>NC_047658.1:24919081-25279706 GCF_011762505.2 Arvicanthis niloticus | reverse complement strand
CATTACACAGTCTCATTGTTGTTAGTCTCTGTGTGCTATTTTATCCATGGCTTAGATTGTCTAGTTTAGAGAACATGTCTCTTAGTTACCATTTTGTAAGTGCTTGGCCAATATTGCCAGAAAATGCTTATTTTTCCATTATTGATGTCGTTTCCTTTTTTGATAGTATTTTTGTAACATACAATAGAAAGTTTAATAATGGCAATAAAATTATGCATTGTAAATATGATGTTAGTAAGCTGAGAAACAAAATAGAAAGGGCAGTTATTGTATAATTGATTTTACCAAATACTTTCTTCTCAATTTCCCTTTCAGGAAAGTCAAAGCCAATGTTCATTCATTTTGGTAATTTTCAATACAGTCACTATGTTTCCTTAGAGATATGCAAATTACCCCACTTATTAAACTAGAAAACAACTGTGGCTAAACTGACATGTTGTTTTCTTTATTTAATGAACTAATGTTACATTGTCAATATAAAAGCAAGGTAGCATTTTTATATTGTTCATTACACTTGTAACAGGCAGAATACAATTATTTATCTCAGCCAGTATATAAGCCCAGCATTAGTATTAGAATTGTGACATGTATTTGAGCCAGCCTCTCTAGAGATATATTTCAGCTTTGCTTACAGGTGAGAATCAAAGGTGAGAGGGGTAGAGATAAGTTGGATTTTTATTTCTAGAAATATCATCTTCTCATGACAAAGGCTGCTAATACTATGACATTTTCAAGAGTATCTTCAGTGATGTCCACTATGCCCTTGTCTCTATTTCTATATGCCTGAATAAGTGGCTTTCTCACAATTGCAGAAACCCCTCCTAATATGCCATGTTGTTGAAGGCTACATATTAAAGGGTAGAGTGCCAGTAGTCACTCCAGGGAGCCATACTCTGATTTAAGTAGAGCATAGACTCCACCAAATGGTAATATACTATTTTCCCTATGATTTTCAAGGTGACATAGAAAAAAATAAAATTGCTTTCTTTTATGAAGTTTTTACCATTTCTTAAGTAATAGTCCAGGACTAGTCTTAAATCAACATAATGACAAAGGTGTCCATGTACATTCAATGCTTAGAGAACACCTATGGTCATGGGGAATGACATCAACTAGAGATATGTCAATCCCTATTAAAAACCAACTTTTGAGTTTTCACAGAAGCTACGTAGAGACAGAAAGCAGATTTCTTTCTTGGGTGTAAAAGTCATCTGTGGGGTCTATGAGATGCCAACGAAGGGGAAACAAAGTATTTAAAAGTAGCAAAAGTATGCAGAAAATAAAAGATATATTCAACTAGTGTCTCCCTAAGCTTAAAATGTTAATTACTGTTCCATTTGTCAATATAATCCTCAGAGAATAAGAGAATAATAATAAAATATATTAAATGTGTAGCCATAGGTCTTGAATTGACTATAAATGATAAGTGGATTATACTGGTCTGTCATTCATACTCCTGGAAAACTGTCTATGAGCTTTGACTAAAGCCCATTCTTGGGTTTATTTTTAATTGAGTACTTATCTGCTAAGGCAAACAACAACAACAAAAAAACTTTTCATTTTTGCCCTACTGCTTCTGTGTCAGGTAATCAGTAAAACTGTTTACATAGTACATTGCAAAATTGTATTCAAAATCATAACTTCCAACGAACAAAGCAACATGTGGATCGAAGATGGAAATGAGTATGTTAAACATTTTAGTATTATGTTACATAGTGATCAGATAGCTCTTATGAGTCAGAACATGGATTCAAATGCCATACAGAATGTAATATGAGCAGGGGGAGGTTGCACAGAACATGAATATGATTTTTACGTTAAGACTACTTTTCTACATAAAATGAATTAGAAGGCTTGGCTTATTAAAGATTACACTCAAAGGGTACCTCTAAATATAGACACTTGATTTACTACAGGATGGTTATGTTTTTTTCAACTTCTCTTTAACACCAAAGACATGAGGCATTGTCCTCAGCAATGAATGCAAACATCCTATGATTCTATTCTATGATTCAAACATTCTATGATACCTATTTAACCTGGTTCCATTTTCAAAGGAATGAAAATATGATGAATCAGTGAAGTTACACTGTTGCTACTTTGTGGACCAGTCCTCCAATAAAGACAGAAGAAGAGAGATTTTGCATGAGATTCAGGAAGTGGGACAAAGGAGGAAGACAGATGGTGGAAAAGAATGAAGTTAAAACTAGAGAAAAGGTAAAAATGACATTGTCTTTTGTAAGGCAGGTAAAAGATTGTGTTACTGTTTATGCTTATAGATGGCCATGTGATTTTAGTAGCTTTCATTTTTCACCTGTTTAGACATAATGTTCCAGTCTGGAGAGTCATCTGTGAGATATGTCTTGGCCACATGGCAGTGCTTTCTCAACAATACATGGAATAACTCCAGTGCAGCTGTGCATTTTTCCCAACTCTCCAACCTTTCTCTGCTGCAAACACCATATCTTACAGGTAACATGGGATGATCCAGCCTTCCATATGGACATCAATGACTGTTCAACAGTCCCATTTTACTGTCATTTCTTCATCTAGCTGTCACAAGCATGCCTGTGTCATGTGCGTAAATATCTACGTTTGTTCAAATATGATTGCGTTTGAAAACCAAATAACTAGAAAAAACCTTGCTGGGCAGTGGTGGTGCACACCTTTAATCCCAGCACTTGGGAGGCAGAGACAGGAAATTTCTGAGTTCGAGGCCAGCCTGGTCTACAGACTGTGTTCCAGGACAGCCAGGGCTAAACAGAGAAACCCTGTCTCAAAAAACAAAAACAAAAACAAAAGAAGAAGAAGAAGAAAACCTTATTTGGGTGGATGGAGGATGGAGGGTAATAGTTTAAAAATGACTTACTCTGCAACAAAAGTTAATGTATGAGCTGTGGACACAGACCTGTGACTTAGCATTCTATTTATAGGGCACCCAGGGAATCCCTGTTGTTTAATTACGTCTATGCAGTTAGGTATTATCCGTTTGTTACTTCACAGGAAAGTCAACATTTAAAGTTTCAAACTACAGTTAATATATAAGCCTCTAAAGGAGACAAACGGTTTATTAGATAAGTCAACTTTGAGAAAAGCCAGAAGCATTGCAATATTACCTAAGTTAAATTGAAATACTTTTGAAACCAAAGTACAGGCTAAAACTATCTTTTAAAATACTATACTGAGAAGAAGTCACACTGGCTCACATAGCTTGGTTAGAAGAAATAGTATATTTTTAGAAAAAAGAAAAATATTAATTTTATGGAAGAGACAAGTAGGGTTGGCAATAAATGAATGAAACAAATCAGGAGATAGTGTAAAAGAGAACCATGTAGAAAGTACACTCAGAAGACTCAGTTCACTTTGCCTCCAGGTAGGGAAAACAGCAAAAAGCACTGGACAAGGGACTGGGATTAGTTAAAAGATATATAACAGTGAGTGTATAGGAGAAATAGGATCCCTCTGGTCTACAGTAATATGAGGGTGGAGAATATAATTTAATCTGATTCTATGTCATTTTCAATGTGTCATCAAAATAAAAAGTAGAACTTTCTAAGTGTGCAATAAGTCTGAACTAGACATTGTAAAGGTGTCTGAGATTCAACTACCTTCATAATTCTTCCTTTCCTGTTTTTTCAGTGCCGCATGTTTCCCATTACTATGTTTCTGTGATTCATCAGCTGTTACATTTATTTTTTGTCCAGGATTGCTTTAGCTTTCTGGGTATTGTGGGCTTCAATAGGAATTTTAGAAATTTTGTTCTCTAGTTGTGTGAAAAATATAAGTAGAATGTTGATGATCCCTGGAGATGTAAACTGGAGATCCATATAGACGTTATTGAAGAAACTAGGAATACAGATGAAATCTGATCCAGTTATAAAATTTCTCATCACTACTAGAAGGACTTTAAGTAAACATTCTGCACAGATACTTACACATATGTGTTTATTGCTGCCGTGTTTCAAAGAGCCAGGAAATAGTATGAGTCTAGCTGCCCATCATATGAAGAACATTGAAATAAAGTGTGCCCATGTATTTGAAAGAATTTTATTAAAATGTCTCAGTTAACATTGAATGATAGCTTGGTGCAGCTTGGCCTCACCTGAGAAGAGTGTTGCAACTATGGGATCACAAAGATCAAAATGGTCTTTAGGAATGTCTTAGAAGGATTGTTAATTGATGGGGGAGGGCCCATGCTCCTGTGGCCATTGCCCACCATTTCTTGGGAAAGAGCCCCTTGGTAACTAAGCTTGAGCTTGGGAGCCAGCCAGCAAAAACAGTGCTCATGGCTGCAGAAGACTCTGTTCATCATGACCGAGAGTAGAGTATGCTGGAGTAAAGCATTTTGGCCTTACAGAGAGGCAACAAAGAAGAAGGGATGCACTCCTCTGGTAGCAGCCATCTTCTCTGCTATCGTTTTTTCAGCCTCAGCATCCAGGTCAAGGGACATATAGTTCTCACATTCAGAGTGGAACATTTGCATCTGTTAATCCCATCTGAAAAGTCTCTAACAGATACAAACAGAAATATGCCTCTATGATTTCCTAGATGATGCTGAATCCAGTCAACTTGAGAGTGTATAAATCATCACACCATATTTAATAATCCCTATTGATTATTATATGTCTTTCTTCATCTTTGCTTTGAAAAGAAGGTGTTCAAGGTGTTTAATAGTCCCAGAAAGCAATTCTCAGTAGCTAGAATTCCTGCCCAAAAGGCAAGAGAAATGTTGCCAAAATAATTTCACACAGATACTTGCACATATATGTTTATTGTTGCAATGTTTTAAAGAACCAGGAAATAGAATGGGTCTAGCTGCCCATCATATGTAGAGCACTGAAATAAAATGTGCCAGTATACATAACAGAATGTTATTGAAATGTCTCAGTTAACCTTGAATGATTGTTTGACACACCCTAGAGCATCAAAAGTAGAATTTCTGATACTCATATTTCAATCCTGTTTCATTTTTATAAATTTAATTTTTGTTTAAATGTAAAATATCAATTCTAAACATCACTAAGATATAATATGATTTAATAAATATACACATTATGGAAAGTTGAAATCAGCTTAATTAGCAAATCAATTGCCTTCTCTATTTGTCACTGGTTTGTGTTAAAACAAGTAAAAGCTCTTTTAGTTATTTTAAAATAAAAATGTAATGATTCTTATTTAAGTTATTATTATTATTATTATTATTATTATTATTATTAGTTATTTAACTTATTCTTATTAAGTTTGACTAGCCTTTGCTGTCTGTCATCTGGATAGATGTCCCTTCCTCCTCCATGGTTGCACATTTGTGTTCTCTGAAGCTGTTGGGAAGAGGAAAGTTTTCTTTTGCTGGAAGAAGGACAGTTTGTTACAGTCAAGGGCACAGGAATAGATGTGCTCTCCCTGGTGCTGCATACTGCGTTAACAATGGGCACCTTTCTGATGGAAGAGGTTACTACTCAGTTTTGACAATTTACAAATAGCTACTTATCCCTGACTGACAGTACAAATTCCTAATGTGATTAGCTAGAGTTTGGTGGCATATACCTGTAGTGTCAGTCCTTGGGAGGCAGAGATATAAGGTCCAAGGTGAACATGAGAGTCTCTGTTGGACAGTAATTTCAGAAGGGCCAGTCTGGGTGTATAAAACCACTACTCAAGAAATAAAATGCAGGGCAGTGGTAATGCACACCTTTAATCCCAGCACTTAGGAGGCAGAGGCAGGCGGAGAGTTCAAGGCCAGCCTGGTCTACAGGGTGAGTTCCAGGACAGCCAGGGCTACACAGAGAAACCCTCTCTCAAAAAACTAACTAACTAACTAACTAACTAACTAACTAACTAAATAAATAAATAAATAAAGCAACCCATAATTTTTTTTTTAATTACCATTCCAAGTATTAGAAATCTTCTGTCTAAAGACCAATCTGATTGAATGGAGGACCACAGGGCAGTAAAGAACCTGATGCTCTTGAGAAGGCAAGCTAGGGGCCATTTATAAAAAGATCAGAGCACCTGTACTTAGACAATGAATGATGCAGCACATGTGTGTTTTTGTTTACAAAATCTGACAGTGTCTTTAACTACCTGATTCTTAAAACTGGGTTCATATGACACACCTCACAAAGTCTGATAAGGAAAGACATTTAAGCATTTTTTTCATTGAATTTTCCCATATATTTTGAGAAGCCCAGATAGTGTGGCAGCTTGAGGAAAGTACTGAACTGGAATCTACTGCCCTACTGTCAGCCTTGGCTCTGATATATCTGAGTTTATGATTTTGGACAGAGCATTGCCTCTATCACTAAATGGATCATCCTACTCCACAGTGAAATAATTGACAGTCCAGCCTCTGAGCTACTGAGATGTGAAGTGTTTAGGAGAGCACAATGCAGAGAAAGCACCCAGGTAGTTCCTGAGAGGTTTTCCAGAGAAGCAGACAGATTGCTGGGGTGTGCACAGGAGCACCCACAACCAAGATGCTTTACTGTGGCAACCATCTTCAAATCCGAGTTCACATAAGCATTTGAGTGCCAGTGCTATTGAATAAAGGTGATAGGATTTGAGTGGTACCTGTTGCCCCATCTGCCAACCCTCCATGAACAGGGTTATCCTCACTGACCTGCCTGCATAGGCAGTTGTGTCCTATTCGGTAGTCAGAGTATAACCCCTCATGGACTTGGGGTTTATGGTTAGAATGGAACCTTCAGGACAGAGAAATGGGACTGTATGTCATGTCTTGGACTCAGAGCAACTGTGTTCCCTGCTGTGGTCCTCCAGACAAACTCTCTAAACCTAGTGTCAGTGCCAAGACAACTTGTTAACATATGATACTGACTACTTCTGGGCCATGGAGATCCAGCTTTTAATCCTGCAATTCATATTATCCTCTCAAGCATAGTTGCTGACACGGTAGTGAATCTTTTTTGAATCTTGGACAAACCTGAGGGATGAAGCAATTTAGCAGCATCTCTCGGTGCAGCATCTGACTAGGTGCCCATAGTACTAAGTATCCTCAGTGTCTCCAGCACTAAGTACCCTCAGTGGCTCCTGTCATTACCTCATGATCTCTGAGGTCAGGTTGTGCACTCCTGATAAGCAATATACAAAGGTGCTCTGTGACTGGGAATGGAAGACAGAGACCACTGTCTTTATTCCCTAGTTTGAAGTTCCATCTGTTTCCTCAAAGCTCTGTGGGTTATCTGGTACCTCCTGAGTGCTGAGATGACACACATGCATTATGTCAGTTTATCTATGTTTGTTGGCAGCTAATGATTCCTGAATGTGCCAGTTTAATTGAAGACTGAGGATACTTTTCTCTCTAGCACAGGGATGGAAATAGATATGGGACTTCAGGGTATGCCTTTTTAAACTTCAGGAACTTCTAAAACCCTGCATACAGAGGCCAAATTTCCTCAGGGCCTCATTTAGCAATTTGAATTTCTCTACACAGCTTAGTCACTCTGCTCTATTCCTTTAAACTATATGTGGAAAAACACCCCCAAAGAACAGAAATATCAAAAGCATGCTGCCAATGGTAGAAGATTGAACATCATCAAGGTGGATCTTCATTCTCTCTGTGGCTGACCAAATATCTTCAGAGATATTCCATGGATGCTCACAAAAAAAGCCACAGATGCGGACTTGGTAGAAGGGGAGGGGAGGATATGCTGCCTCAGGAGTTCAGTACAGAGGAGGGGATGGCCGGGAATGGGGATCAAGTCAGGCATGAGATACTGCTGCCTCTCCCAACTTGCTTTCTTTGTCTCTTTTCTAACATTAGAACTTCTCTAATTCTCCATTTTGGTTTTGTATTGTAGACTATAAATCTAGGTTTTGAGAATGCTGAGAAGCTGAAGAGGGAACTTTTAAAGAAATACATGGCAGAATATGAAAACTACCTGGCAGAGAAGGTCAGTGTGAGAAGGAGCATGAAGACAGGAGGATTGTGGGTCAACTACTCTGTCTGTTCCCAGGACTGTCTGTACTGTTTTAGTGCAGTATGTGATTCAATGAAAGAGCTCCACATGAATTTGCATACATACAAGCCAATATGCGAGCGTGCCACCCCCCAACTCACACACACAATGGAGTGTGGGGTACTGAGAATACTGAGATCTAGCTTTACTAAAGACAGCTATACAGAAAGTGATTAAGGAAGTAGTAAGGTTTTCCATAACACCAGGATACAGACCCTAGGCTGAGATGTCAGACCTGAACAGAACTACACTTTTGTTTATGTCTGCACTGACAAGATTTTTCTTCCAAGATTTGAAGTATTGGCCTAAATCCTTTTTCCCTTCCTGCAGAAAAAGAAAGAAGAGGAACTAGCCCAGAAACCTTCTGGGAGGACATAAGAAACTTCGTAGTAAGAGCAGGATTTTCCAAATGGTCTTCCTTTCCTTTTGAAAAACTGTATGGTTCCGAGGAAAACAAAGGTGGGGAGCTGGGCCCTGGAGCTCCATTAACATCAAAGGAAGCTCAACCTTCTTCAGTACCAAGAACCTTCAGTCCACCAGTGGCGTGTTCAGGAAAGGAAGGCTGTGATAGAGCAGCCCAAGAAGGTGCTGCAGAAGCTGACACCATGGAAAAACCAGATGAGTCACCATAGGTTTCTTACTTGGACAAGCCTTGTGGAGAAATGGCTCCCAGTGCATCTGGGTCAGCCTCAAAGGAGTGAGACTGTAGCTCACCAGTAAGGTAAAGCAAAGGTGTCTCAAGTCTGGAGCACTGAGCCCCACAAGGAATGCTGAATCTCCTGCCATGTCCTGAATCTTCTGCTTCTATGGATCCCCTTACTCTGCTGTGGTAGCAGAACCTCGTGTGATGAAGGCTGTCTTTTTTTGTCTTGCCAACCTAACTGTCTTGTCAGCTTTTGTAGACAGAGCAATATTTCTGGATGTGTCTGTGAGTCAATTATAAAGAAATTTCCGAGCTTGCCCTGCAGTTTTGGGGCCCACAAGGGTCTCCTTCCTCCTTACAATACTGCACTACTATGGACAGACTGTGGTCATCTGACCTTGAGATAAGACACTGTGTATATATTTGTGCTGTCTGCAACCTCTTAATACTTGATAAGGTTTTTCAGAGCCTCATAGCTCTTGGGAAAATGCCCCATATGATAGAACGTTTCCACAGCAGGCTTTCTTCAAAGTGGATGCTACTAACTACTTGTAGTTTGGCTCAATCTATGTCTGGAAGTCACAGACCCTGTAAGTCACTTGTGTGGGTCTAGGTCTAAGGCAACACTCAGAAGGACACGGGAAAACACAAGTCCAGACCTCAAAGTCTAGAGGCCAAAAATCTGGAGATATGAACTAAGAACAGAAAAGACATGTCTGTGCCAGGAGATACACAGCAGAAGTTTTTGTTTTCTCTGTTTAGCTCCCACAAGGCTTATGGTGCTCACCTGAGTTAGGAGAGGACTTTGTCCAATGAGTACCTCCCTGCACACACTGAGAAATTTTACAATCAGCTTACAGTCACATCCAGAAATATTGTTCCATCACTCAAACTGACAGTAAAATCCATGGACCCATCTCCCAGAAACCAGCATCTAGAACTTGAAGAAGAAACTATCTGCCCACCAAGGGGAGGGGCCTGAAGGAGAGAGTCCAAATGACTTCACATTTTTTTCACATGTTGCCAGACAGTTCTGCTCAGGGACACCAGGCCCTTTCACTTCAGACTTTTCTCTTTTACATTACAGTTCAGAAGGGCAGAGGCCTGCACCAGGTGGTACTCCCTCAGGATTTATGTGAGAAATTCCTCAGCTCAGAGAAGAACACCAAGAAAGGAATCGAGACATATGGAGTGTTGTGTGGAGCCCTGGTAAAGATATAAACACTTCTGATCTGAGGCTGTCTGTCCCCCTTGCTTTTCCATGACTCTCAGGGAACATATCTAGGGTATAAATCCATTCATGTTACCCTCCAAAAGGAACTATGGGTCACAAGGCCTGGCCACCTTGACTTTGATGACTTTGTATTTGGTTGCTTTTCAGAGTCATTTGAATTAATAAGTTGGTTCAATGCTATAGTTAGAAAGTTTCATTCTAGTTGGGGCTAGTGCCAGTAATGCCAGTCACTGGCAAACTGAAGCTAGAGGCTTCCTACAAGTTAAAATCAACCTCACAATCAGAGTGCCATACTGCCTTAAAGGAAGAGAAGGCAGACCAAAAAGTAGAGAGGCAGACAGCCAGGCATAAGGCAGGGAAACAGACATGTTGCCTAGTTGTAAAAGGAAAAGAAGGACCCAGTTGCTTTGGGGTCTTTCTTTGAGTACCTACTCTGGTAGGCCTTGGAACATAAGTTATCTAGGTACCTCAGGCCTCCTGAGCAGACCTGTTGTCTGCTATAGGAAAGAACGTAGGCCTAGGTGTCAAGATGGACATCTCAGGGTCTACTAAACATTAATTCCTTTATCCTGTACCTCAGCAAAGCACAAGAGCATCCAAAGTTTTGAAACACCAAAGGGAGAAAAAGCAGTGGGGTTCATGCACTAGTGTGGTCTGGGGCTGCATGTGTGTTATGAGAGAGTGGGTCTGAGACCTCCGGGAATTGTGACAAGTTGTTTTCCCTTGGCAGGTTGGAGAGGAGCATCACATTATGAACATCATCTTCCTCTCCAGAAAAGAGGTGCTGACTTTTGTTACACTCAAAAGGAGAAGGAGCTCTTCTTCTTACAAGAACTGGGTCTTCTTACATTAGGCTGGACTCAAGTAAGCAAGTGGACCTTGATGGCTGAAGGCTTCACCTGTCTGTCTCTTAGAAACATCCTGCCTAAATCTTGCTCTGGCAGAGTCAATGCATTCCAGATCATCATCTCTGAGCACATACAGTTCGTAGTGTACAGTTCGAGTCAAAGGAGCATTTCTAAGTACTTTTACAGCTCTTATTATACATCTTACTCATAGTAATTCTTCAAAGTTCCAATTCCATGTGAGTCTGTGTGGTGAATGGTAGCTTTCCAGGAAATATGAGAATAGTGTATACAGACCATATACCTAAAAGATGTAGAAATGAAACTTGAATAAGCCAAGAGAGTCCTTTCTAATGATTGCATTTTGTGTTTATGAAGAAGCACTGCCTTTGTGCACACCCAAAGAACTCCTACATGCAAGGTTTGCACATGCCCAGAACACTTCTTTTGATTTTCAAGGAAATACGGTAACTTGCCTAGAGAGTCTTTTGACTGATTCATTTTCAAAGACTGGAGCTTATAAAACAAGCAACATTTCTTGTAATGTGACAAATATAAGCCACAACAAGGTGGTTTACTTGTAGGTTTTGTGAGACTACACATACTTCTAGTCAGACCTTGAGAAGTACTCATGTGTGAGGCAGTCTCCTGTGACTTCATGCTCTTCAATTCAATTGCATAAATTCTTACTGGTGTGCCTAACTCAACAATATATTATGCCTAATTAAAATTGGGGCTCTTGCGTCTGGGGACACAAAAGGGAGGTCACACAGAAAATGATCACTAAGTCACATGAGGCAAGGTGCACAATATTCTTCAGGAGGGAAATATAGGGCAGTGTGGGTTGCAGAGGAAGAACTGTAACACTTAAGATGACTTGTGATGACTTGCAAAGAGGGGCTCAAAAAAGTTTATGGGGGAGGGGACAGCATTGGAGAGAGATACACTGCGCTCCTGTATTGGTGAGCATTTCTGTTGGCTGGGATTTGTGGTTTGTAATGAAAAAGAATGCCTGTATGTGCTGATATCACCTATCACAGTCATGGCATCCATTGTCTAGTATGGGCAGGAAAAATATCGGCAATTTTGAGTAGAGGGAAACTTTGGGTGATATGACCAAAGCCATACTTTGAAGTTAAAATGAAGGAGTTGCAAGGCTGCTTGGGAAGGGAAAAATCAGGTAAGGTATGGGAGCTGATATCATGGAATGATAATGAGGGGGTGATTGCTGTGTGTGGGGAGGGTGTGATTGGGGAATTTCAGAGATCCAGACTATGGGACTAGAGCTTGAGGAGTCTGTGACAGGGCAGGCTTTCAGTTAGGCTCACTGAGGTGGCAGTGATCCTCTCATAAACATGAGTATGATTTGTAGAGGAGACTGAGCCTGGAAATGGGGTTCAGTCTTAATAGTTTTGAGTTGAAGGCACATGTGAGATATTAGAACTGCATCTACATTGGTAGGATGTGGTGAGAAGCAAGGAGAGGGACCTGGGACATTTATGCATGCAGGTGGCTGATGAACCTGGTAAATGGGAAGAACTGACTGCAAGAGAAGCCATGCCTTGGCAGCTGAGGCAGAGGTCTACTGAGGAGAGCAGGGAACACAGTGGGGATGTAGGAACAACAAGGCTGAAGGAGAACTGGTTATGAGGTTCACAGAAACCACATTGTGGGGACACTGGAAGAAGGAATTCAGTATGGGGCCCGGGGACAGGCTCCAGCAGGAAGAGCATTCAGATCTCCTGCTGGAGTTCTGAGGATATTGGCATATTGAGTTTTAAGCCATGGTGGGCAGAGACTGAAAAGTTCCACAAAATCACAAAAATCTGGGTATACTGGCACTCTCCTGGAACCCTAGCATTCAGGAAGATGAGACTGCTGGGTAGAGATTTTGGTGCCAAGTTGAGTGAACAGTAATACTGTGCCTCGAAAGAAAAAGTCACTTAATGAGATATTGGTCAATGTGGAGCCTGTCATAACTGTCATACTGAGGCTTGCATATAGGCCTTAGATTCTAAGGGAATTTGAAGTGAGGAGGCTCCTCTCTAAAAAAGAGTTAACTGATTACTCACATGTAGGACCTGTGAAATTATTTGGACATGGTTTCATCTTATTTGTTGTTTTCTATACTTTTTCTTTGACTTCACTTTAGTTTCTTAAAGGCTTGATGTTTTAAATTATAGCTTAGTTGTGAGTGTACATACATGAACACTGTTGTTTAATGCCTCATGGAGGAAGCATCTATGTGCATACACAACTTAGAGAAAGAAACAAGAACCTGCCAGGAGCCTGCTCCAAATTTCTCACTTCATTCTTCTGAGATTGAAGCCCCTCTTGCTCTCACCGTCTCTTCCTCAATTTCTTTATAGTTCACATCTTACATGTGTCTCTCTTTTATGCTAGCATTGTTTCAATTGCAATGGGTAAATATGTAACTTTTACAACTGTCTTGCATGGCTTACCATATGCAAGATTCATCCCCACTCATGCATGCAGTTGTCTGATGGGCTTACATCTGGTGGCCCAGTGAAGAAGGGAAGGGAGAAAGGAAACGAGACATAGTATGATTATGTGACAGTAGTACAGTACCACATCAGAAGGACAGAAGTGGTTCCTCTTCATATAGGGAGAAATCCCGTGGGTCTCAGAGGTAGGAGTGAATGTAGACAGCTGAATACCATGAGAGATTGTTGAACTGATGCTTGAAGTAGTGATCTGAAATATTGATGAAGAAATTGGTCTGCTGTGGCAGGAGGGAAGCAAAGATGGGTTAGAACTTGAAGGACAAAATTTGAAATGGTTACTGTCTAGACATCAGGTTTAACTAGACATGGATGAACAAAAGGGTCTTGTCCTAAATGAGGGACAAACTAAATGTAAGTGTAGTAGTTGGAATATTTCTAGCCCAGGTATTGGCACTATTAGGGGGTATGGCCATGTTGGAGTAGGTGTGGCTTTGTTGGAGGAAGTGTGTCACTTTGGGCTTGAGCTTTATGATCCTCCTTGATTCCTGTGTGATAGTTTTCTCCTGTTTACCTTTCAAACAAGATGCAGAATTCTCTGCTCATCCAGCACAATGCTTGCCAGGATGCTGTCATGCTTTCTGCTATGGTGGTAATGGACTGAACCTCAGAACCTGTAAGCCAGCCCCAATTAAATGTTGTCCTTTATGAGTTGTCTTGGTCATGGTATTGCTTCACAAGAATTAAAACCCTAACTAAGACAGTGAGAAAAGTTCAGTTCATTTTGAGCTTTGAGTTAGGAGAACAAAGGAGATGGTTCCCTCTTCCTTCTCCACATGACAGATGTGTGTCTGCATGAAAGGATTGAAAGAAATATCCTATTGTCCATGGCGGAGCTTCCATCCCCACAGACAGAACACAGCTCTCTTCTGTGTATATATCTTTGTAATCAAGTGATCAAGGCCATATTTTCAGTAAGAACACAGTGATGATTGGGTTTATCATTTTTTCTTACACTCCTCGAAGTTCAGTCTCATCACTTACCTTCTTAAAAATCCATAATAACCAAATATCTAGGAAGCAGGAGTTAGTGGAAATAAGTTTTCTCATATTTGAAATCCGATCATTCACTGTCTCTGAGGGTAGTAATTGTTTCTGTACCTTTAATTTGGTATCTGGGGATACTAATACTTTCTGGAGAAGACAAATGAAGAAGGATTTGGGTGTACCTCAGGGTTAGAGTGTGAGAACAGCATGCTTGAGGCTCTGAATTCCATCCCCAACATGAGGAAAAAAAGTTACACAGAGAGAATGGAATCCATTGGCTTATTTAATGCTTATTACATGTTACTGTGTTCTTTATCAATGTCAGTTACTAAGTTCCAGTCAGTGATCTGAATGCAAAGGGAAAAGCCAGGCAAGATACATAAATTATGTAAATTTTGTTCTGGAATTTTGCCTAGAAGAGTATGGTTTTCACCCTCTAGGGAGGTGGTTTCTTTTCCAATGTCATGTTCTGTAATCAGATCTCAGATTAGCCCCAGATCAGCAAGATTCTATCACTTTACTGCATATAAGCCAGGACTCTTCCACTGAGTTGAGATTCAGAGGAAATGTAGCAACACAGTGAAATGACCAGAACCTGGCCCATAAAATATAAAATACATGAGTGCCAGAAATGCAGTCATAGAGATCCAAGGCAGTATAAAAGAGTCTCTCTCTCTCTCTCTCTCTCTCTCTCTCTCTCTCTCTCTCTCTCTCTCTCTCCCTCTCTCTCTCTCTCTCTCTCTCTCTTTGTGTACATTTGTTTTATATTTGTTGTAATAAATGTGTATGTATATTTATGCATATTTTGCATTATACTCCTGATCATAACAATAAAATAAGAGCTAATGAAATTTAAGCTTTCTTTTTTAAACATGTATATTATTCATTATTTTAATTTCTGTAACTTCACTGTGTAGTATTTTGAAAACAGATACCATTTTCTTTTTAATCTGTGTCTCTGTGGATATGTGCAAGTGGGTTCAGTGCCTGTTGTGGTGAGAAGAGTTTGTCCGATGCCCTAGTTTTAGAGTCGGGAAATTGTACATTTCAAAGGTTCTAGATATCAGTCTACATTTTCAGTATACTTAGAGTGTTGCCCTGAGAGACAAATGGCTTTTTAAAAAATAAGGGAATTTTCTGATGCAAGAAAAACATTTTTGCTTTTGGATTGACTTTAATCTGAGACAAGTCTACCACCAACATTCAGTTTCTAATACAAACAGCATAATATGATGCCCCCCACCCCCCGCAATACATGAGATGCTTTACCATAGTCTGATACTCCAACATCATGGAAAACTGAAAAAGATGTATTTCCAGGAAAATATCTTAGTGATGGGTATTTCTGCTGGACTCCAGGAAGAACCTTTGAGGATGCTGTTTGAGGCTTATACCATTAAAGTGATGACCTTTGTACTTTGAGGTTCACTGCATATTGAATCTTCAGTGCATCATATGTGTGAAAAGAACATTGGAAACAAAGTGACCACCTCTCAAGTCCTGGAAGACCAGAAGAGATGACGACAGCTCTGTGGAAGATGTCACATTGATATCATGTAAATAGAATGAGGAAGCCTTCCCCTACTCCTACACCATATCAGCCACTTCAGTTTGTCCAGTCCTGCAACCAAGTTGTCCTTATGACCATATTCCTGACTGCCCAGTCTGGCCACAAAACACCAGGAAAGTCTGTCTGGCCTACAGAGTGATGTGCTTGCCTGAACATGTTTCTTACAGCATGTGATTTTCCTGAATTTTTAATGATCTGACTACTGAGTCTAGGACTTGCATGTACCTCACACAAAGTTACTGCCTGAACAAGTGATGACAGGATAAATTCACTGTTGGTGACAGACTGGCAGAAAGAAGCTCACTATGGCCTGTGGGTGGATGACTATTCTCTTCAATACTTCTGTCACTGGCCCTGTGCAGAAGAGAAGCTGCTCAGAACATTGATGTTTCCCAAAAATGTCACAGAATCTCTTATTTTACTTATACAAGTGTATTTTCAAACAGATTTGTAGTTTCTTTAAAATGCTATTTTAATTGTACAGTAAAAGTTGTGTCAAGCTCTTGAGTCTTGTCTCTGATCACATGTCCGATAAACATGTTAAATGACAGGTGTGATTGGCAGGTACTAGTGGACAACCATGTCCTGATTGTTAGTTTTTTTTTTTTCTCTCGCTCTCATTTCTCCCTTTTGTGTCTCCCTTGTTTTTCATTGTGATTGGATCTCAGTGTGAAGCAATGACTGGCCTGAAGTCCTGAAAGTCACTATGTAGTCCAGGCTGACACTGAACTTAGGAAAAAACCATCTGTTCTTGCCTCCCAGGTGCTGAGACTAAAGACTTTTTGATTATTATGGCTACAAAAAAAAATGTATCCTTTGACATTGATTCTACACTTGCTCTCAACCACTCAAGGAGTAAATAAGCCTATGCATTAACAGATATCCATGTGAAAGAAGTTGATAATGGATCTTGATGCCATTTGCTCCTCGCTGCCTTCTTGTACACTCGGCCAAGCCCATCTAAAATGTCATGATTAACTGTATATTTATTTTCTCTCTCTCTCTCTCTCTCTCTCTCTCTCTCTCTCTCTCTCTCTCTCTCTCTCCACCCCCATATGTTTCTGTATATGTGTTTTCTGTGTGTTTCTATGTGAGAGTATATATGTATATTAGAGGTTCTTTGGAGTTTAGGGGCACTATGTAGGATCCCCTGATTAAATTCTGCTTGTCAGGCTTGGTGGCAAGGGCCTTGTCCCTGGAAGCCAAGTGGCCTGCACCATTTTTTTTTTTAAACCTGCTGTGTTTAGTCAGGGTGTCTTGCTTGTCTATGCTTGTGACAGCCTATGGATCCTGGACAAATTTCCATGGTCTATACCCTTAAAGAAAAATATATCCTCATACCCCAAACATTTGCTATCAGTAGCTCCTGTGCTGAGGCTAGAGCAGGAGCTTCTATCCTATGCATGATAGAATACGGAAAGTGCTCGACCTTGTGAAGCTGTAGTGGAAGTAGGCACAGCTGTTGGGCTTTTGTGAGTGCAATGGCTTGTCTTGTGCAGAACAGAGGTTTTCATGGCCCTAGTCCCCAGCCTCCACCTCTTATACTGTTTCTATGTCATGTTACACCATGACCCTGAGTGGTGAGGTGTGCTGAGTATTCGTGTGATATAAATATCTCATTAGGATCCAAACACTCAATATTTTCTCTCAATAACTTGAGAAGTAAATAAGTCTACATACTAACAGATCACCATGCAAAAGGAGTTACTCTGACCAATGGGGAAAGCAGAACTAATCTATGGACATGAACATATTTAGGAAGCAGTGTGATAACATGTCCAAAATGACAGTAGTATGTCTCCTCATGAGCTGTTATGCACCAGTGTGTGGGCTTAAAACCTGATTTAGAGCTCCAGGGATGAACTTAATCCTGTGGACTGGCCAAAAACTCAAACAGAAAGTGCTGGTTACTGTCCTAGCCATAGTGCTATGATTGCATCTGTAGGTATATCCACCCCAGCAGGTCAGCATTACAGCATATAAAATCCACTGCTGGTCAGAACATGATGACTCTTTTCTCCCAGCACTATGCATAGCACCACCCTGCACAGAAAAAGCTAGGCAGCAGGGAGGAAGTTTGCCAGTCAGTTTCAGATTATTTCTCTATGTGCCAAGACCAAACTGCGGTGTCTTTTAACAGTAGGGCCTTACTATCTACTTCCAGTTTGTACCCAAGATAAATAGTACTAGCCTCTATTGCTGATGAAGCTTTAGGCTTCCCTTAAAATAAAAATACATAGCCAGTATATTACACCTGGGACTGAATTTTTCAGTCACAATCAATAGCTGCTGAAAGTAGCTTGAAATGTTCTCTCCCATGGGTTCTCACTTTTACTTAAGACTCATGGTTTTCAGCTTGGGCACTGAAGCCTGTTCAGAGTCTCAGACTTATATACAACTTAATAGTTCAGTTGCCTAGACAACCAGCCTCCTAAATTAACTTGTCGACTCTTTGGTCCTAGGATCCGACCTAGGATGCTGTAAAGTGAAAGGCAATACTGAACTTTATGAACTGAGCTGGTTATTTAAGGTTGCCTAGAAGTTTATGGAACTAACATGGCAGGAGTGAATATCATGTATACATAGTGATTCCTACTGGATCCTCAAGTGCAGCCAGGGACTCACTAGCCATTGCTGCCTGAGAATAATGAGCTCTCACAGATTTCCACAAGTCAACACTCAGCAAATGGATAATTCATGGAAGCCATACGGATGGATGTTCCATCACTACAGTGCATAGTTTTCTTACCACTGGGCCCTTGGATGTCTCTGGCTAGATGAGTGGAGAAAGTAAAAATCTATAAGTGTCCTTTTTGCAGTGCTTACATTCCATTCCACATCTGTCCCAGAAGCCCCTTTGTCTCCACTTCTCCTATTATATCCTTCCCTATTATGCTCTCTGCTGCAGCTTCCTTGTTGGTCTAAGTGAAGACAGACATCATGTCTTTTAATATCACAGCTGGCCCTGAAGACACGGACACAGCCCAACCCCCAGCCCAACATGCTGCAGGCCAGTGTAGAGTTTTAAGTAGTTTTGTTCCATCAGTGAAAGACTAGGCTGAGGGGCCAGGTCATCACTAGTACATGTTCCTTGATCTAAAGATGAGGAGTAAACAAAGCATTCTGATCTCCAGTGCTCTCCAGTTCTCTCCAGAGCACCACTTACATTTAAGACAGTGCATGAGGCTCCAGACAAGGCTTAATGCTAAAGAGAATCACATGAGATCTGTGGACCATATTTGATCTCAGCACCCATACATTGGGTCACAAGGTTTTGTACTCTAGTTCTAGGGGATGTAATTTCCTCTGGTGATCTAAGGTGTCATCAGAAGTGCAAATTCCTACATGTAAATTAAACACGCAGACACACAAAGTCTTCTAAAAAAGCAAGAAAAGTAGACATTCATACACATGGGACTCTGTGACCTTGTACCTGCTCACGAGTCTCACTAAGTTTGCTCAGTCTTAAGGCAGGTCCCTCAAGTGAAGTGGCGACGGGGGCTCTGGCAGAGAAAACATGAAGAAGTGAGGAGTTTGGAAGCGTTATGTGACTGAAAACTCCAAGACAGCTAGAGATAGAAAACAGAAAATTTTAGCCAAGTGTATGTGGACTTTCTCAGCTATCAACTCTCGCTGATCTGCACCAGACAAAGCATAATAGCATTCATGTTGTGGACACTAAATGGTTTTTTTGAGGCAGCAAGTTGAGGACCTAAAGGCAAAAATGGGAGCTAGGAACCTGCCAATCTTGCTATTATTCATGGTCCTGAGCACAGGCCCCCGTAGGACTTGCTCTGGGAGTTTAGTCTGGCTGGGATAAACTTTATGTACATATACTCTTCGGTGAGTTAAATGCTGAATTTAAGCAGTGCCTAAAGATGCATGGCATGAGGAAATTCAGCAATGAGGAAGGGACAAATATCCTGGGCTTCATGAGGTTTTAGGTAGAAAATTGCTAATATCTTTCCTTTCCTTTTCACTGGATTTCAAGGTAACTATATAACTCATCCAGAAGACACAAAGCAAAGTTGTGTGGTTATGCCGAATTACATCTGAAGTCCTGCTAATTGGGATAGAGGCAGAATTGACCTCTAGTCTGTTTGGATTACATAGTGAGACCTTGTTTCAAGTAAAGCCAAC
The DNA here is from genome assembly GCF_011762505.2 of Arvicanthis niloticus. Classification (NCBI taxonomy): domain Eukaryota; kingdom Metazoa; phylum Chordata; class Mammalia; order Rodentia; family Muridae; genus Arvicanthis; species Arvicanthis niloticus. Next base: position 25,259,792 of record NC_047658.1, on the reverse strand, counting down.
TCTAGAGAACCAGGGTAGGCACCTGCTGATACAATGGTGCTTCTCTGTCAACAAGTGCACGAAACCACTCAGGTGCTTTCCTTAACACAGGTAACCATGGAGCTGTTTCTCCTCCCTGCTGCTGACATTTTCCTGTTAGCATAGTAAGTGGCATTAAAATTCTATGAGATGTGAGGCATAGTGACATTTCTGAACAGACATTTAATCATGCATCTTTTGAGGGAGGATAGCTATATAAGGCAGGCTAGTCATATGATTTTCTTGCCTGAGGTTCCCTGAGCTTTGAGTGACAGTGATATTGATGTTCTATTTAGGGCAGAGATGATGATTTAGGATGCTCAAGTTCTGGAGTACCAAAACCCACAAATCATCACTATAGTGGCCAGAAGCTAAAACATACTACATAAGCAGGGAAAGGCACAGCTGAAGATAAAGAAATCCTCACTGCTCAAAACCCAGGTCAATGCCCTCTCCCTCTGGCCACTTACCTTTCAATGGTCCAGAGAGATTTAGAGGGAGCAGAGAAAGGAAGTTCTCCACAGACTTGACTGGAGCCACCTGAGGAGACAGAGAATCTAAGCTGACTGAGGGAAGTGGCATGCCTGTGCCTTATTATTGAGTGTCTGTCCCCTGCCTGCCTGTGGGAGCTCCATTTATCTACCTCCATCTGTGGCATGGGTTGCTTGATAGCAGTAGCAGTCTATACCACTGGCCAGCACACTGGTTGTGCAGTTGGCATTCCAGGATCCTTAGCCTTATTATCCAGGGATATCTGAACGAGACAACATGATTGAACAACTGTTGGGGTCACACACATTATGATAGAAGTCCACGAAAAGGAGGAAGCCATACAACCCACAGTTATGAACTGACACCCAGGTTTAGTTTCCAGGGGACAAGAAGCAGTTTCTCTAGCAAAAAGAATACACACTAGAGTACTTGGTCATACCATTAGAAAAAAAGCCTGTTAAGGTATGTGTGTAAAAGTGTTCTCACCCCCACAGGAGGTTTTCATTTGTGTATGATATATAAGTATGTATATAAGTAAGAATCTTTATGAGTGTAAGCATACACTTGTATGTATGAGCATTCATACATGTATGCTTGGGTCTATATGTGTCTTCCCTGCAGCACTCCCCATAAAGCAAAGAGCTTGCTGTCAGGGGCTCTACTGCTTCCCTGGGAACCTTTTACCCTGGCTCAAATGGCATTGGAGCAATAGAGAGATGTGAGGAGGCTGGGCTGCACTTGGAAGGCAGAGAGGTCCATGGTCTTTAGAAGAAGGATAGGCGCTTCTCTGGATTCTTTCTGCAGGAAAAGGCTGAAAGTGTCTATTTCTCAGTTCACTCCTTTATACACCCAAAGAAGCTGCATCACATACCATTTTGAAAGTGTGCATTGTTGTGGTTATGGGTGAAAGCAGAGATTGCCACAGACCAGATTACAGCATAAATGAGGCAGAAACTAATTTATAGGCCAAAGCTATATACATTTTGATGGGACAGTCTCTCTGCTCATTTAAACTTACCTCAACTTGTCCAGCCACCTGTCTTCCTGCATGTTTCTCGCTATCTGCTTACAGCTCTGTTCCCTATCTTCTTCTTCCTTCAGTATTTTTTGGTACTCCTGCATTTGCTTTTGTCCCTTCTGTCTTTCTCCTGCCCAGGTCCACTCCAGTAATTTCTGCCTTAGCTATTAGCTGTTATATTTTTATTATTACCAATTACCATGCCAGAACATCTTTTGGGTTGCCTTCTTCAGGCAATGACATTCATGTTTTGGGCAGGTGGGGAAGGACAAGATTTACAAATCTGAAACCCAGTGATGGGTCATAGAAATGACAATATCAAAATCCTGCCATCACTTAGCTCTTTTCCAGTACATAATTAACAATTGAAAATACAAAGACAAACATTCATACAAAGTAAGGAATGTCACCCCACAATGGGTGGTTGTGTGCACAGCATGCAGATGTGGCAGTCAGAAGATAAACTCAGATAGTGCTTTTGGGTACCTTCCACTGTCACATTTGTGAGTCAGCTGATGAGGTGCTAGAAACTGAAGTTGGGACTTCTTCAAGAAGACTACATGTTCTTAAACACTAAAGCATCTCTCTGCTCTCATTGAAGACACTAAACTTTTTTGTTTGCTTGCTTGCTTCTTTGATTGTTATGGGCAGTAAATGTTTGAGCTATGATGGTCAGAAAAGAATTTTGTGAAAGGAGTTCTCGTCTTTAATCTTTATATCAAATTTGAGAATAAGACTTAGGAGGCTAAACCAAAAAAAAAAAAAAATCACAATAAAGTAGGACTTGGCAAAACAATAGGCGAAAAGGCGCTTAAGAGAAAACACAAGAATCTGAGGCATATTTTTACACAATCAGGAGTCTTCTAAAAATACTGAACTGAAAGCTATGTGTGTGACAGACCTGTTTGCAGACCCCTGTAGGCCCTACAGTTGCTCTTCAGTGTCTCTGAGTACATATAAACTTTGATAACTTAACTTGGAAGGCCTTATTCTCTTTGTGTTTTGTCTTCCCTCTGGCAATTGTACTGTTTCTGCTTCTTTTTCTACTTCAGGGTTCCCTGAGCTCTAAGGAGAGGTATTTAATGGAGAGGTATTTAATTTACAGTTGTGTACTTTCCCTGACTCTGTCTCTCTGTTTCTGTCTCTGTCTCTGTCTGTCTCTGTCTCTGTCTGTCTTTGTCTCTGTCTGTCTCTCTGTCTCTCTGTCTCTGTGTGTGTGTGTGTGTGTGTGTTTGTGTTTGTGTGTGTATGTGTGTGTCTTTCTGCCTGCATAATTCTGAATGTAGGTCTCTGTATTTGTTCCCCTCAGCTACAAGAGAAACCTTCTCTGATGGCTGAATAAGGCATTGATTTATGAGTATAGCAAGAATATCATAAGAAGTAATTACATTGTTACTTTAATTTATGTATTTATTTTTAGATCTGTAGGATTTATATTAATGTAAGTATCTGGGATATCTACTTTCTGTTAGTTGGCCACACAAGCAGTGTCAGATATGTGTGTAAATCCCTAGAGGCACAGGAGTGGCTAAGCCCCTCCCCTAAGCACCTCCAACTGCCAGATTCCACACACAGAACATTCTACCTGCCTTATAGGCCAGCCTCAGCCCTCCCCAACCCCACTTCAACCTTACAGAGTAGCCAAAGTATACAAGTCAAAATCTTACCAATCCCTACCCTGGAAAGTTTTGTGCCCAACCCTAAGAACCGGTATTTGTCACTGTCTTCTACTCAGTGTCTGCTAATTCTCATTTGATCTGAGGCAGCCACCCTGTAGAAGTTAAGCTTAGTTCTTCCTCCCAGTCCTCATGCTCCCGGGAATAAGACTCAAACTCAAAATATATTTACTAATACTTTGGTCATGTAGCTAGTCTCATCTCTGACTAGATCATAACAAAAATTAACCCACTTATTCTAATCTACATCCTGACATGTGGCTACTTACCTGTGCTCAGGTACCATGTGCCTGTTTTGTCCCATTTTTCCTGGCGAATCTTCCACCTGACACTCTCCCAGAACCCTTTGTGCCTCCTGGATGCCCCTCCTCCTACTTTAGGCTTAAGCTATAGGCCATCAGATTTTTATTGACAGGTGCCACATCCATACAGACACAAGATATTCTTTCCACACATCCTTCTGGGTTTTTCTCTCACAATAAATGTCTTGTGTGAGGTTTATTGTGCTGTGTGACTCTGGGATAGTCCTTGCCTTCTGACTGCCAGGATACCTTTGTAACCTTGCTGTAACACATACAGTGTTACATCTCATATGACTTGGCCTTAACTCAGATTGTTTACTCCCACATCTTTTTTGCCAACACTGTAGCAGCATATTTTGTAGTCAGCACACTAAAAATAATTTTTAACATTTATTTTGAGCACAAGAATTTGGTGGGAAGGTATGTGTGTGCACCGTATGTATGTATGTCTATTGGCTACAGAGGTCAGAAGGTCATTTCCAAATCCCTTGGAAATGAAGGAAGTTAGAAGCAGTTGTGAGCCATCTTACGAGTTCCAGAAACCAAACCTAGGTCCTCTGGAAAAACAGTCAATGCTCTTAATCACTAAGCCAATACTCCTAACCTTACCCTATTGTCTTTCTGAATCAACTGAATAATACATGAGGTATAAGAAATCATATTTTTCATTTAAACAGAATATCTGTGCTTTCTTATGTTGGACCTAACAAATTAAAAAATAAAAACAAAAAAAAAACAAAAAACAAAATCACGAGTATATGGGTTGCCTAAAATTAGGAGTCATGTTAACATCCATAGGAACAAAAAATATTTAGCTATACTATGGAGGACGTATAATCCAAATGGCCTCTGAATCCATTAAAATTACAGAGACTTATTGGCTACCTAGATATTTGTCCTGGCTCCCATCGTCTCCATGATGGCTTTTGTGGTCAGTCTTTGGCTTTCCTACAGGAAACATTACGTCTTCTGCTGCCGCTGCTCAGGACTTGTTCTGGCCTTCAGCTGCCAGAACAAGAAGGTCTGTGAGATTTTCCTGTAAGGAAAGTTTTTGGGAAAACTGACATTACTTTGACAAGGCAGAATCAACCAAACAGTGTCTACAGTTTGGGTAGAGCCCTGGTGGAGGGAGTGTCATGGGCACAGTTCTGTCTAGTGGTTAACACATTACCACTAGCCAGGTGCAATGGCTGTCATAAACATTTGTCTTTCTTTGAGACCTCAGGGCTGCCTCAGGGAACTGGCATTTCTGTCTATAATGGGAAAGTTTCTCGTTAAATATTATAAATGTCACATTCGGCGACTAAATCCCTGAAGAGTTTGAGGATCATTTATTAAGTAAACCTGATTTTAAATAAACTTTACTTATTTGGGCTATTACCTTTAGGATCAACCTTGAAGAAAGATACAGGAAGCTAAACGAAGTTTGTCATTCATAGGAATTTTATAACAGTTTGCAAACTAGTAGCATTCATAAGAGCAAGAATTGACAGTTTTTATCCCTGTTAAATTTGAGACTTAAAATTTTGAGTTGAAGATTTAAAATGAAAATCCTTTGTCTTTAAAAAACTGTTTAACCATAGATAGACTCCATAGTGGGCCTGGGATCTTCTCTGATCCTTTTTATAATGCAACATTATAGAAACATTGTTTCAGTTCACCCAAATAGTTAAAGCTCAATAAAGTGAGCAAAGCAAAGCAGACATACATCTACTTTTAAGTCAGTTACTCTTAACAGAATAGACCTTAAGAATTTATTAACCTTATTTATCAAATACATATTATTCCTTATTTAAATTTAGAACCTGATATTGAACATTGTTAGCAAACACATAAGTAATTTGATGTAAACCTCTAAGTCAGTTTTTGTCAACCTGTGTGTATCTTTATAACTTTAGGAATTTATCATAGTATAAAATACCCTCCATGTTAATTCAAATATGTTGGTTTATTGCTCCTTTATTCTGAAATGGTATTGCTTTAATTGGCTTATATTATGTGTTCATCTTAAAATGATGATGAAGTAAAATGGCATGTACCCTTTGACCTTAGTAAAGATGGCTGCCAACGATATGCTTGCTATTTAATATATCTATTTGTTTTAGTAAATCTGTTTTTTGAACAAGAGTTGAATCCTAGTTTTATATACAATATTTTAAAATAAGATTTCAAATATTGTTGCATATTAAGATTATGTATACATAGATTTTTTTTAACTATGAGTCTTTTGTTATAATTTTAAAGTAAATTATTCCTTATAATTAGTTAATTTAATTTAAATCTTAACTGCAGTTTCTCCTCCCTCCTCTCTTCCCAGTTAACCCTGGAAAGATTTTTCAGAGTGGGAAGTAGAGAAACACTAGAGATAAGAGAATTTTGGAAGGATAGACCAGAACAAGTTTAGACATACAGTATTTTGGAATCATTTATTTGCGCAGTGGCAGAACTTGTTAACAAAAGAGAATTTGAGAATTGAATGACCCAATCCTTATCCCTTTATCTGTAAGGAGCCCAAGATCTTTGTAGTGTAAGGAGGGAAGCAGGAGGGGGCACAAAGACATTCCCCTGGAAGGATTTATACAGACTTCAAGATGGAAGAGAGAGATCACATTGGTCCAGACAGGCTTAGAGAAGCTATGGGACTATGAGGAGGGAGCTGAGACCAGAGAACAGGGTCACAGAGCACTGAAGTTCTGCCTGAGGGTGAGGAGGCCTAGGGACCTTGAGGGAGAGACAGAGCAGGCAGTTTCAATCAGGAACAAGGAAAGGAAAAAGCTATGCAAGTGCAGGCAGCTCCTAGAGGGAGGAAGGGAGTGAAGGGTTGTTTGTAGGTGCTTTCAGGCAATTGCAGGTGGGTCAGGGGCTCCCAAGGGCATGTGACAGAAAGAGCTAGGCTGATGTGGGTCAAGTGTGGTGACAAGTTTCATCTGGATAATTCCCAAGTGAAATGGGTAACTTGTCAAAAAGAAATGTTCCAAATCATTTTGGAACATTTGTTCCTTGTCTTTGCAATTGGGGCTCAGTGGAGGCAAAAGGAGCTTCCTGGAACAGGGGGTGGCTTTTGTAGTAGTGATAGTAGACAGAGCAGGGAGGTCTGTGTTGACACTTACATAGTACACAAAAGCCATGTGATTATATTAGGGAGAGAAGAAAGCAGCTGGAGAGGTGGACTGGGAGAGGCATTTTGGGAAAAGGAATGGTTTCAATAGAGGGATAGGAACTATCATAGTAAGGACAGATGCCCAGACCACCATGCTGGTAGGCTCCAGGAGCCAGCGACAAACTTACTGAGTAGTAGAGGAGAGTCAAGTGGTTAGAGCAAGTGGAAGGGAGGTTCATTGTGCGTGGCACAATTCAACAGAAGCAGATGATCTGTATACACCTTAGGAGAGTCAGAATAGCAGCTTGCTTCAGAGCTGCCAAGTCTCTAGGAAGGAAGCTCATTTATGCCACTCCAGAAGCTTCAGGGTGAGAAAAAAATCCTGATGTAAAAGGGCCTCTAAGGAGTTGAAGATTTATATATATATATATATATATATGAATGAGAGTGCAATCAGAAGATGTACCTGGGAGAATCCTGAGTGAACATGACTGACAAATTGAACCTTGCCATGTGAGGAGAGGGAGAAAGGAGTAGGGGAGAGGGAATATGGAAACCAACAGCAGCAGCCAAAAGGGCAAGAGACCAAAGGTAAAAGGGGCCACTTCATCAAAAGGGCTTGGTTATATATCAAGGAATAGCTGGGGGAAAGACAGGCTTTCCCAGTCCCTGGGATGTAGACTTAGTAGGGTGTGCCAGCTAGAATGACTAATGAGAAGAGACTGAGGGTTGCTGGGAGAATCTGCCAGCCAGTGACTATGTGATAATGTTAACAGGTGTCTCAGACATTTGCCTGAGATTTGCTACATAACATTTATCAGTGGTAGAGGTTTTCTGGTAGAGTCTTTAGAATTTTATACATTTATTTATTTTTACATAGAGCCATGTCATTTTCAAATAAGGATACTTTGATATCTTCCTTTCCTATTTGTATTCTTGATCTCATTGTCTTGACTTATTAGTTTAGCTAACACTCTAATTGTATATTGAACAATAATGCTGAAAGCTCTCTTCTTCTTGAATTTCATATGGTCTGTGAGTTGTACCATGGTTATTCTGAGATTTTTTTTCCTAATATGCACTTATTAGTGAGTACATCATACCATGTGTGTTCATTCGTGACTGAGTTACCTCACTCAGGATGATATTTTCTAGTTCCATCCATTTGCCTGCAAATTTCATGAAGTCATTGTTTTTAATGTGTTATACTCCATTGTGTAAATGTACTATATTTTCTTTAACTATCCCTCTGTTGAGGGACATCTGGATGGTTTCCATCTTCTGGCTATTATAAATAAGGCTGCTGTGAACATAGTGGAGCATGTGTCCTTATACGCTGGAGCATCTTTGGGGTATATGCCCAGGAGTGGTACAGCTGCTGGGGATGCTTCAGTCCTACTTAGATGGGTGAACAAAATAATCAAGGGAGGCAGCGAGAGGGAAGGACCAGAGAGGGAGAAAGAATGGGGAGGTAAAAGTGGAGGCTGGATCAGATATGGGAGGAGACAACAGGGTGGGGGAAGTACATAGGGTCAGGAAATTGAATGGAAGTGGGTAGCAGTGGGGGATGGGGAATTAGGGGTAACCACTAGAAAGTTCCAGATGCCAGGAAAATAAGAGGCTCCCAGGACTCATCAGGGATGACATTAGCTGAAATGCCCAATGAAGGGGAAAGAAAACCTGAAGAGACCATATCCAGAGGTTAGACATGCCCCCAATTGAGGAATGGGCCAACCTACTCATCTCAAAAGTATTAACCCAGAATTGTTCCGGTCTAAAGGAAATGCAGGGACAAAGCGTGGAGCAGAGACTAAAGGAAAGGCCCTCCAGAGACCGCCCCATCTATATGGATCCATCCCTCTACAGAAACCAAACCCAGACAGTATTATTGATGCCAAGAAAAGTTTACTGACAGGAACCTGGTATGGCTGTCCTCTGAGAGGCTCTGCCAGATCCTGACCAATACAGATGCTGCTGTGGATCCTCTCAGTCAACCATCTGACTGAGCAGGGGGACCCCAGTGGACGAGTTAAAAGAAAGGCTGTAGGAGCTGAAGGGGTTTGCAACCCCATAGGAATAACAATATCAACCAACCAGACCCCCTGCCCCAGAGCTCCCAGGGACTAAACCACCAACCAAAGAGTACACATGGAGGGATCCATGGCTTCAGCTGCATACGTAACAGAGAATTGACTTATCTGTCATCAATGGGAAGGAAGGCCCTTGGTCCTGTGGAGGCTGGAAGCCCCAGTGTAGGGGAATGCTAGGTGGATGCGACAGGAATGGGTCAATGGGGGTGAGCACCCTCATAGAAGATGGAGGGAGGGGAGATGGGATAGGGGTTTGCAGAGGGGAAACCAGGAAGGGGGATATTATTTGAAATGTAAATAAATAAAATAACCAATAAACACAAAAAAAGAATGTTGAGAGCTGATGCCCTTGGCTTGTTTCTATTTTAGTGGAAGTGATTTACATATAGTGGAGTGTTGACTCTGGGCTTGTTATGTCTTGCCTTAGATATGTTGAGAGAAGTCTCCTTTATCATTTGAATTTTTTTATCATGAAGAGATGGAGATGTTAGATCTTGCCAAAGTCGTTTTGAATATATAATGGGATGAGCATGTGGTTTCTCTCCGTCAATCTACTTATGTGTAGGCAGTGAAATGTTTTCATCAGACATAACAACACAATGGCAGGCATGAAGTCACAGTAGCTGTGTATACATGCACAAGACCTGTGCAAAATCAAGTCAGCCAAAATCCCATCCGGCATGAAGAAGGGGTAGTGAAGCTCATCCCCAGCTGAAGTGCTACAGCCAATGGATGGCCGCTGGGGAAGAATCAGTTTTCCTCAGAAATGTGGCCCTATGCTACAGCGAGACTGTCTCTATTTATGTACAAACAAACAGCCCTAAATGGACTCTTATTTTTGTTAATAATGTGGCTTGCAGATGTAAACATGCTGGCGGTGTTAATAGAGGAATTGAAGAGGAGGAAATATGGGATTGAATTTTATTAACAGATATTATATGAATTTTACCTTTAAATATGTACTCATAAGAGATTGGGTCTGGTGGCTCATTCCTATTACTCTATTACTTAGAAAAATTAAGCAGATGAATTGACAAGATAGAAGGGTCAGATAGAAGGGTCGGCTACATAGTGAGATGGAGGACAGACTGCGGTGTCGCATAAGACCCTACCTGGAAAAAAACACTGAGGAATTACTCTATGCTTTTATGGATCTAAGTTTAGGGTTAAATATAAAATTTACTGTGTATTGCAGACATATGTGCTAATGTGCTAATCCTGGGCCTCCATCAAAAGGAGACCATGCAAACCTCTGTTTATATATTTCCTGGAAAAGATCAGGCCACTGGGACAAAAACATTGTATCATGCAAAGTGAAACTGCCCAATTTACACCTGGATTATAACAGCCCACTGGAGTTTGTTTAAACTTTTCATAAACAGGAAGACTAGAGAGCTACATTGACCTTGAGTGTCAGAGAAAGTTGAGATCAGTGGATTTTTTTTTTTTTTGGTTTTTTGAGACAGGGTTTCTCTGTATAGCCCTGGCTGTCCTGGAACTCACTCTGTAGACCAGGCTGGCCTTGAACTCAGAAATCTGCCTGCCTCTGCTTCCCAAGTGCTGAGATTAAAGGCATGCATCACCACCACCACCACCACCACCACCACCCACCCACCCCACCCCACCCCCACCCCTGCCAAGATCAGTGGAATCCTGAATGCCAGAGAGAGGTAATGACAGTGAAGATCCTGTGAGCCAGAGAGATAAGAGCAAGGGTGATTCTGAACAACAGAGACTGATAGTGATCAAGACTAATTTGAGAGTTAGAGCTTGTCACCAGTAGCTTTGTATGTGTGCATAAAAGTTACAGGCCTATTTAAGAGAAAAAGTTGTTTGTTTGCTTTGAGACAGGATCTCATGTTACCTTAGGAGTGCTGGGACTATAGCTGTGAGGCACCATGCCTGGTTTATGCAGGGCAAGGAATAAGCCCAATAGTTTCCTGCACCTGGGTAAATACTCTACCAACTGAGCCGCATCTACCCTCAAGCCAGTATGTTCTTATATTACTTAGGTGTAATGCCAAGATCGGTCCCTGGCAGACATCTCTATAGTCTTTACGCAGACTGTAAAGGAAAGAAACTGAAAGAAAAAGTACTGTGCATCCACACGATCACTCAAACTCACTATCACTTTTGACAAATGGTGTCAAGATTGAAACTACTATGAAATTATGGATGTGGGGACCCCTGTTCTGCAAGCTACTTCCTGTTGAGGTAAGCTCTGATAAACTCTTCTTTTTCAAGGAAATTTAGGAGGTAGTATGAATCTCGCTAGAAAAATGGACAACTCTAAGTGTGCATTTGCTTTAAAGGTAATATTAAACTAAAACTCTGTAATTGTTCATTTTTAGTGAAAAATTCCTAGTGAAAAAATTCATTAAAAATAAACAATGCATTAACTTTTGTTTTAGATCATTCTGGCTAGTATACATATTCTTTCAATGATGAATAGAGATAAGCTGTTGAATGAGCATCATCAGTCACTCAACAGATATGATGTGTGAGAAGGTGCAAATTATATCAATGGTAACAAAAGACTGAAATATTCGTACCAGCTAATAGCCATGGGAAGGTTATGTGAAGGGCGTGTTTCTTTAGTGAGGTTATTCTAACCCCATGGTATCTTTATTGTAAATTTAATTGATAAATAATTCTCTATGTACTCACCATTTTGCCATTATACATTTGGCAAGCTGCAGTATTTAAATCTCAAACGGTCTAAATTTGGGAGTTAAGTGAAAGGGCACATATATGATTGCCAAGATATAACTGTAAAATGTCAAGTACTAAGGTCCAGGTTGTGTAACTTTTTCACTGCTTATCAGGGTTAAAATCTTATTTGTGAATATTGTCAATGGAAAAACGCCCTCTCCAGTTATGGACATATCATTGTATGTATATAATAATTATCATAAAAATGATTCCTGTGTTCATGTAGAGCCAGGTGAACAAAATACTTTTGTTCTTTGCTTTAAAGTATTTATACTAATTTTCTTGCTGTGTTTTTCAGAAATGTCAATTTTGACTAGCTAAAGCTTTTTTCAAAGTAAATTGTGATGACAGAATGCAAAGTAAATGTAAGAAAATCTAACAACAATATCCATATTGCAAATGTATTATGAATTCATAAACAATGATACTCTAATAGTTTCCTGAAAGACCACATTTCTGTAAACCATAGTACGTCACCTTTTCTTTTATTACAGTTAAAGCTCCGATGTAATAACTGGCAGTCATCTTTAAGTTCTTAGTAGATTTCTAACTATAGTAAGTTGTAGAATATTTTATTTGTTTAACAGTTAAAATGCAATAAAAATAGTAACTTTTTACTCTACTTCTATTGATTATTGAGCAATTAATTAACTTTTTAGTATATCAAATGTTAAATATTCTTTTTACAGCAGTTAATAAAGTATTTTAAAGGCATGGCATTCATCTAGAAAGTGAAGTTTGTAATTAGACTGTTACTGTTTAATGTTTAAAAGGGGACTTTCAGCATAGCATGGACAAAATCAAGGAAAATTATGTGTTACTTTTGTATAGTTACTTTTAGTATTACTACAATAATACTTAAAATTTATTATATACTGTTAGGAAATTGATAGTGTGTTTACAACTAGAAAATATTAAAGGTTTATTAATGGAACGATACATGCAGCATGATGTAGCATTGCCCAAATTCTTTGACGCCATTAATATTTGTTCCATAGAAGTTGAATATACTAATTATTTGACATTTTATTTTTTTATTATATATTCAATTAAGTCTATTAAAAAGTACACAAATAAGAAAGGACTACTGCATATAGTACGATAATGCACTAACTCATTCAATAATACATGCAAAGAAGAGAACAGTATGGGAAATTTGCATAGTTAGAGAAAGTATAGTAGTCTAAAAAAACTTTCAATATCTCTCAATTTAGAACGGAAATTATAGACATTGAACTCCATATATTTTACAATGGTAGAATGTGGAGTTGAGTGATTTATTTTCAAAATTAAGGAAAAATTTAATGTAAATATTTAGTGAATAGGCTATATCTCTTACTGGCTACACTTTGCATGTTACCTTCATCTTTTTCTCCACTGTAGCAAGTACTTTTGATGCCACCTGGGGCTGCACATGGTCCCTGAGAGGGTCAACATCTTCAGACATAAAAATCTGGTTCTGCATTCTAAGAAGGATTTTCATGGTTCTTTTAGAATGTGAGAGCATAGACTACACAGGTGCTAGATATGATATGATATGATATGATATGATCATTGCTGCTCACTCCTGACTTTAGGAAGGAAAATGGTTGACCATGTTAGAAAGTTACTAGCATTTTACACTTTCAGCCAACTAAAAATTCAAAAATAACATGAGTGCATTCCATCCTAGCTTCAGCCACTTTGCAAAACAGCTTTCTACACTGTTTTCTGTTCATGTATTCCATTCCCCACTTCTCTACTGAATATCAAAACCTGTGACAAAGCAGAATTCTGTGGGGATGACCTCTGCCCACTGCATTTCCCTAGTGATTGGAATGAGGTTCTGACCATCAACAAGCAGCTCACCACAAACTGCAGGTAAGTGAACACTCTGCTCACTGTGGGGATGTCAACAGAAGACTATGGAATCGTAGATGGGTGAAACTGGGGTCTATCTCTCTGAAGTCTCTATGAAATACACTTCCAAGGTAATTCAGGAATTCAAACCTCATAAGGCTTCCACAATTCATCTGAGAAATTAAAGCAGACCTGGTTGTTGACCATGGATCACATATTGAAGAAACATTAGACAGAAATATATGTTTACCATGAGAAATGGCTGCCCTTTCCTGACCTTCTTCTCCTTGACAGTGTTTCAGGAAGAAAGCATGTATATAAAAATATAAAATTAAACAAAAACTTAAGAGGAGAGAAAGAGGAAGAATAATCATCTATAAATTAATTGTTACTCTTATGGGGAGAATATTTAAACTAATTTATGACATAGATAAAATATATTGTAAACTTTCATTATTTGCTGGAAAAATGCAATGACCAGCAAAATATGTGTGTGTGTGTGTGTGTGTGTATATATATATATATATATATATATATATATATATATATATATATGTATATTCTCTAGCCATCTTCTTTCACACTGTCCCTGTGTGGATTTAAAGTCTTAATCCACTCAGAGCTACTTCAAGTAAACGGCAGTTCACACAGAGGCAATAAATAGATGTTGATGTTAGAGACTCTATAAGCTACTTAACCAGCAAGTTATTTTCAAAGGTGAACAATATAAAAGCCCTAGTGGTAAGGAATATAACAGATCAATCTAAAATCAAATTTCTTAAAAGTAAATAAATTAGCAAAAAAAATTTTTATTACTCACTCCATCTAAACTCAGCAATCACATGCATGTCATAACCATAATAAAAAACACTTGCTCTTTAATTCAGAAGCTATGTGATAAAAGTTAGCAAAGGCACATATAAATCAACTTCATGACACCAGTGCTCTGCAGTCAGTCTGCCTGTGGTTCTATTCACTGAACTCAATAGAGACCGTAAAATCATACTCCTTGCGGGACCTGGTGCAGAACACCATCAACAGTAACCATGACTAACTTCTTGAGGCACAGTTAGTTTTTGAGCATCCACTCCAGCCAGGATGGTCATGACCGCCTGAACAAATCTTGTCCCTCTGCAGAGCCTCTTAGAAACTGATTACCTTTTCACTCCACAGATTCATCTACTGTCTTTTCCCCCAAAAGTAAAACTTTTAGAAATATATTAACTTACAATTATGTCTGTTCTCATAATCTTGGCTGTGTGTCTACAATCTCCCCAAGCATTCTTTTTCAGCAACAATTTTTCTCATGACAGAAATCTCAGACACAATTGAGGAAGAAAAATGAAAAAGAAGTGTGTGTGTGTGTGTGTGTGTGTGTGCACGTGTGTGTGCGTGTGCACGTGTGTGTGTTCTGTATGTATGCTTTTGTTCTGCTTCAGTGGATGGAAAATCCCTGTCTTCTCTATTTTATGTGTGACTAGATTCTGCAAAATATTTGAAAGGGGAAACCACAGATCTGTATTGGGAAATAAGCCAATATACATTAAAAATGGCAGGGAGAGAAGAGTTAAGATACTGGAAAGCTCTTATTTTCATTTAAAGATTAAGAAAGACTGAGAAGCTGATGGGAGGCTGATATATATATCCAATCCAATATTACTATATAATTTCCTATATGTAATGATACTTTCACTGTTAAAAAGGCACAAGCTAAATGAGAATTACATATGCAACTTGAAAGCCAATTTTGTGCCTCTGGGCTAGAAAGACTGTCAAGAACTGAGCCAGGAAGACACCACTGGTAGGGCATTAATTCACCTAAAGATGCTTTCCTTAGGTTTAGTCTCAAGCACCAGGTTCCTTCAAACCAAGGATAATCCCAAGATTCTATAACCATAGAAAATTATCCAAACCAGCTGTTCCTAAACTATTTACACTGCCCACTTTTATTTTTAATCAAAAATACAGAATAGTTTGTGCTAAAGTATTCTTTTTAGATTGGCATATTTTGGCAGTGCTCTCAGTTGTATATAAAAATGATGACTACAGGCTTTTATATTTGCACATTTAGTTTCCAGTTTGTGGTACTGTTTTAGGAAACTTGTGGAGCTTTCAATCATGGGATCAGGGGTTGGACAAGATTAATGTGCAGCTACATTTTATTTGTGCCTGCTTCCTGACCCACCAACATGTAATAAGCTGTAGCTTAGTCCCCCCCCCCACCATTGACTAGTATACACTACTATGCCTTCTACTTCCTGTTGGATTAACTCCCTTCCCTCCTTAAGCAGCTTTGCACAAGTATTTAGGCAGTGTGATTAATAATTCACACCACAACTTGACATCATGTTCCCCAAGAGGCCCTGAATATATATGAATTCCTGCAGCTTTTAGCACCTGTGAGAACCATAAACTTTGTTTCTGATCCTCTTGATCATCTCATTTTGCAAGTGACCTGACTGAGCATCCAATGAAACAATTCTGATCAATAATGAAAATATATTGTACAAAAACAAGCCAGATTTGTGTGTAGTTTTCACATAGATTCAAGAGCCTCAAGGCTGAACGTCATAGCACTGATAAATAAGGTCACTTACAATTCCCATTCCACAGACTTACCGTCTACAAAGCACTCTGTGAAGTGGGAGTATTGGAGGGATTGGAAAGAGATAGTTGACATCCACAACAGTTTTCCTAACTCATCTTTTCAACAAGGAAAAAATATTGTACCTTAATGGCCAAGGTCTAATGATTTGTGTAAATGATAGCTTCTCTGTGTGTCTGGATTGGTCTTAGTTGAGTAACATCCATTTCAAGAAACTAATTATTGAAAACACTTCCATACTTTGTTAAATGGGATGAAGGGTACTCTAGTTGCTTCTGTGACCTACCTATATTCAGGTTCACAGCCAGTCCAGTAGTTTTAAAGTCACTGGATCTTCTCTTCGGTATAAGTAATATTAAAACTTTCTATTTTGTCCAAATTGTCTAGGCCTTTACCATTGCCTACTTTCTCCTCAAACTGAATCCTTTTTAAGCTCCTGAAACCTGGAGATTTCAAAATGCATAAATGTCCCTCATATAGTTGTTCAGACAAAAAAAAAAAAAAAAAAAAAAAAAAAAAAAAAAAACACCCACTGTAGAGGTGCCAGAAAGAACACTATCAATTTCATGTTAACCACCACAGAACTGAACAAAGCTGTTCACATTACCATATTGTAGTGACTTCTACCCTGTCAGGGAATTCTGGGCAGAAAGAAATGAGCTAAATGTTCTCAGGTCCTCTGTCATCACTGTCAATCCAGGCACTATTTGAGGCATGAATATCAGCATGCCCACTTACTGAGAAAAATGGCATGGTTCACAGTCTGAAATAGCTTTACAGGTGTGCAAATAAGTATACATATTAAAAATGAGACAATTTATAAGCAATATAATGGGAAATCTCTAACATGTCCATAATTTGTTATCAGGCTGACCTCTTAAAGAGACTAAAATTAAATCAAGATTGGCATTTAGGTTTCAGTAAGATCACCACATGAACAATGCATGAGTAACCAGTTTGTACAGGCCAAAGGAGTGGTAAATGAACTACAACAACCACAGTGAGCTCTGTCTTCCTAGCCCAAAGCCTGCAAAACTCAAAAGTAGAAAAAACAGTGGATTGTTTCTTCTTGGCCACAAAACAAAAGGCAAATGGAGGTTAACAAATATTGTAGACATAACTAGTGCTCCACAGCACCCAGAGCAACTCCCACTGACTGCAAGGCCAAAGCAAACAGCACCGAGGTTAATATTCTCCCTTGTTCTTGCAGAAAGTGCAGAGTTTATATTTTATACTTAAGCTTTATGTCACCCTAGAGGGAAAGGAGCTTTTGCCTTTTAGATAAAAAGCTAACAGGCAAGAAGACCCTGTCATCTGAGCCACCTCCCTGAATTTCAGGTATCCCTGTCATGTTCTCCAGAGAGCAACTTGTTATGTTATTCAGTGAAGGTCATTTTGGAAAGGGGACAATATCCCCACCCCCTGTTCCACTTGCTTCTTCCCAGCAGCTGTTTTCTTATAAGCCAAGTGCAGCCATTCTTCAGTAAGACAATCAAAGATTCAACGTTAGCAGTGAAACAGAGATGAAAGGAGATTAATCCAATGAGGCCACACTGGAAAGAGGGACAAAGAAGTCTAGAAACAAGCCCTTCATTTTCGCTAGATGCTTGGAGGAAATTACAATTGCATAAGGTTAGTTACTTCAATGCCCCGTCAATAAATGGTAAAAAGTGATGTACTAGGAGAGGTAGCCTAAAGATTCACCTTTTAATTCCCCATGAATCAATTACATTGTTGAGAGCAAGAACTTGCCTCAATGATATCTAGATTACACCTGCCAGGAGGATGACTATTTTGAAATTGTAGAAGTAGGGTTTTAGGGTCTTAAAGAAATGTTCTTTGGGGTAATTAGTGCACACAATTTTCTGAACATTGTGGGGTTTATCTTTGAAATTATATATATATATATATATATATATATATATATATATATATATAATCCCTTTGTATTCAAATAAGAAAAAACATATATTATTTATCAATTCTCATGTTTTAATGTTTATTATATACCATGTTACATGTGCATGCAATGTTAACTTTGTGCAGATATAAACTTTATTTAAAACTTCTTATAGATGTATAAGTTACAAACTAAATTACATTTATGTCATCTTTGAAAACAGCTAGAACAACTGAATTAGTGTATTTTCTTACCACTTGCTTCCTAAAATCCAGAAAACACAACATCATTATAAAGCCTGGAAGTACAAACTATCATCTGCATTCTTCCTTGACTTGATAAACATTACAGACACAAGAAGCCATAGGAATCACAATAGTTCAGACATAGAAATTTCTCCTACCATACTTCACATAGATATTATCACATAAAATTTAAGTTGCTGTGCATGCAGTAAGTCACTTTGTGTGCAGTAGTATCTATTGCTCATTTGTCTACAGACAATGCTATGTAATACATACTACTGCAAACCATGCTCAGGATGCTATTATAAAGATAGGAAATCCCCTGTAAGAATTTGTAGTAGTGTGGTATAAATGTTTCTCTATGAGTTTCCAACAAAATTCAGCAAAATTTTTAACCATCCCACTCAAGTACAAAGCTTATCTTCATAGTCCCCAATCAACATCCATATGTTTTGTGTGAGTAGACTGTAAGCCATCTTCTACAATAAATGCTGGAACTTGAAAACAGGGACCAAGATAGTAAAAAATACAAAATAAAGTAAAACTAACAATTTTTTAAAAATGTGGACATTGTTTGGAAAACACTGTAAAATTAACATTTTCAACATCTATAGAATCTCAGCTCTGTAATAAATGGAAGGCCCTATATGATGGATCACCTAAAATACCTATTTCAGTTTTTATATACCTTAGACATAGCAACTATAAGTTTACAAAACAGTCATATTTACTGGAGAAAGTACAATTATGTAAAAAATTTTCTTTTACAATTTATTTCTTTCCATTGTATTAAAAAATACTAGAACATACTTCGGATATTGAATTAACATTTTTTATTAACAATAATAAAAATTATTAACATTTTTTAGTTTTATTTTTTGTTAATCATTTTTTCATTTATATTTTGATTTATATCCCCTTTCTTGTTTACCCTTCCACAAACCTCCCATCTCATCTCCCCTCTCCCCATCCCCTTTGCCTCTATCCACCCACTCACCCACTCCTGCCTCACTGCTCTAACATCACTCTACCTGGGGCATTAAACCTCCACAGGACCAAGGGCCTTTTCTCCCACTGATGTCAGATAAAGCAGTCCTCTGCTACACATGTATCTAGAGCCATGGCTCCTTCCCTCTTTGGATGGTGGTTTAGTCCCTGGGAGCTCTGGGTGCTCCAGTTATTTGATAATGTTCTTTCTATGTAGTTGCAACCCCCTCAGCTTCTTCAGTCCTTCTTCTTGCTCTTCCATTAGGGTCCCCAGGCTCAGTCTGATGGTTGGCTGTATCTTCATCTGTATTGGTCAGGTGCTGGTAGAACCTCTCAAGGAATAGTCATACCAGTCAGCAAATGCTTTTTGGCATCAGTAATAGTGTGGGGGTTTGGTGTCTGCAGATGGGATAGATCCCTAGGTGGGGTTGTGTCTGGTTGGCCTTTCCTTCAGTCTCTGTTCCATTTTTGGTCCCTGTCTTTCCTTTGGAAAGGAACACTTCTTTGTTAAAAACTTTGAGATGTGTGGGTGTCACCATTCCTCAATTGTGCCTATCTATTGGAAGTGGTCTCTAGAGGTTGTTTGTCACCTTTGTTGGGTATTTTGGCTGAAGTCATCCCTACTGAGTCCTGGGAGACTCTTGCTTCTCTGGAGACTGGGACTTTCTAGTGGCTAACCCCAGTTCCTCATCCCCCAAGTGCTACATGTTTCTATTTAATTTTCTGGCCCTCTGTACTTCTCTCCTGTCCCTTTTTGGATCACTATGAATTAGAAAAGTTTCTCTTTATTGTTATCTTCAACTATACACAGTGCTTGCACACTCACTTTATATACACAAATAACTACCTGTAGTGGGTGATATTTAACCCAAATAGGATTGGTCAATGAAAACATAACTCAGTAATTATGAATATATTTTGTAAGCCTAGGTTGGGCAGATACCCCTACGCTACTCTGTTCCCCAGCTATGAGACCCTTATAACTTGAGGATTTTCCAGACGGTGCATATGTCCTTCTACCTTCTGCTTCCCAGTTGTTCTCTCCTTTGTTGTTTTCCGTCGTCTTCTCTCTCCTCTCTTCTTCCCAGTCATCCTCTTTCTCTTCTCTCCCCAGTCATCATCATTTCCATTCTCTCCATCATCTGCCCCCTCCATTGTCTTCCTTCCGTCATCCTTCAGTCATTTTCCATCTCTCTCTTCTCTCCCAGGCCTTTATTTCTCCACCTCCCCTTCCTCTGCCCAATCACTGGCTCCAGCCTTTATTTTACAAATTAAGATGTGTAGAAGGTTCACTAGAAATCACCTGTGTAATGACTCACACCTCCTCTGCAGCCCTTCACAGGAAAGGGGAATTAGTATCAAAATACAAGGCCGGGGCTATCCACAAAAAATACCATTAATCATGAGTACTACCTAGGAAACTCAATGTGAGGGAGTTGTTGTAGAGAACATCATAGAGAACATCAATTTTACCCTACAAGGCACAACATGCCAAATACCAAATATATATTGATATGACAATATGATATATATTCAATCACTATTTGCTTCTATAGCTACAGTAAATTAAATGAAATAAAATCAAATTTGACACGTGAAAATTGTGCAATCTACAGAAAAGATCAACACAATATTTGATATTCATAAGAATGGTGTTCTCATGACCACCACATGGTCATATAATTTGTACAGGTAATTTTGTAAATAAAGAAATATTATCAGCTAATAAAGCAATCCATCATATAAGAGCACATGACTGAGAAACATTTTGCTTATTAGTGTGCATTAGACATATCCATGGTTTATAAGGTGTGAACCACAGCAGATTTGCACAGATCCAACCATGGTCACAAGTCTAAGTATATTGTTCTCCATTAATAGCACAGAGACATCAGTCAACTGTGAAAGTTTTCAGTTTCATTATCTTTTAATCATTAGAGTCTCATGGGACTAATTACCTTGATATATGCTCTCCATGTTTGACTGAAGTATTTCTTCTCTCCATCTCCTTTCCTCCTTTCTTTCCCCTTTGCCTTTCTCTCTTTCTATGTGTCTATACTTTATACATATATAATGAGTCTAAATCATAGTGTTTCAATAGCTAATTCAATATTGTTGTAAATAACACCTGCTGAGTAATGAGTGCTCGGGAATTATACTACTGAGAGATGGTGACCCTAAAATCAAAACATGAGAAAACAGAGAACACAAATTGTATGCTGTGGGAATATAAACATATGTAGGAGGAGGAAAATTCATTTTCTGTCATTGGCATGTGCTCAATGACTCAATGCAAATTTCTTGGAATGCACATCTCCTCTACATGAAACATCAGGTCAATCCACATGTATCTATGCATACTTAGAAATCTGTAAGGACATTTACTCTGTCTTTCTCCCATGTGTATATTTTCATGTTTGCTGTATATATTCAAAGACCTTCAACATCCACAACTGAGATAATCCTATTATGATAGTTACTTCTATGTAGCACACTGACTAGACTCAAGAAATCACAAATCAGACAAGATTTGTGGGTATATTTCTGACAGTGTTCCAGAGAGGCTTTGGATTTTCATCAGTGGACTTCGTTTAAGAGTTTTCTCTTCATTGTGAATAATCACTATCTCATTGGTTAAGGTCCTAGATGGAAGCAGATGGAGGAAGGAGGGAGACTTCATCTGTTTCTCCATGATTTCCTGCTTTAATGTGGACATCATTCCCCTCTTTCATTTAAACTACAATTTATGTCATTGGTATTCCCAATTCACTAATATTCAATCCAAAACAGAATTAGACAAGCAGCTATCTTGAATTGATCGTTTTTGGATAGACAGTTGCACCACTGAGTGAAGTAATTCTTAAAAATAATTCTCTGTTATTATACACTCTTCCTCAGTCAGATGTATTACAGTTTCCTAAAGAAGAAGAAGGAAGATGAAATGTACATTGTGTGTGTGTGTGTGTGTGTGTGTGTACAAATGCACGAATGCATATTTCTGTATGCCTATGACTAATAGATTCTTACTTAAATTTTTTTTCATTTCCAGCAGTTGTGAATGTGGGCTTTGATATATCCAGCTATAGGATATTGAGTGATGTGAAATAAACTTTCAGTGTTTAAGACACTGTTGATACAAGCCAGAATAAAAATGAAAATATAGCTCTAGAGAAAGGTGTTCTATGGCCTTAAAAAAATATTATACAGGGGATAGCTCCCAATCACCTTGTATTTCTAGAGTGAGATTAAGAAGATCCTATGGAACTACCTATAAGTAATAATGAACCTCAGGTAATGACAGGTATATTATCAGACTGTGTTTTTAATGAAGTAAATGTGTAATAAGTATCAAAGAATATGACACAGAAGACGCACACTTATCCATAATCAGAATATTTGAATACTGAACTTGTTAAAATTGTGATCTTGAACCCAAACACATTTTTAATTCTTCTCCTATGAAATTTATGTTTCCTTATAAAAGGAATGTGTACACCAAAGATATTGCTTTAATATTGTGACATATCAAACAGAAATAGAGTAAAGAGAAAATTGTATCCAAATTTCTTAATTGATAGCTCTTAAAATAGTTTCTTTTCAAAGAAGTAATGGAGAATGGTTACTCTAAATATCTGAAGCAAGTGGTGCATTATTTGACCATGAATTTTGTTATTCACCATGGCTATCACAATGAATGCACATGAGTACATATTAAAAAGTATTCTTGTACAAGATTGTACTGAGCATCAGTAAATGGGATTCGTTTGCCCTGTGTCAGTTTCAGCTCACTGATGGTCATTCAGGATGACTGATTGAGATTGTCTTCTCTTCTGCTGTTCTGTTTCCATGAGGCAGGTATGATTCAATTTTATATTCTGTGCATCTTGAGAGTGTCTGGGCTATAATAACCAGGTTTACTGTCAATATTTTCTATATTGAATTTTAAACAAAGCCTTTTCAATTGTTTCTTTTCATGGAGGTGTATTTCCTATTAAATACTTTGCACTATTTGATGAGTGGCTGGGGTGTTAGTACGACTGTAGATACCTGTTTATAAGAACCTGGTGTCTCTTGGAGGGAGTGGGAATTGAGCCCCAAGATGCCAATGCAAGAGTGATGGTTTTATTTTAAAAGACACCATTTAAATACAAATGTAATTTCAGAAACACTTGATAGGCTAAAACCCAAAGATGAAAAGGGAATTTTGACAGTCCCAATGAGCCAGTGTACTGAACCTAAGAGTCTCTGTCATAAAGCTGACCCACACTGTTTTCTGTAGAGAGTGATTCTATTTCCTCCTCTGTGCTTTGAGACAGAGTACTGTTATATCATCTATGCTGGTATCTAACTCCTGAAATCCTCCTGCCTCAGGATGTCATATTCTGGATGACAGGCATGCACCTTCATGTCCAGCTAATAGTTTACATATTTAATATGGATGCTAGAATGTGAGCAGGACATATTTATAAGAACAGTCAGAGACACACTGGTAAATTAATTTTCTTTCTGTTGACAGTGCTGTTCTCATCCACAGACACCACCTATTTTGCCACACGCTAAGCTTTCTTTCCATGCAAACTTTACCCAATACATTTTCTATACTCAGCCAATGCTATATTCTTTTAATTTTAGATAAGTTGAGCACTTCACTTTCTTAACTTAAACATTATCTTCCCCAATATGTTACTTCATTTTCTTGGGAGGCTGAATTCAGTACTAATTCTTAATGACATATGTCAAATCTGGTTACAGAAATCACAGTCATTTCATGCGTCATGCAACTATGCCATCAGAGCTTGTGGAGGATACAGTTTTATAATTCTGATATGCTCAGGTTCCTACTGCTCCATTATCACCCAGACAGCCTTTGTTATTCCACAGCATTTCACAGAGGCAGGTGCTAGCCATCAGTTGTTACATTTTCAGAAGTCTCTCACAATAAATCAATATTCAGTCATTTGCAAAACACAAACACACACACAAACACACACACACACACACATAATTTTTGAATCTGACCAAGTCATCAGAAACAAAGCAAGCTATTTAACTAGACTCATTATTATTCCTCTTAGCAAAGAACATACAAAATCAGTAAAATATGATTTAACAACACAAATCATGACACAAAGACAGAAACTCTCAACACAAGCACAGATAACAAACTCAAAGAAAACAAAAAAGGTGCTGTTTCCTACACGTGGCATAGAAAGCCTGCACTTCCCAAAACTGTCGTTTCCAGTAGCTGGAATTTAGCTGGCAAATGGATGAGTCAAGGTGTCTAATGGAAGGAACCTAGAGTTTTACTGTGGGTCTGAATGAGAAGAGGCTGTGGCCCTAAGGAGACATGTGTTATTGTTGTATTCCACATGCTTTCTTTGTGCCAGGGTTACATGCCTACCTGTTGTTGAATTTTTACTAAGCTGGTAAATAGTGGAATTCTACCAACATCAATGAATTTTGGCTCAAGATGGCATCTATAGCTGTCAGTTGGAAGTGGCCTCTTAGTCCTGTCCTGGGGCATTCAATGGTAAGTATCCATGCCGTGGGCTTTTTCTTTCTTTCTTTCTTTCTTTCTTTCTTTCTTTCTTTCTTTCTTTCTTTCTTTCTTTCTTTCTTTCTTTCTTTTTTTCCTCCAGGAAAGGCTGCATTTGGTTGTACACTGTGTTCTTTTCTATTTGAACTTTAATCTACATATATTCTCAAGAAAATAAATCAGATTTTACAAACAGTTCAAATTTAACTTCTTTGAAACAACTTCAGGGGACATTGAATTCGTTTCCCCAGTCACAAAATGAGGCTACAACATGTGGTTTCACATGCATCTGTAGGCACTGTTCACTCTCTGCTAGTCCTGCATTGTTACCACAGCCTTATTATGAAGACTTTTTTTCTATATTAGTGGGTAGAAACATGTCACTTAAGGTCTCTTTTGATAAAATGATGCCCTATATGTTCTTAGGAATGTACTTTTCCTTTACTTCTTATCTATCAGCTCAATCAGTTGAAACAACATGTTGTTTATTTTTCATTTTTAAAAGTAGAAATGGAAGCAATTTAGTTTCACATAATTTACCTAAATACTTTGTATGAATCTGTTTTATTTTTTAACAGCAGTTTATATATGTGAAACAAGTTTTCCTCCAAAGTTAGTTTGTAATGGAGGAAGTCATATACCCTAATATACGGTTTCTGCGGTCTTACAGCAAGCATAACAGACATAAGCTTCACATGACACTACTGTAGGGATAAAACTGCATGGTTTTGGTATCCAACACAATCACTTAAAACACAATCTTTTAATGTCAGTGCTTAAGCACTTTATGTATTTCATTAAAAAGTGATCATATACAGTAAATGTTTAATGATTAGTATCAGGTCAATGTATGTTAGTCTAGTACTAAGGTGTGAATTCTAATTCTTTTATATAAAACAGACTTCAAGTTTAGTTTAATTTCAAAACTTTTCTTGTTTGAAAGTTCACATGTAGCAATACAATAAACTGTTGTCTTTGACAATGCTATTTAACCTCAATATGAGTAACCCACTGCTTGTTAAATACAAACCAGTACTTCTGGTAATCCAAAATATCAATTAGTAATTTAGTGACTCACATGAGGATTTACCAAATGTCTTTAAGCAGGTGTCTTTTAGTTGACATGGATTCATTCTGTATTTATAGCACATGTTTTGTAGTATACATATTATTATCTTATAAAATATTTCTTTCTATCAATAAGAAGCAGGAAAGAAAACACCTGAAAATAAAAATTCATTTCCAAATGATCGTTTTAGACTTTTTAGTGTATTTTATATTTTATACTTGACTATTATATTTATATTGTGTTTTTCCATGTCCTCAATCACAACATCTCAAATTCCTGAGCCCTACATTATTTGTACAGGCACACACAAGTACACACACATACACACACACACACACACACACATTCAAACTATGAGTTCATTCAGTAGTACTCACATATACTTCTGTTTAGAGCTGACCACTTGTGACTGGATAACCTATGAGGGATCTTCCATGGAGAAGCCTTGATTTTCTCTCTTCAGCAACTCTTGACCAAGGCATGGGTCTTTGGGAGATTGGCTTGCAAATTAGTGTTGACTGTTTCATAATGTAAGAGAATAAATTCTTTATTTTAAGGCTTATTTTATTTTAACTTACGTGCATGGGATGTGACTGTATTGTGTGGGTGTGAGCTTGTGTGTGTGTGTGTATGTGTGTGTTAGTGTGTATATAGTTGTATGCAGATGCCTAAAGAGGCCTGAAGACAGCATTACATACCCGAGAACTAGAATTGTTGCTATAAGCCAACATTTGTGGGTGCTGAGAATTGAACAGTGGTCCTCTACAACACTCTACAAGACTACTCTATTCTTAATGTCTGTGTTCTTAACTTCTGTTCTATCTCTTCAGCCCCTAGTGATTCCTTAAATTATCCTTTTCACATAAATATCTTAAGTTGGGGAACCTGTCAAAAGAAAAATGATAAGTTGATTTTGTAATGGTTGTGCATTAGATGAGTCAGAATTTAGTACTTCTTGGAAAAGAGTGCTGGACAATGTTGTCATGGAGAGAGACTCTAGTAATGAACTAGTTGGTTCTCAAAAGTACTTCAGTTGTCAACAAAGACAGTTTTATAATTGTCTATCAAACATAGAAATTTAATGGTTATGTTTTTTGGGAATGAATTATGTTTCATTATCTACAAACTTATTATAAGCTGCATGTTGTAATTCAAGCCAGCACTGTCTGCCCACACTCTGAGCACTTGGTGCAGTGGAAAGAGCTCATTTCAGTATGTATACAACAGGAAGCAGGATGAGTATCCTAGTAACAGAGTTAAAGTTTTAGTTGGATTTATAGAAACATTCCAGGTCCTCAGCTAGTGATACTTGTTTATACTGGTTTACGCACTGTGTTTCCTTTTTACTTCAAATATTTAACCTATAAAAATATATGTGTTATATAATATATTATCATATATAGTAATAAGTTATATATTATAATATATAGAATGTTATATGATTACATATGTGAGATATATGTATATATGATTATATATGTGATTATATATATATATATATATATATATATATATACACACACACACACACACATATATATATACACATATATCACAGTCTCCAGGAAAGAATCATCAGCATTTCACATCACAGATACTCAGACAAGGGCATGACCCAAGAAAGTAATATGAAAGTCTTTGCTTCAAATATTACGACATAAGTATTTTTGTATCAGCATTCATGAACAAAAGTACATATTGAAACTTTTGATGAATTACCATTGCTGTGATCAGAAAAATCACTTAGCCTAAGTATTTGACTCTCAATTACATTATGTATTAGCATAGGAATTATTAGGGTGACCTAGGGAAAGAAGAAAGTCTATTCATTTTCTTTGCCAAACAGGAAGAATCCATTTTTCAGATTCTAAAATTGTTGTGTGATGTTTCTGGTGAACACTGATCTCTGCTATAAGAATTGTGTCCAAAGTTAAGTCAGTCCTCTGTTTTCACAGAACAATTATGATGATGTCATTTCCTGTATTATCATAAATCAGTTTCGGTTTTAAAGGTATTTTTTTATTAGGTATTTTATTTACACTTCAGATGGCATCCCCTATCCCCATTCCCCCCAACCCCCCTTAGGAAACCCCTATCCCTTGCCCCCTTTTCCTTTTTGCATTTATACATTTTTTTTAAAAAAATAATGTTAATCATAGGCTTTATAAGTTTGGAATTGTTCAGTCAGAGGTGTAACCCACTGACCAACCTAGATATAACAACTATCTTTGACTGGTGGAGATACATGAATATTTGCCTCCCTGTCTCCCCCCTCTTTCTCTCTTTCATCACCTAGCTTCTCCTCTTCTTCTTCTTCTCTTCTTACTCCTTTTCTTCCTCTCAGTACTCCTCCTACCTTAGCTCCTCCTACACATCACCCTTCCTGTTAAAATGAAACTTTTCTCTCGAAATACAATTAGAGCATAATTATGTCAGGTATTAGAAAGATTGATTTTAAAGAGTCCTCTCTTTAATGATTTTGAGAGCACTGAAAGAATTGAAAACCTCAATTTGCTTGATGTGAACTATTTTCTGACTGCGTTGTAAAATTTATAAATAGCTTTATAAAGTACATTTCCAAACCTTCTAGGTATGTATTGAGTTATTTTAATACAAAAACTCAATGATGGCCTAGCATCTGTTGATCTTTTATCAAAACTGATGATCTTAGTTTGTTCTTTACAACCTTAGTAGGAGAGCACAAACTTCCTCATGTCCTCTGATGTAGGTTTATATTTCTCTGTTTCTTTCTCTGAATCTTTCCTTCTCTCTCTGTCCCTGCCCCCATGGTACTGTTACATAGCCCTTGCTGGCTTGATTACATTTTTGTCCAATGGCTGCAACTCACACCCATCCTCCTACCTCAGCTTCATGAGTGCTGTGATTTCTGGCATCTACTATCATGTTTGTCTTAGAATCTTTTACCTTTCCTCAAACACCATCTCCTAAGTTCTTAAAGTTTTTTGAGTATGAAAAAAAGAAAAAACAGTACAGGCTTAAATAAAGTTGGTATCTCTGGGAAAATGAGCATAACCATTTTACTTTTAGTTTCACATAGGTTTGGCAAGGATGCTGACCGTCAATTCTGTTATACAGCATGAAGAACTAACTTCCAGTCCTTTATTTTAAAAGCTTATGTCCTTGCGGTCAACCATACCTAGACATGGTAACTTACCCATAGCAATCTTGGTCTCAGTGTTGCTGAACAACTAGTTAAGTGAATTGACTATGTTGTTTTCCCAGTGAGATTTTCTAGTCACTAATTATTTTTTGATATTTACTACATCATTTTCAGTCATCAACACCAAAATCCTAGAGAATTAGTCACACATGAAAAAGTAAATACACATTTAATTTCATGCCCTATCCTTCACCTTTGGAATCCTGCTTTCTATTCCTGGTTTCCTAACTCTCTGTGTGCATGAAAATCTTGCTCACTTCCCATTTTTATCTTAGCTTTCTTTGAATAAACGTCCAGTGCTTAAATCATAATACTTCTCTTTTATAATGGCTACTCTAGTCTTATTCAGAAAGCTGCTAGATTATAGATGTCTCTAATTGCAATATAGCTCTAGCTGGATAGCATCATAGGTTCCATTCAAGTTCATTCTTCTGTGTTATGGCATACCATACGGCCTATTTGGTTTTAATTACCACATTTATTTAATGTGTGTGTGCATATATGTGGGACTGAATGAATATGTGCTCTACTGTATGCTCGTGGAGGTCAAAGAACGACTTTCAGAAGCTGGATCTCTCCTACCATATGAATCTCAGGGATCAGACTCTGGTCATCACCACTGGCATCAAGTACCTTTAGCCAACAAAACATCTTGCTGGTACCATAGGGCATCTGCTAACATTTGATATGAAATTATAAAATTTTAGTCATTCATGTTGTTGTTTATAATGATGAAACTTTCAAGATTGTTCATTCAGCTCTCTGGACTTGCCCTAAGTTTGTGTTTACATGTCTAAAAGGTGATTTAATACAAATAGAAATTAAGATTTAATAGGATGCAATATGCAATCTGCACACATTTTTCCTCCAAATTTGTATTACTCGCTCTTCCCCTTATCACACCATATATGGACGAATGTAGTTATTTTAGCTAAAATTGTTTCTGAAATCATAGGTTTTTGTCTAATTTTACATCATCTTCTTTAATATGAGATACATGGAAACACTGATACTTCTGCTTTATCCTTCCCTGAATGAAGCTTCTAAATGAGTGTGGCAGGAAGACTATGTGAATGTCCAGTTGGGTTTAGGGAAGTCCGCAGGGCCTGGTACACCTATGGTCAGAGTATGGTTACCCTCAGATCACTCCTAGGACACTTGCTTTGTGTCCTGTGTTACCAAGATTACCACATATGATTGAATTATTAACTTTTAAAGTCAATCATTTTGTTTTATGTTGTTTTTATAAACATATATGTTTTCACACACATATATGGTTAACATAACCAAATGTATTTGAAAATTTAGCATAAAAAAACTTGTGGTAAGATATTGAAAAGAAATGGTTTCAAATTCACTTCCTTCGGGTCTTCAACCTTCCAATAATTAATATCTAAGACAGTAAACTTAAGATAATTGTTTAGAAAGCCACTGATGAGCTTAGCATGAAACAATGTATAACCTACTAGTACCTAAAATTAATTAGTATATGAGTTGTGGCATATTTTAGATATTAAATTTCCAAGATTTTATAGAGTTCAATATTTTATAAAATTATCTTGACTTGTTCTAAAATTTAGAATTTCTAATTCTGTGTTCATTGAAAGATTAAAATTTGCCAGATATTTTATATACTCATTTTATTTAATTTTACTAAAATAACTCACTTATTAGATTATTCTGTGCCTCTACATATATTATATTTTATTTTGGTTTTGAAAGTATTCTCTTGTTCAAACACTGCATGTATATGTTTATCTGTGCCTTTCTGTGAAAAGTGACACCAGAAAACAGAATAATGAAAGATGATACGATCAAGGTTAAATTTCAGCAAGGTGTTTACTTTATAAAAGATTATTTGCAACTATGCTGGACTAACTGGATGAGAGAAAACCATGCAGTTGAAAAGCTAGTCATATCTATACATGCATTTATTCAAAAAAAGAAGTCATGAATTTGAAAGAGTTCAGGAAAAAATATGTGTCAGTTTTGAAAGGGCAGACTGAGAAAGGGGAAATTATGTACTTTTATTATAATCTCATAAAATAAAAGTGGTAAGTTTTAGAAGCTCGTTATATCTGAGTATCAGCTCAGTACAGGGAGACTATAAAAGTTGAAGAATTACAGCATCTGATCATTAATTGTACCAGTACATTTAAAATGAAATCAAAGCCTTTCCCATGCTACCTTGACCTCTCTTTTGGTCACAGTTGAGTTTACTGTGTATTGTTGGCAAACTTTACATTTAACATGAAAGTACTGCCAGACAGTGGTGGCGCATGCCTTTAATCCCAGCACTTGGGAGGCAGAGGCAGGTGAATTTCTGAGTTAGAGGCCAGCCTGGTCTACAGAGTGAGTTCCAGAACAGCCAGGGCTATACAGAGGAACCCTATCTCAAAAAAACAAAATATAAATAAATAAATAATAAAAATAAATTTAAAAATAAATAAAAAATAAAACAAAAAGGACTGGTTTTAATTGTGCTGTTACTATAGGGTTGATTAACTGTCCACGTTTCTTTTAAATTATTTTATGGAATTTGTATTTATGCCATCATCACTCAAATCTTCCATAAGTGTTCATCAGTAAATCCAAGCATTTTAACGAAGGGTAGCAGTAAGCAGATTTTTGTGCCATTTTACAGAACTTTGGAGAGAAGTACAAAATTGTACTAAAATAACCATTCTCAGGGAAACACTAGGAACTTTGGAATCTATTTTTTTCATCGAACATAACTTTAAAGATAAAGATGGGCAGTAAAATAGTAAATACGCTCCATAGTAAAATATGGAGCATAAACTGAAAACAAAGCATTGCACACAGATGGCAGAAATGCATATCATCAGTAAAGAAGCCTGATAGAGATTGGCATGAAGAACTTTTAGAAACTGAAAGCAGAGCTACAGTGTGAGCCCAGCTTAGCAGTCAAAAATCTGCCCCTTCTTCATTCCACAGAGATACCTGCACATCCAGGTTCACTGTTGTACCATCCAGAGTGGCTGAGTTGTGGAATCAACTAAGGCCCATTGGCATATGAGTGGTTAAACTTAATTAAATTACATATTTTGCCCCCAAATAAAACCAGAGATCATCATGTTAAGTGATGTCAGCTCAGAAAGACAATTATCACATTTGTATTGTATATAAGACATAGCCTAATTTAAATACTGTATGATAGTAGGTCAGGAACTTTAGCAGGGAGTTGGATAGCAGGATTATATGGTAATAGTAGATGAGAAGAGGTGAAAAAGGAGAGTAAATAGGTGGCATTGATTTTAAAATATATATTAAACACATGTATGGAGGTGTATCTTTAAATATACATTAAATGCACATATGAAGCTTTATTGTCTAAATTTAGCTGAAATTTTGGCTAGAGACGATTTTATTCTAAGCAAGTTATTGGGCTATTCCCATGTAGAGGAATCAGTAGGTCAAGTTGTCTGTCCTGTTTGGTCTTCTTGAATTTTCTTTTCTGCCTATAGCCAAGATCTTCAGGTGGTCTTCCCCTATCATATCTGAACCATATTATACTTTGGTAGGGGTCCAAAGCTTTTCTCCTTTCCTGTTAACAGAAATACAGAGCCTGTCTTCCAAAATAGCATGACCTTGGTCCAGTAACTAAAAATTATTAAGGTGTAGCTTAGCGTCTCTCCCAGAGGAATTTTAATATCATAAATACCACCAAACTCATAATCACATGCATTTTGATAATTAAAACAACTCAAAGCAGTTAAAACAATCCAAAAAATTATATAATCTGTTGAGATAGTGTTCCCTCACTGTCTCCTGTTTTGTTTTCATATAATTAATTTTTAATAATGAGATCAAGTTCTAAATTGCTATTGCTTGAGATAGGTTAGGTTTCCTACCCTCTGCTTTTTAAACTACTGATAATATAAGATCTAAAGCCTCGATTATTTATTCATCTAAGTTTATTTAAATTCTCCCTTCTTTGGATATATATATATATATATATATATATATATCCTCTTTCTTTTTACATAATTACCAATTATATTACCAGTCCCCAACAAAACATGACAAAAGGCACCATTAGTTTAAAACCAATTTTGCCATCCTTCTAATTCACTGGCTTCTGGGAAGCATGGTAAGGCTTCATGACCGTGAGCCATTATTTCTTAGCAGGTGACCAGAAGTCATTTTTACCCTGATATATTTATTTACACAGTGATGGGGTTCACCAGGATTTTCATTCCTGGCCCTAGTCCTGGCCCGCTTTCTCCACTTACACACACACCAGTACTTAGCTCTGTGCTTAGGGAAAACCTTACTGGTCTCTGATGCTCTCCCCATGCTACTCCTTTTTATTTGGTATTCTCATCAACCTCTTGTCTCTGTTAAGTTAACATAAACATGTTCTTTGTTCTCAACTCAGCAAAACCACTGAGCTCTTGTCAGGCTGCCCAATCTCTGCTGGAGCTTGACAAAGTATCCAGCAATAAACAAGACCATTTCAAGTAATGCCTTCTCTTTGTCTCTGCTCTGGGCTTCTCTCTCTGCACTATGCCATATTCAATTTGTAAAACATTTTTACTGTTATCCTATCATATTATAAGATACATGTGTTGAAACTGACTCTTTATATGAACTCACAAAAATTTCTTTCTGTGTATTGTCCACATACTTTAGAACCTGTGTTGTTTATATATACTGTGTATATTGTCCGTGGTCATCTGGAATCCCCCTGCAGAAAATTTCCACCTGTGTAGTCTCTACCACAATATTAGGAATTTAGACATTTTGTAACAACCCACTCAAATTTATCTTTGTGTGTGTATCTGTGTGTGTGTGTGTGTGTGTGTGTGTGTGTGTGTGTATGTAAGGGTGTGTGTGAGGTGTGGTGTGTATGTTTCTGTTTCTGTGTTTGGGATGTGTAGTGTATGTGTGGAATGTTTGAGTGTGTGTGTGTGTGTGTGTGTGTGCGCATTATTGCTTCTGTTTAGACTCTCAGTGGAGAATTAGCATAGCTCATCATATAAAATCAACATCTTCTGAAAATGAAACAGAAATTAATAGCAAAACCACTCAGTAGACAACAGAACATTTACAAACTTAAGTTTTTCACACTGTGTAAATAGAGAGACAAGCCTAGACTTGAGCCCGACAGTTTCAATCCAATTCTTTAGACAGACACCTCCTTGCATGTTCCTTTTCATATGACAGTATTTATGACTTTCAACAGAACATGTTACTATCTTGCTTTTCCTTTGATTCCATGATACAATAAATTTTTTCTTGATCTTTTCTCTCATCTCTCTGAAAATGATTTTATAATGTATACCTTTAAGAATAGTTAATAAAATGGTCATCTCATCATGCAAACTACTAGTGAGTTTCCTGCTGTGCTTACAGAGCTTGTGTGAGGTTATAGGTGTTCAAAATTCCTATATGGAACTATTCCTATAGTTTTGCATGTAAAATACTTGCATGTGGTTCAGTGCTGAAAAAGCACAAAACAACCCAGAATTTTATATGTTGAATGAAAATCCAATTTAATTTTAAGAGACAATACTGGTGGCCATTTTATTTATTTTTTTAACACTGTTTTATTATGCGGTGATGCTGTAAAGGGAAGGTGTTGTTGTTAACCAGGTGAGACTCCAAGACTCTTGAAAAGTGGCTTATGTTTCTTTGTTGGGGGCCGACTTTTAGCAGAAAGCGGCTATCAGCTTTGTAGCCATCTTGAGCCATATACCCTGACATGAGACTTGGATTACAATAGCCTACAACAGCTGAGAACACTCCAATAATCTTGATTTAGATACCTTGAGATTAAAGGTGCGTGAGATTAAAGGTGTGTGACATAAGAGTATGACTTAGAAGTATAGAGATCAGAGTTAGAGACAAGACCTAAGGGCATGAATATAGGTGTAACTTAGAGGTGTGGCTTAGAAGTGAGACATATAAAAGGCAGAGACAGAACAGATCAGAAGACAGACTATAGAAGACAGAATCAGACATTAGGGAGACTAGAGGGAGAATCAGACAGGAGACACTTAGAGGAAGAGAGACTGAAGAATAAACGGGATTGAATCACACCCTGTCTGGTCTCCATTCTTTGAGTCTGCCCTCACCCTCGCTCTTGCTGAACCCCAACCTGCGGACCAGAGCAGCAGCTTGGGCCAGGATACAGTGGCCACCCAAACGTGGGTCGGCCCGGGCCTCAACATTTTGCCTGGGCTGCAACATTTATTTTGGCCGCCCCAACGTGGGGCTAGTGTGGACCCCAACATTTCTTCACTCCACAGAGCTAGTTATCTGCAGTTTGCAGTAGTCATTTAGAGTTACATTCTGAAGTCAGCCTGATGTGAAGACGAGCTAGTTTAGCCTTTTTCTGGCTGTATGTATGGTCCGGAGCAGAAAAATCTCAGCAATTTTAGCTCAATCGTTTTCATGATCAAAATTGAGACACAAACAGGCATGGCTGTGAGAACTTATGGGAAACTAGGGTCACAATGTGAAGAGCTTTCTTATTTTCATACTCAGGGTTACTGCCACTTTGCTTATATATCAGTGCATCTGCCTTCCTTTACAGAAAATGCATCTTCCTGTGCCCTGTGAATTCCATGAGGCAGAGAAGCAAACTGCTATCAAATTGAGACTGAAGTGATGAATGGGTACCCAATCAATAGTTAGAAATTCTCTTTGATATAGGGAAAGGAAATAAATGCATTTTGTCATTAACCAACAATGATTAATGAAGGATAGAGAAAAATGAGAGGGAGAAAGAGAGAAGCAAAAGAGAGAGAGAGAGAGAGAGAGAGAGAGAGAGAGAGAGAGAGAGAGAGAAGAGAATGTGAGAAAACAGGGATGGAAGATGAAGATGAGGAGGAAGGAGTAAGATAGAGACAGAGAGATTTTTGTTTCATGAACACAAGTTTTTATTAAAACTTGTAGCTACTGAAAGAACATACTGAACATCATCAAGAAATACAACTAATACAGGTTGTTTCTTAAAGTAAAACAAGTTTTTATATCTTAAAATTTACTAAATACAAATATTAAGATAAATTATTATATGAAAGAAGCACATTTAAGTGTCAACAAAATGAGATTTTCTTGTTGGTTTGAGCTGATTGTTCCACTCCAGCCAGCCTCAAGCTATTGTTTCCTTCACTTGTTTATTCTACTGTGGACAGTACTTTTTTTTTTTTTTTTTTTTTATAAATGTGGTCTATATTCTAGTTGTTAGCCTAACTCGTACAGCTATGTAGCCAGATAGAAGCAGTGAATACAAAACAAATACATGAACACAGGGAAAATAATAATGATGGTGATAACTGTAAGATTCAAGCCCCTTGGAACTCATCACAAACAGTGTAACAGGCTTGGTGATAGAATAGTTTGTGTGATGGAGCAGCATCATGACCAACACCAGCATCTGTTTGTGACTGATGTCTTTGTTCTTAATCAAGCAATTGTGGTATTTGATATTTTTACCCCAAGAAGAAGTTGACATAGGGAGATAGAATATGAGAAGGAGTGGGGAGAAAGGAGAAGGGGACAGATAGAAACAGAGGCAGAAACAGAGACAAAGAGAGAGGCTGACTGGCTACACTGAAAAGGGTAAGTAAAGAAAGGAGGAGCCTGGGCAGTGGGCTCCAGTATAATGCTAGTCAGCCTTGTTCTAGTGCTCTAATTTGAAGCCTAGTTTGTAGCTATCTTGGTAGAATGATTTTCTAGTAGGCAAAATTCCAAGGATACTAGTCTAATAGCATTAAAAACAATGTTTATAAATGCATGCTGCTCAGGGGTATATATTGAAGATATTATGTGACTTTTTAGAAAAAAATAAAAGGATCTAATCAGTGAATTCATGTGTAGCACCAATTCAGAGATGGTGCCAGCACTGTCTAAAGTGAAGCCAAAATGGAATTGTGAACACTAGCAAGAAGAAAGAAATGAGATTCTGTGCCTGTATGTCACACACTTCCTCTTGTGGTTTGTGTTCTGGACCTGTGGGGGCCTAGAAGCTAAAAATCATTACATTCTTACTTCATTTATTTGAAGACAGGGTCTCTAGTATCACAGGACAACCATAGGGTATGTAGCTGATGATGTCTTTCAATACCTAATCCACCTGTCTCCACTGCATGAGTTCTGATATTATACGCAGTGTTACCGTACTAGATTTATGTGGCATTTGGGATGGAATCCTGGGATTCTGCATGCTAGGAAAGCCCTCAAAAGATTTAAATTACTACTCAAATATGGGCCTTTACCAAGACCAGAAAGTGCTTTACTGAAGTTCTTTCCCTAGGCTCTTCCCTGGTTTACTTATGTACTCAGGTGTAGCCCGTTCTTCAACTCTCTTAAAAGACTCACATTAATGCGTTCTCTAGTTTCAAAGGCAGTTCCTAGCATTCTGTGTGATCCAAGCATTCTGTGACTTCTAAAACTACATGAGCGGTTCCTTCTCTGAGTCATGTCTTACGTGGCTCTTTCTCCATTTGCTTTATTGTTGTGCTTATCTGTAGAACTCTGACAAATATAGCAGCGTGATATTGACATAATTTCTGATATATCTCAGCCTTTTGCCTGCCAGATGTGTACCAGGCAGTTTATTCTTGGGACAGAACTGAACAAGCAAATGAGTATTGAAAATTGCTGAAGACTTAAAAAAAAATACAAGAGGCCATGATTATAGCTCAATAGTGGATTATTGCCTGTAATGTGTGAAATTATGTGTATAGTCTCCAGCACTGCAGTCTATACATCCAAAGCTTATTCCAGTACTGTATAAAATGCCCCAGTTTCCAAGGCTTAAAATAGCTTATGCAGTTGACATATTCTCAATTTGTCAACAAGCAATGATAATGAGGTGGCAGAGTCTTAGTAGACACAAGAGGCTTACAAATAAAAATCTCCAGTTCTAGGAGTGAGTCACCCTTTTTGGAGATGTTGAGCAGTAAGTTCCACAGGCTTTCCCATTAAAGCCTCTTGCCAATACTCTGGGTTACCTTTTAGAACTTGACTATATGACATTATTACTTAAGACAGCATGTACTTGAATCACAGAACATAGAGATTTATTGCATGGGCTTATCTGGAAACTTCATCTCTACTGAATGGCTTTCAAGTATTGATGATATTATAAATGCTATTGGAGGAGAAAAGTAGCCATTTACCTTACCCAGCTTTCAGCCCTGTGAAGTACAAATGACCAGTCTAGCAAGAAATATTAATTGATGCATAGTGGCAAAAATGTGGTAGTAACCAACCACTTATCATTGCCTTATGGTCCACTTCACAAGATGAAACTTATATTTGGCAGCAATGTTGAGTGAAAAACCTGAGGCTAGAAGGATCACAGACTGTTCTGGAAATATTTACTGCTATTGCTCTGGAAAGTGGGAGATAGTATTAAACTGATTGCTAAGCACTCAGAGATCAATGCAGCTGTCAACTCTCATCAAAGTAGTTCCACGATGATTTGGTGTTTAACACAGAAGCCCACAACTGGCTAAGATGTAAACTATAAAACTTTTCAGAATGATCAGCCCATAAATAGGACATCTACATCACTTTCCTTCCATCTAAGTTTTGGGGATTACTGTGGAAGAAGTAATTGGAAAGAATCTATAAGCCAGATATTATAGATGAAACATGGAAACATTACCATCTGGACACAATAGGGCAGCTACGTATATGTGCAAATAGTAATAGTGACATTGTGCAAGTTCAGGCCCCATTCAAGTACAGGCAGACCGAATTCATAGACAAAAAGTTGCACCCCTAGCTGAAGAGCTATTGGCAATTGATAGCTGCTTAGAGGGAAAGAATATACTTTCAAATTGCTGCCCTTGATAAGTTGGCCACACTTCAGTAGAAGGCTACACATAGAGAAATATTTAGGCAACTCAAATTGATGTTAATGGGAGTCGGAAATAGTATTCTCAGTGTTGGGTGAGAAGTGAATGAGAGGTGCTTCTGAAGGAATTTGAAGAGGACTGAATGTAGTCAAAACACACTATACAAAAATTCAAAGAACTTAAAAGAAAAAAATGTCATTAACAATAAAATTGCCTTGGAGTAAATACAGGAGAAAGAATGCATTTGAATGCTATATTTGACCTCAAGTTAAAATAAGAGCTCTGAGACAATGTGCAACAACCAGATTATCAATTAGAAACCATTTCTGTAGAAGAAATTGATAAACAATTAATTAAAAGTATGTTTATTAACTGTTTGTGACAGAGAATAATTCCATAGTGTACATCTATGATTAGTGAAAAATAGGGAAAAATGAATGTCATATTAAAAAAAAAATAGATGATTTGGTTAACTATGAGAAAGGCCACTGCAACACAAATAGAGATAGATAGAGGGGTGTGAGTGAGAGATGGAGGGAGAAATAGGGAGGGAGGAAGAGGAAGGAGGAGATGGAGAGTGAAAGAGGGGATAGGGTCGAAGGCAGAGACATATTCTTGTCTCTTTTTTGCCTATTCTTGGAGAATAATCTTTCTAACAGTCACTATAAATGAACAGAAGATTTTCCCTCAAATAAACTAGCAGCTTTCTCATGCTGAGTTAGCAGTCAGTGATTAAATCCTCTTGACATCCAGCTGCTCTGAAATCCTCACTGAGTGGAATGTATAAAATAAGAAGTCAGGGAGTATACAATAGATCTAGGCTTTTCTAATCATTACCAAGAGATAAGGAAGAAAATTTCAAATGTCCACTATGAATATAAAGAAAACTCTGAGTTAAGTCAGAAAGTGATACATAGCAGCAGCGGCTGAGTAAAAACACATCACCTGTGGCTAATCTTTGATTTCAGGATTAGAATTAGTGTTTAACCTCTACTGGTCTATTGATTCCTGTGTGCTAAAGAACACAGCACAAACCCTACCTTTGGGAAAAATGTCTAATGTAGGAGGCTAAATAAAATATTATGTCCAGAAAGTGAGCTGGCATACGTAAGATGGACATATGCCTTACAGAGATGGCAGATTCCATGAATAGTGATGCGGGTTAGGGGATGTCAGGCTTAACAAAAGAAAATGTATAATAGCCACTTGCATTTGAAAAATCAGATTAAAGTTTATATATAGTATACATTGCTGGCACTGAATGACATACTATGTACCTAAATAAATCTCATTATTTATTTAAAATTCAAAATTCACGTAGCCTCCTGTGTTATTCCTGGCAAACATAATATAAAAATACTCCCCAGAATTATAAAACCTTGTGATGTTATCTGAGAGAGAACAGAAAGTGAGAGAGCATGAGCTCATTGTAGACAATGCTGTCTGCAGATATTGACCTTGCTACATCACAGTGTATATTTAAGCCCTGCTTACAGCAGTGCTTTAAAACACAGCTTACCATGCCCAAATAGTAGCAGATGATGTGGCAAAGTAAGCAATGCTAAGGTAATAAAAGGCATGGTTGTTACAGGTCTTCTTGGGTGTTAAAGGGCAATTGTCAGGGAGAGCCAACTTTGCTATCTCTACTGAGGTTTGTAGGTTAGTCAACTACAAACTGGCAACAGATCTACAGAAATAAAAGTATGCACACCAGTCAGATTCAATATCACAAGCACAAGTGGAGCATAGGAAGAGGGCTGAATACCCACAATATCTGAAGATTTGTTAGCTTGCATATCATCTTCATCACAGAGTAGAGA
This sequence comes from Arvicanthis niloticus, assembly GCF_011762505.2. Classification (NCBI taxonomy): domain Eukaryota; kingdom Metazoa; phylum Chordata; class Mammalia; order Rodentia; family Muridae; genus Arvicanthis; species Arvicanthis niloticus. Next base: position 25,219,366 of record NC_047658.1, on the reverse strand, counting down.
CTTGATGCAACAGGGAAGAATAAAGATTGGAGAAGATGAATGGATATTATTCTCTGCTCCTTTGATAAGTTGTTCTTTCCTGAAGGATGAAAATACTGGGCAAAGTTCTGAGAATGGTGCGCTTCCCGGGGTAATATGTAATTGGGAAGATAAAGGTATTCCAGAAGAGACATCTCTTTGAGCTTTTCTTATCTTTTAAATGCCTTGCACCACAAATAATTATTAGATACAAACAGCATACTTTAGGTAGCAGGCCATATCATAAGGACACAGCTAAGAAAAATGGTCCTCTATTGGCACAGGACAAAGGCTCGCACCAAGCATCAAATCTTTTGGCAACTTCACAGATAAGCTGCTATTCAGGATGAAGAGAAATGATTTAGATTTGGTTTAAAGTGTCATTGACTACAATTATTTTTAAAGGCTGACTTGGCTGACATATGTACTATGTATAAAACATGTATATATACATACATTCTTACATATACACAAACATGTATATGAACATACACACAAAGTATTTGATATAAGGCACAAGCTTAAGTGCTATGGTCTTATGGAAGTCCAAGTTCTACAAAGTGCCTCCAGCTCTACAGTCCTAAGACAGCTGAGTGTGAGCACAGTATGAGTGTTAAGGCATCAGAGGAGAGTGTTGTAATGATATGTGTAATCCATATCACATGGCTCTAGGAAAGTGAGTATTCACTGTGAAGTGATGGGCAGAAGACAGCAAACATCCCAGGTGAAAGTTTGGCCTTGCTGATGTTACATTGAGGAAGCATTGTCAATACTGACTTAGAAATCTCATCAGCTAAAGATCCAGTGTGACAACATTCCTCACAATTCTACATTTCAGAAAATGTCAGAGCACAGTTTAGCTTCAAAGTTGCTTCCATTTTCTTTATTATACAGGTTATCTTCCCTGTCAATTAATGTCCTTAACTATGGCTTCCTTGATATTTTTCTGCCTCTGTCATCCCAGAATCACAAAAATATTTCCAATTTCCTAATGATTAACAACTCCTTGGCCTAAAACAATTCAAGATATATTTTGCATGCTTCTTAAGACTCTTTTAACCCCTACACTTTTTCCCCAAGTGAAATGATTCAGTCCAAACCACATTTAACACCTAACATATATCTGGGAGTATCATTTTAAGATACTATAAAGATATATTGGTACAGGGAAGGAATATTAACTCAGGAAACTCAGTGACTCAAACCCACCACCTACACTGAGTATAAAAGCTACAGTGCAAAATGCACCATTTCCTTCTCACCCACCCTGCTTGTCAGATGTTGACCCCTTTTGCAAGTACAATAATGACAATGTACTTCCTTCTGGGCAGCAACGTGTCTGCTTTGCATACTCTCTTGACACCATGATCTACCTACTCCAGCTCATTGGGGCCAAGTCATAAAAAACTAAGGCCTTTAGACTTGCAGGCTAAATGATTCTGTACTGTAAGTTTTTCTCTCCAGTATACTCCATTTACCTTGCATAGACCAAAGCAGAACCTAGGGTCTTGATAAGGAGCTGAGTCTGACAAGGGGCTGGCTGACAGCAAGAGGATAGAGATGGAGTTCCCTATCCTGCACATTCTTAATCTTCAGTTCCTTCAGCCCCTGCTGTCTTACTTTGATACACAACCGTTATTTTGCAATTATGATATTTTTGTTATATTAGAATTCATAAATTTTGCTTTATTGTGAAAATTATAATTTCATGTAATCTGAGATGTTCTTGATTTATATTTAATTCAAAAGCTTCTGAGGTAGAAAGTGATTTAAACCTAATTTCTGCGGCACATTTGGACAGATATCAGGAAGTATCTTTTGTTAGTGGAGACTACGCCAGTTGCTACTGTGAATACACGTTTGCACCACATAGGATTCTCTGGTGGGGACATTAAGGCCAACCATTCATTGAAAAGTAGTTAATCCCAGGTATAAACATAATAGTCCCATTACTTGTAATCACTAATTAATTTTGCCTTCATAGAAAGAAGACCCCTAATCTGTTGTAAAGCAGCATTTTCAGTAACCCAAGCTCAGGAGGTGTGCTGCTCACAGGACTTCTCAATGATAAAGTACAGGACAGGTTGTGGCAGACTCTGGAAGCAGTAAGCCTTCTTTGTACACCAATTCATACAAAGAAGCTGCACTAATGCTACTCAGGGCTTGGGTAAGCTGTGTTTGCAGAGAATAATCATGAAATAGGCCAAAGGCAAAAGTTATGATGTGAGCTTTTGTGATAGTACCACATTAGTGTGATTTTAGCCAGTCGCCTTAGTTGTTCATCAGGTGTAACTTCACTGCTTTGTGGGCACAGGGAGAAAGGACAGATTAAAGGCCCAAGCCTCCTGTGTAGTAGAGCAGTAATGGTTTGGTTCACTGTTCTTCGGCACCCTGGGGATCTGCATCTCCCATCCCCTTTGATTATTTGATTCCCTTGCTTACTGAAGTAATTACTAATAGACTCATTCTATGGATGAAGATTGTTTTTCTCAATTTTGAGATCACTTAGTGATTGTATTCAATATTTTGTCAACTCTTGTTGTTAGTGGGTTTTTTTTTTTTTTTTTTTTTTTTTGATTTTTTGAGACAGGGTTTCTCTGAGTATCCAGGGCTGTCCTGGAACTCACTCTGTAGACCAGGCTGGCCTCAAACTCAGAAATCCTCCTGCCTCTGCCTCCCAAGTGCTGGGATTAAAGGCATGCACCACCACTGCCTGGCTGTTAGTGTGTTTTGTCAATTAGAAATTGTCATTCAATCATAATTACAATAGTAATTTTCATTTTAACTCATGGAGAAAAATTCAAAAGCAAGAATTTTGAGGCTTCCTGGTGAAATAAGGATTTTTGACTTTGATGTTTCTATGCATATCTAGAGAGATGATCCATACACATTCCTTAATAGACAGTATGAGCAGCTTGAATTACACCTTCTGGCTATACTTCTCTTTGCACAACTTAAGAATAGACAAATTCCAGGAGTTTCTTGTCTCCTGAGTTTCTGTCTAATATTAAGATACATTCTCAAGTCCCTTCTCTACACCAAGAGTATCAACAGATAGGAATCTAAAACATAAGGAGTCTTGGTCTCAAAGGGGGGCTTAAAAAATACAGCATTTTTGAGCAACTCATTAGAATAGACAAATCAAGCCTATAATATAAATGGGAGAATATGCTTTGAGGCCATTGAACATCAGTACAGAAGAAGAGAAAATCTTGGATTCAAACCTACATTTGTAAACAGTAAACCAAGACCATTGCTATTTGTCTAACATTCGTCATATGAAAAGCTTAGACAGACAACAGAGATGGCAGAAAGGGACAGTGTGAGGAAACATCTGTGAACATGATAGATGTCAAACATGTCTAGCAGCAGACAGGATGCTTTGAGGGAAAGCTCTTTCCATGTGGGCAGTTGTCTCAGCAGATGGAGAGCCCTCTGTTATAGTATGCTCTTCCAGTGGTAACTTGATAAATGTTCTGTTTTGACAAGCTATCTTGCTTTACTTGACTGAACTACAGTATAACTGTCAGAGAACATTATGGAATGTCAAAAGCTTGTGAAAAACACATCACCAGTGTAGCAGAAGATGTATTTTGGGTCTGGAATGACATTTAAGATCACCAGTTCTGACTTCTTCCTTCCTGCCTTGTAATTTGGGAGAATAGAAACATATTTCTACATAATTACCTGAGAAAAATTTTTATAAGTTAAATATGTTTCTCAAATACTAGGTTTTTCATTTATTCAATGTGCATAATAATCACCTATTTCTGATACAATACATAATGATGGGTGTTGATTCTTTCTGGCCTTTTTTAATATAAAAGTTATTGATATACGGTTACATACATTTCATATAATTTTGTTTAGGAAATATATAAAATAATGACATATTTTAAATATAATAAATATCAAATAAAAATCACCTCCAATTAAGTGTGTGTGTGTGTGTGTGTGTCTGTATGTGTGTATGTGTGTCTGTTTATGTATGGTGTTTGTGTGAATCATTTGTGTTTATGGTATGTGTATGGTGTGTGTGTGCTTGTCTGTGTGTGTGTGTCGTGTTTGTGTTCATTGTATGTGTATAGTGTGTATGGTGTGTGTGTGTGTGGTGTGCATGTGTGTATGTAGTATGTGTGTGCATGTTGTGTGTGTGTGTGTGTGAGTGTGTGTGTGTGTGTGTAGTACTCATGCAGGCAGTAAGATAGCATGGGATCCTGTTCAGCTGGAGTTGCAGATAGTTATGTTCCCTGCTAAATGAATGCTGAGAACTGAACCCTAGTCCTCTGAAAAAGCAAAAAGATCTCCAAACTGCTGTGCCCTCCCTTCAACTCCCAACAGTTCTCTTTTAGTCAATAATTGGGTATCTTAACTGAGTCAGATCAGATACTGAAATATACATGCAAGTTCATATTCACTTTCTTAATATTCAAAGTTATCAGAAATGACCTGAAGCAAGAGACATCTTTCTTGCACCACAGTGGTTATGTTCTATACCCAGACTATTTGATAATAATCCAATAACTATGAGTGAACTAATAAATAGATATATTTTCAGATATTTACATAAGACTTTTTGAGCAGATAAATACTTACAATAGTTAAAGGGATCACATGACAGCCCAATTCTTTTTAATCTTATACTGTTTGTACATTTGGGAACTGTTGAAGTATATAGATGAATATTTCTTAATGCATGGAAGCATAAATTATAAATCCACTCTAGTTATACAGTGTGATCTACTCAATAAAAGGAAACTTACATTAGTCTCTGTTATGATCTGGCACAGCTTATGGTTGGGGCTTATGGACTTCTAGATCAGAGAGCTGAAGCAAGGCCACAGTGCTTTGTTGGCTCCTACCTAAGCAGGATTTGTTTTCCTTCCACAACACATCTTGTATTACACAAATTGGATGAGAAAGTAACTGGGATGGTGTATTCTGTTTAATTCAATGAGACAGTCTCTTAATTTAGGTACATTGCAGACCATCAACTGAATCTCCTCTGCTGATTTAATTAGATAAAGCTCAATGTTAATTATTTTGAATCTAGAGATTTGAAGTCCCACAGATAAAAAACAAATATATAATTCTTTTAAAATTGAAGTAGATTTCAGTAATAAAACAGTTTGCCTGAGTCTTAGGAAATGCAGATATGCTAAACATATACTGAATTATTCATCACTGCACTTCTTTTGAATGACACGTAGCTTTTAATGACCTGTCTAATTTTACTTTCATAATTTTATATTTGTATAATAAGTTATGTTTCTAGAGTTGTTTATATTAGAAAAATGAATTCACTATGTTACTGTGCCCTGCAATTAAGGGTGGCTCAAATCTTTTCTTCAATGTGTATTATAGTTCTTGCTTTAGAATAATGCATTGGTAAGTTTTTAAAATCTGCAACTGTCTTGTATAAGAAAGTAAATGGAAATGGAAACCTCAGGTTTCTTGGTTTTTAATATGGCAATTATATCCCACATGACAGCACAGAACCCAATTTAAATACATGTCACTATTTTGGGCTATTTTAGTGTTTTTCCCTCTTGAGCTGTTTGGTGCAGAGAAATGCTGTGACAGAAACTGCAGGTTATATATGCCTTCTTTGCTCTTTCTTTTTAACCAGAGAGACAGAAAACTATTTATTACTTTTATTGGCCAAGAAAAATTAGGGCTTATTTTGCTGTTTCCAGGAATTTAGTCCAAGAGGAATGCATTTTTTTTAAATCCCAAATGTATTTGAGTTGTGTCATTAGACACAGATGTCCTCAAAGCAGATGATGTACTGTTGTCAGAACACAACAGATGTTATTGGCCATGGGCACCTGCTATATGATACTTTGTCAATATATTTGCATGTAAATGCATACATATTTTCTCTCTAAGCACTCCCTGGGACCAGTGCCACGAAAGGGGTCCTATGTCCATAGCTGAGAGGTAACCTCCCACTCTTCACTCAAGGTCAGCAAAGAAAAACAGCCTCACCTCCCATTTTTACCACTGCTGACCCTAAACAGGTGACTTCCATGGAGTTAAATCTAGAATTTTACGTTCCTCTGTACTTAAGCTTGGTGGAAATGCATCAGGGATCTCTAACACCTCTAGAAAATGTAAAAGTCAGCAGAATTCTTTCTGAACTTTAAAACACTGTGTGTCACATATTTTAGGGTTTAAAAACATATTTCCTAGAGGTTTATGCAAATGTGATTGGGGCTGGCATTCTATGTGATTTTCATTAGGATATTTTCCTCATTCCACTCTGTAGGCTGTAGTTTCTTTTTTTCCTTTTTTAATGTAATAAAGCTAATTTTTACTTATGTGTTTATTTATATTTATTTCTTTTTTTTTACACTCCAGATTTTATTCCCCTCCAGGTCCACCCTCCAACTTTCCACATCAATACCTACTCCCTCCCTCCCCCTGTTTCCATGAGGAAGTTCCTATCCACCCCTGACCAGGTCTCTAAACTCCCTGGGGCCTCCAGTCTCTTGAGGGTTAGGTACATCTTCTCTGAACCCAGACCCTGCAGTCCTCTGCTATATATGTGTTGGGGGCCTCATATCAGCTGGTGTATGCTGTCTGGTTGGTGGTCAAGTGTTTGAGAGATATCAGGGGTCCAGGTTAATTGAGACTGCTGGTCCTCCTACAGGGTTGATCTCCTCCTCAGCTTCTTCTGACTTTTCTCTAACTCATTCACAGGGGTCAGCAGTTTCTGTCTATTGGTTGGGCACAAATATCTGTATTTGACTCTTTCAGTTGCTTGTTGGGTCTTTCAAAGGGCAATAAGGATAGGTCCCTTTTTGTGTCCACTCCATAGCTTCAGTAATAGTGCCAGGCCTTGGGGTCCATCCTTGAGCTGGATCCCACTTTGGGCCTGTCACTGGATCTTCTTTTCCTCAGGCTCCTTTTTATTTTCATCCCTGCAGTTCTTTCAGATAGGAACAACTATGGGTCAGAGTTTTGACTGTGGGATATCAATCCCATCCCTTACTTGATGCCTTGTGTTTCTGCTGGAGGTTGGCTCTACAAGTTCCCTCCCCACTGTAGGGTATTTCATCTAGGATTCCTCCACTTGAGTCCTGAGAGTTTCTCACCTTCCATGTCTCTGGTACATTTTGGAGGATTCTCCTAATGTCCTCCCTCCAGAGATTGCCTGTTTCCATTTTTCTCAGAGTTTCAATCCTTTTTGATCACCTAATACCAGATCATGTTCTTGTCTTCCTCTTCCAAGTCACCGTTCTCTCCCAAGTCCCTTCCACTCTTCCTCCTTTCTTCTCCTCCCAAGTGGGGCTGAGTTGTCCTCACTTGGGCCCTTCAGCTTGTTGACCTTTTTGAGTTCTGTGGGCTGTATCTTGAGTATTCTGTATTTTTTTTTTTTGGCTAATATCCACTTATTAGTGAGTATATACCAGGCATGTCCTTTTGTGTCTGAGTTACCTCACATAGGATTATATTTTCTAGTTCCATTCATTTGCCTGCACAACTCGGGATGTGTTCATTCTTAATAGCTGAGTAGTAATCCACTGTCTAAATGTACCACATTTTCTGTATCCATTCTTCTGTTGTAGGACATCTGTGTTGTTTCTAGCTTCTGGCTATCACAAAGAAGGCCACTATGAACATAGTGGAACATGTGCCTCTATGGCCTGGTGGGTCATCTCTTGAGTATATTCCCAAAAGTGGTATTGCTAGGTCTTCAGGTAGATCTTTTTTCCAGTTTTCTGATGAACATCCAGATTGATTCCAGATTGGTTGTACCCGTTACCAGCTCACAATCCCACAAACAATTAAGATGTGTTCCTCTCTTGCCAATCCTTGCCAACATGTGTTGTCACCTGAGGTTTTAATCTTAACCATTCTGCTTGGTGTAAGGTAGAATCTCAGGGTCATTTTGATTTGCATTTCTCTGATTACTAGGAACTTTGAACATTTCTTTAGGTGCTTCACAGCCATTAGAGATTCCTCTGCTGTGAATTCTTGGATTAGTTTCAATAAGACTTCAGATGGAAGAAATGCACTGCCAATAACCTGATCTTAAATTGACTGGAAGATACATCTGACATTTAATTATAAAATTGTAGCTTTGGAATTGGCAAAGGTAAAAAATAGAACCATAATTAATTTTCCATTTTTATCAGTTTGGTTTTTTTCTTAGTGTCAATATTTTCCTCCATTTTTGTAATGATAAGAGCACAGGAAAATTCAGGTAATACATACTTTCCAAGAAAATGTTGAAAATGATATCATATTTCTTACATTTTTGGTATTATATTTATATTATATTTGAAAGTTCTGTATCTAGCTTAGTTCAGTGGGAAAAAAAGACTGTTTTCTGACTTGTGAAAGATTACTAATCTGTTGTGACTGGTTGCAGAGTAAGAGACTGTATGCAAGTTTTCATGGTTCACCATCATTTTTCCTCAATAGCTTGTACAAAGAAGTATAAGGACAAACTATCTCTTCAATGGTGGGTGGGCTGAAAGAGATGTGAGATGTGTAAAGTTAATACCGTAATCTTAGACTTTATTGTTGGGTTGGTGAGGAGAGAACACTTGGAAAGCTCCTTGTATGCCACTGTGTTTCTGACTTGACCAGAGGGAACTTTCAATAAGGGCATGAAGAAAAACAATGCTTATGGCCTTATACATTTGATTGCATGCCTTCTCCAGAGTTAGTATGAGAAAATTTATATGAACTGCCTTAAAAGAAAGCCTGTGTGCTGGCTATTTTTTTTTTTTTTGGCAGTTTTACATGAAATTATATATACCTGATAAAAATGAATCTCAGTTAATAATTTTTTTTATCAGATTGTCCTATGGGAATTTGTACTTGACAAATTCATAATTAATGATTCACATGGGAGATGCTACTTTACTGTGGGTGGTGCCACTCTTGGACAAGTAGTCCTAGGTGTTACACAACTGCAAACTGAGAAAACCTGGAAAAGCAAGCCAGGAAGCAGTGTTTCATCATGGCCTGGGCCCCTGCTCCTGATTGAGTTGCTGTCCTGGTTTCCCTAAGTCATAGAGTGTAATCAGGACTTGTAAGCCAAGTAAACACTTTCTTCCTCCAAGACACTTCTGAAACAAAGCTAGGACACCCTTGTCTACATTCTAATTTTTTATAGACAGAAAGCCATATGTGTCTATCTAATGGCTTGTTTCAGGATGGAAGATGTGTTGCACTCTGGTAGAGTTATCACAAATGTCCTTAGAATGTCAGAAGCAAGGTGCCTCTGCAGACTAAAGGGTGTAAATAAAGCACCAGTGGGTTGGTAGTTTCAATTCCCTCCAGCTTTCCTTATCATTGTAAACACAGGTGTCTGATTTTTAATTTACCTTCAGAGTTCTCTCTCAATAAAGCTACACATGATTTTTGGTGGTAGAGATGAGCCTTCAAAATGAAACCTGAAAGATCCCTGGGACCACCTGGTTCAGAGTGGCTCTGCTTTCAGCTCGTCAAGAACATGGACCAGGCTGAGCTCTCAGCCCTCTTGTATTTGAGGGTATTAAGATTAGATGATATTGTAAAATAGGATTCAATCTAATAGTCACTAAAAGTATAAGGATCACCTCTCTCTGACCTCTGTTTAATTGATCTGGTCTATTAATCTATTAAGAAACCTAACATCTCAAGGGTAGCTCTGGTTCTATGTCATTTATGATCTTAATCAAATCATGAAATTTCTCAGATTCTGTTTTCCCATCTTTAAAACATGATAAAAGTTGTTAATGATGCTTAGGTCAAATATAGTTAACATCCACAGAGCATGCGTTCCTCTGAGGAAAGAAAACATTACTTGTAATAAAAGTAACAGTATACCTCTAAAACACGTTCATACACTATGTAGTCCCTAAAGACATCTGGGCTTCTGCTACCTCGTGTGTTAATGGCCTTTTATTAAAATCAAATGTCTGCCATGATTCATTAAGGGACATTCTACAAAATTGTGAGTGTCGTGGAACATCCCTGGTGTGTGGTTGGCAGATTAGCAAAGAGCTCTTGGGGAATGCACTCAGCTACGCTGGCATGACCAGGACGGACTATGTGTCTGTTCCTCTACCATCAACAAGTGGCATTCTTCCTCAAAATCTCAACTGTGGACATTTCTGACATGTATTATCAATAGCTAAGTGAACAGTTGTTCTATTAAAATTTAATAGTAAGAGTTTAATGATATCATGCATTGTCAGCATATACTGATGTCAAAGTGAAACCTAGTGAGTATCCTGGGATATTATTCCAGTACTAGGTTTCCTGTTTACTTAGGAGTGAGAAATCATGTCTATGTCTACAAAATTCTCCAGAATTTCTTAATGAAGGAAATAGAAACAGCCACTTTCTTTTTTTCTTATTAGTTATTTTACTTTTTTACATTTCAAATATTATACCTCTTCCCAATTTTCTCTCCACTAACCCCCTATTCTCTACCCTGTCCCCTCTGTTTCTATGACAGTGCTCCTCCACCGCCCCCCCCACTCCCAACAGAGAGCTCTAGCATTCTCCTTGACTGGGTCATCAAGCCTCCACAGGAACAAGGGTCTACCCTCCAATTAATTACAGATAAGGCAATCATCTGCTACATATGCAGCTGGGACCATGGGTCCCTCCATGTGTACACTTTGGTTGGAAGTTTATTCCCTGGGAGATCTGGCTGGTCAAGTTGGTTGATATTGTTGTTCTTCCTATGGTGTTGCAAACACTTTTATCTCCTTCAGTCTTTTCTCTAACTCCTCCATTGGGGTCCCTATGCTCAGACAGATGGTTGGCTGCTTGCATCTGCATCTGCATGCATCTGTATTGGTCAGGCTCTGGAAGAACTTCTCAGGGAACAGCTATACCAGGCTCCTGTCAACAAACACTTCTTGACATCAACAATAGTGTCTAAGTTTGGTGTCTGCTGGTAGGATGGATTTAGGTGGGGCAATCTTTGGATGGCCTTTCTTTCAGCTACTTTCTAAAAAATTTTATGATTCTGTCTTTAAAAGTTTACTAAACACAGCATTACATCAGTTGCAGTCTTCTGATGGTGTCAGACTCCAGCCTTTACCTCTTCTATCCTCAAAAGTATTGTGTGAGTCCTGGGTTCAAAATTTTACTGTCAACAAATTTTAGTGACTGATTTCCACAATATATGTATTAGTTAAGGTTCTCTAGTGTCACAGTATGCATATACACATATGAAGCCATATAACAGCATTTCCCTTTCAGTATCCAATTGGATTAGTTCACTCATTGAGATTGCATTAAAAATTACATCAGGACATCATGAAGGAAGATCAAGTTCTTCATTTTTTTTTTTTTTTTTGATGAGTACAATTCCACTGAATGTATTTTTCTTTGCTTCTTAGAGACAAAATGCTGAGCCAAATACCAGGATCCTTATGCACCAGAATCAATCCTTTGATTTTGGAAGATACAATAAACTTATTACAGGGTCTAGAAAAGCATATTGTATTCAGTGATTTACAAGATACCAGAGAACTAGTTCCATAAAATCAATGACTTTCAGGCCATAATCCAATTTATCAAATAATGGCTATCCATAATTGGAAGTCCAATAATCTAGTAGGTGTCAGTCCCAGAAGTCTTGTGTTTTGTCTGGTCTTCTATATATATTGGAATCCTGAAGATATAGGCTCCAAAATCAATAAAGGAATGGATGTGTGAGCAGAGAAGGGAAAGCAAGCAAAGAACAAAGCTTCCTTCTTCTATGTCTTCACATAGACTTCCAGCAGAAGGTGTGATCCAGATTAAAAGTATGTCTTCCTGAGTCAAGATTTGGATTAAAGATGTGAATTTCCCATTGGATCCACCCACTTCAAATGAAGCAGAAAGTTTCTCACAGATATGCTCTCCATTTCAGGATCATAGTTCATTCCAGATAATAGTCGAGTTATCAAAAAAAAAAAATAGCTATCATACTACAGTCTAAGATGCTTCAACTCCCTGTTAAAATGACATATTTAAAAATAGTTTTGGAGGTGAGAAGCAGGTTTTAAATTTATGTGCCTTAGAGACCCCGAGGGAGGGAATTTCTTGACAGATATTAATTATTACAAAGGAAATAGGGTGAACATGCCATTTACTTTAATTTCTTAGGTCCATATCTACTTCTCTGAGCTTTCCAGGTTGCCTGTCAGAATACATTTTACCTCCCAGGTCTCCAGATCCTCAATTATGCAATGATAAAATAATCACTTCCCACTTAACTACTCGTGAAACAGAATCCAAAAGGCATCAGTTGAAGAGTATGTGTAACTTTCACTCTACCACACCATGTAAATTTGAGTATTGCCTTTGATAACATAAACATGATTTGAAAAATACAATATCTATAGAGACAGTAACTAGATTTGTTTGACAGTTGGATTGAAATCTGTCCAGTGGCACCATCACTAATATAATAAATTGCATTAAATTTCAATTTGTGAATTTAAATAATTTTATAAACTAATGTAGGTGTGTGTGTGTTTGTGTTTGTATGTGTGTGTGTGTGTGTTTTCAGTATACATGCCTATGTGTATATGTGTTGTCATGAATGTGGGTGCTTACATGTACAGGACATGTAGAAACCAGAGACTGATGTCATACATATTTCTCATGAATTCTACTCTCTAGTTGCCTCACTATTTTGTGTACACTGTTTCAACTTTCAACTCCTATAAATTCCACCTGAAGATGAAGCCATCAATGAGTAAGACTTGATTTCATATTGATACTGGTGGATTTTGTTTTTATTTTCATAAAGGAAGAGTATTTCATGAATGCAATAAGCACTGTTTTATATTTAAGTCATAGTATTGTTGAAAGATAACATTTTCTCAGTTCTAAGCACTAGGCAAGTGTAGGTAAACTTGACATAAAGCATTGACAATTGATAAGAGGGACTAGAAAGATGGTTCAGAGGCAAAGAATACATTTTGATCTTCAAGAGGATCTAGTTACATGGTGGCCCGTAAACTTCACCTTTGGTAACTGCAGTTTCTGTGAATTCAATGCCTTTTACTGGCTTCTACTGACATACGGCACAGATATGGTGTACAAATATACATGCATACAAAACACCCATATATACAAAATACAAATAACTTTACATTGTATATAATGTTTTATATACACTTGTTAGGAAAATAGTTTTGATAATAGGCACCCCAATGACTGACAAATCTACTTTGTGTGATTTATGAGAAAATAGCCAACTATAAAAATTCTGCTATCTTCTGTATTTTAGAGGTTCCTATTCTGAACCTAAATAATTCTATTTGACCATTACCTCTTATTTCGCACAGATTGTTCTAAAAGATGTTAGTTAAATTTAGAACAATATAAGTGTTCTGCAGTAACACTTATATTGAACTAGTCATGCAGCACACACTGTCAACGCAGCTTTTACACACTGAAGACTTTGCAACTATTGCTCAATCCCACCAGTGACATCTTTTAAAATGGAGAAGACAACACAAATGTGAATAAGTCAGAGAGTACACACGAACCATGCAAAGGGATACTTTTTAAATACCTATTAAGGGCTTGACTGTTCTTCAAAGTTGCTGTGACTTGATTTTAATAAAGCTTGTGTTTAAAATGGAAGATTGCACCCTAGCCACCGGATCTTAAATGGTTTGATTTCTTTTGTCACTTTCATTCCATTTGCTCTGTTAAGACACCAACTTATTCTGAGCATGATATTGGTTTGTAATAACATGATAAGAAACTGAGTCTTTCACCCTCCAACATGAAGCAGCGGAAAAAGCACCATGTCTTGAGTGGGCTTTAGGATGGCTGCTGCATCTGGGCACCAATAAGCATTACTCAGTTGAAGGTCTTGCAAGTCCATAATGTAAACTATGTAGTGCCTACAAAAGCAACTGAAAAATTAGAATAGCCAATAATAAAGCCACCATAACGTACAGTGAGCTACGTGTCTTACAATATTTTTTCAATGCTATAAACTGAAAATAGGTTGGAAATGATCTTGAGATAAATAAGCCCTAACCTTAACGGCTGTTTTAGTGGTGTCTTAGAATGTGGTTATATGCCCCGCCCCCCAACATAAAGCATTTGGATACAAGATATTCCAAGGGTTGCCTTTGACACATCCTGTTTTGTTTTATGAAAATATATGTATATCACCATCCTCTGTATAGGCAAAGCTTTCTATTAATGCCAAAGAGAGGCATTGTTTACTTTTGAGAGTATTTAATATGGAGTGGGAACTCAGCCTGGAAAAATATAATTATGTTCCCTTATAAATGTCTTAAAGTATTTCCTCATCTCAAGGACACTTCTGTTCTTCAGTGAAGTTCTGTTGGGGACCGCACTAGTCCCACGTTGGGGCGGCTAAAAAATGTCTCAGCCTGAGCAAAATGTTGAGGCCCGGGCCGACCCACGTTTGGGCGGCCACTGTATCCCGGCCCAAGCTGCTGCTCTGTTCTGCAGATCCAGTTTCAGCAAGAGCAAGGGTGAGTGCAGATTCTACCTAATCTGAGATTCATCTCTGATGATCCCTCTATAGTCTCTGATCTCAGTCTATATTCTCCCTAATGTCTTCTCTCTGCTGTGTCTCCCAATGTCTTCTCTCTGCTCTGTCTCCCAAATGTCTGAAATCTGATCTGTTCTGTCTCTGCCTTTTATATGTCTCACTTCTAAGCCACACCTCTAAGTTACACCTTTAATCATGCCCTTAGGTCTTGTCTCTAACTCTGATCTCTATACTTCTAAGTATACTATTAAGTCACACACCTTTAATCTCACACACCTTTAATCTCAAGGTATCTAAACCAAGATTATCAGAGTGTTCTCAGCTGTTGTAGGTTATTGTAATCCAAGTCTCATGTCAGGGTATATGGCTCAAGATGGCTGCAAAGCTGATAGCCGCTTTCTGCTAAAAGTCGGCCCCCAACAAAGTTGTCCTGGTGCATCTTGCCAGTATGATTGAATTTTGCCTTACTCTGTCTACTGTAAAACAGTAAGTGTTATTTTAAATAACTTGATAATAAAATTTTCACCTTTCTTCAACTCAGGAACAAGTCCACAGTATCTGTATATACAATATATATTATGAGCCCTAAAACGAGTTGGGTTACTTTGTCATTTTTTTATTTACCAATGATACATTTTTTCTTCTATACATATTAAGTAAGAAAAATATTCCAAATTCCTCACTGCTTGTTTAATTCAGATTTATAAAAGCCAATGCATTTAGAATTCATAGAGAACAGATTGTTTGGGAAAATTTAACACCACAAGTGGTAGCAAAATTAATCAGCTCCACCTAAACTGAAGTGTACACAATCAATTTTCTTCTAAACAGTAATTATTAGACATTAGAAAATTGAGGGAAGAGGTTGGGAATTTAGCTCAGTAGTAGAGCTCTTGCCTAGCAAGTGCAAGGCCCTGGGTTCAATCCTCAGCTCTTAAAAAAAAGACAAAATAACAAAAAGAAAATTGAGGGAAAATAAACTTCTGTGTGATATATTTTTTTTCCGAGACAGGGTTTCTCTGTATAGCACTAGCTGTCCTGGAACTCACTCTGTAGACCAGGCTGGCCTCGAACTCAGAAATCCACCTGTCTCTGCCTCCCAAGGGCTGGGATTAAAGGCATGTGCCACTATGCCCGGCGTGATATATTCTTAAAACACTAATTTAATAATTTAATACTAAATTCAAGATGATATCTGGAAAACCAAATTGCTCTTAATAGAACAAAAATTACTATTCATATAGTCCTTGAAATAGCATTTCCACATTCCCCGAAGTCTTTTGACATACCTATGTATACTTTGAATTAGAATGCTCAAATCATCAGCAATAACAAAATAAAGAACATATATACAGTATCATGACTTCTAATCTATTTACTGTTTGTGAGGTGCCATTTTTTTCTCCTTGGTTATATCTCTTGGCCAATATTCTCATGTTCCTAGAGACTTTCCACCCTTGTCTTGTGTTTATAAAAATTGAGTGAAAGGAATAATGCTAGTAGTTATGAGATGGCCCATGCTGTTCACAAAACATAGAAATTGCACCAACTAGTGCTCTCCAGACCTGATAGCTATGTAACACAGAGGTTTTAGTAGACAAAAGTCTCCCAGAAATTACAAAGGAAACATCTGAGGATGAAAGTTCAGTTTTCAGTCACTTTAATTCCACTGGAAGATGTTTTTGGACTCAGTGGTGGACAGGGAGTGTTATTCTTTTCTGCTGTTCTTAAGCCAGTATTTTATATCAGAGCTGATTGGTCTGTTACTAAAATGGCAGCTGCCAATTCTAGCCTCTGAAAATATGAATGAGAATAGTATATCTTTACCATGGCTTTTAAAAACCTAAGTCCTAAATTTCTATGAAAACTGTCCTGTCCCAGTGAATGCTAAGATTCAGACAATTTGTCTTTTATTTTGAAATATGACATAGGTTATCATCTGTAGCATTTATCTGGATAATAATCTAAGTTTGACATTGTTAGCCCACAAAGAATCGGAAGCTCAAAAAATGTTAAATCTTTCTTTTAGGGTTCTAGAGAAAGGGCTCAGGAGTTAAGAACACTGGATGCTTCTCCATAGAGTTCAGTTCCCACCACCCACATGGGGACTCACAACCATCTATAAATGTAGGCCCAGGGATTGGAAGAGATTTCTGGTGTGCAGACATACATGCAAATAAAATACACATACATATTAAATAAATAAATAAATAGATAGATAGATAAATAAACCATAACAATTTCTTTTAAGTTGCAAACGTAGCCACAAGATTTAAGTGAGCATTTGAGTAATAAATGTTGCTACAATTTCCTAGAAAGACAGCCCAACATTAACCATCTCAGTCCCCAAGCCCAGGGAATAGGGGAACTGACTCCTCATTAACTTCTTCAAGCTGATTACAGGCGTTGAGATATTAGAAGAGGGGTGAGGGGAAGAGTAAATTGATAAGCCTCTGATGCTATTTCTTCACTTCATCCAGCTGGAATCCTAGGACATAGAGGTTTGAGCAGGTCTGCTCAGCTTGCTTGATGAGTAGATACACCAAGGCTGTGTTTTTTCCAATATACAATTCTCAAAACAAATTTTAGTATCAAGATAATTTTTTGTTTGAATTCTGGAATCTAGTCTTCTGGCAGTGTGCCTCTCTCATATCTAATCCATATAATTCTAGGAGTTTCTATGAGGGTGTGCTCCCATCATCCTCCCATTTCCACCTCCCTGCTCTCAAATTCCCCAACACTAGGGAATCCAAACTTTCAAGCACCAAGGCCCTCAACTTTCATTGATGCCTAACCCCTTACCCCATGCCCCTCCTTCAATTACTCTGAGGGTGGGCTCCCACCATCCTCCCATTCTTGCCTCCCTGCTCTTAAAATTTCCCAGCACTAGGAAATCCAAACTTTCAGGTACTAAGGCCATCCACTTCCACTGATGCCTGGCAAGGCCACCCTCAACTACCTATACAGGTAGATCCATGAGTCCCTCACTTTGTGTTTTGGGGCTGGAGATTTTAGAATGGCTACTCCAGCTTGTTTCTTAGGACCATTTGTTTGAAAAACTGTTTTCCAGCATTTTACTCTAAGGTAGAGTCTGTCTTTGTCACTGAGGTGTGTTTCCTGTATGCAGTGAAATGCTGGGTCCTATTTATGTATCCAGTCCATTAGCCTATGTCTTTTAATTGGAGAATTAAGTCCATTGATGTTAAGAGATATTAAGAAACAGTGATTGTTGCTTCCTGTTATTTTTGTTATTAGAGGTGGAATTATCTTTGCATGGCTATCTTCTTTTGGAACAGTAGTAGTTTTGTTGGAGCAGGGAGAATTAGCTAGGATTTATTGCATAGCCACAACTTATTGGTAAAAATATGTATAATTGTTATTAAGGTGAAGTTATAATTTTTTAAAGGGTACAAAATTTACTTTCATTTCAAATTTAAGGTTTTCATTGGTATAAGCTTCTTATTGACATAAAAGTGAGATGAATATTGATACTCTTTTAGGCATTGTGCCTGTATAACACATTTAGGAATACAAGGCTTAGATCCAGTTCTTCTTTAACTTTTTAAACTGATTTTAGATGGTTGGCTTGTGAGTTAAGGGCCTATAGCAAATTCATGGCTGTGAGTTTATTGTTAGGGTATTTTCTATATTTTATTTAGAAATAGCTGAGAGGAATTAACAGACAACAGTCCAGATTAACTTACATGGATAGTTAGTTTTCAAAACATCAGAAGTCCACAGAATTGACATTACAAACATTTCTGCATTAATATTCATTTTCATTAGAGACCTGTCTGCTCCTGACATCTTCCTTGTCTTTGGATTCTAAGAAGAAATTGAGCATCTGTGGTGTTACTTCAGTTGTGGTGAGACAGCCAGTAGGCAAGAATTGACTCTTTCCATCTACAGACAAAGTACTGTCCAGAAAAGGACACACTTGTGGAATAGTCGACTGATTATATCTGCTGATTATATCTGCCAAGACAGAGTAATCAGCCCTTAATAATTTTGCATCATGAGGTCTGTCAGATAATCCTGGGCCAGAAGGCTGAAGATCAGATGCTCCAATGTTTTGTAGTATAGGGACTGTCCAGGTGTTCAGTGGTCTCTATAAATTGGCTAAGTTTTAGAAACTATGCTTTGTGCTTCCCATAAGTTCAGTTAACTCAGTCATTCTGGATTTCTGACGGGAATGAAAACTTATAGTCTCATAGCCAATCCTGGCTCTTTAGTTTGAGAGAAAAGATTTGAGAGGATGGTTTTCAGGTGACTTTCATTCTAAATCCAACAAAAAAGCCAGGTTCAGAATTAAATCTTTTAGTTAGGAGAGATGACAGTTTCTGGTTAGTTAACAAAATGATGGACTGGGTATTAGGACTATCTTGTACCTCACTGGTACAAATTGTCATAATTATGCTCTAATTGTATTTTGAGAGAAAAGTTTTATTTTAACAGGAAGGGTGATATGTGGGAGGAGCTAAGGTGGGAGGAGTATGGAGAAGAAGAGGAGGAGTAAGGAGAGGAGGAGGAGGAGAAGGAGAGGAAGAGCTAGGTGATGAGAAAGAGAGAGAGGGAGTGCATGGAGGCAGATGTTCATATGTCTCAGCCAGTCAAAGATAGTTGATATATCTAGTTTGGGTACTGGGTTACACTTCTGAATGATATTGAGCATTTCCAAACTTATAAAACCTTTTGTTAACATTAAAAAAAATTGTATAAAAGCAAAAAGGAGATGGGGGCATGGGATAGAGGTTTTCTACGGAGGGGAAATGTGGGGAAAGGGGATGGCATCTGAAGTGTAAATAAAATATCCAATAAAAATAAATTAAAAAAATAAATAATAATAAAATAAAATAAATGTTGCTACTGAATATGCGTCTTCTCCTCACTTATCAATAAGTCTTGTACTGTGATTGTCAGGATGTTCTAATGGTTTATGCTGCTTCCTGTTTACTAACACCTGTAGTTACAAGACATTCTTTAAATATAGTGTCATCTTGTTAAGCTGCTATAAATTTATTCACATCCTCTGAAATCTGGTCATTATTTTGTTCAGCTTTATTCTCTTGTCTTGACTGAATTAAATATCCTCTTACCAACCAATTTACACCTTAATATTAACATCTTTCTTTTTCTTATTTTTTTCTTTTATTGAATATTTTTCTTATTTACATTTCAAATGTTATTCCCTTTCCAGGTCTCCCTTCTGGAACCAACCCCCTATGCCATCCTTTTCCCCATGCTTTTATGAAGGTACTCCCCCATTCACCTACCCACTCCCACCTTCTTGCCCTGGCATTCCCTTATTCTGGTTCATCGAAACCCCTCAGGCCAAAGGTCTACTCCTCCCACCTATGTTTAACAAGGCCATCCCTCTGCCACATATGCAGCTGGAGCCATGGGTCCCTCCATGTGTACTCTTTGGTTGGTGGTCCAGTCCCTGGGAGTTCTTGGAGTTCTGGCCAGTTCATACTGTTGTTCTCCCCATGGGGCTGCAAATCCCCCAGTTCCTTCAGTCCCTTCTCCAACTCGTCCATTGGGGACCCCTTGCTAAGTCCAATGGTTGGTTTTGACCATTCGCCTCTGTATTTGTCAGGCTCTGTCAGAGCCTCTCTAGAGACAGTCATTTCAGGCTCCTGTCAGCAAACAGTTTCTGGCATTGGCAAGAGTGTCCAGGTTTGGTGACTGTATATGAGATGGATCCCCAAGCGGGGCAGCCTCTGAATGGCCTTTCCTTCAGTCTCTGCTTTATACTTTATCTCCACATTTCCTCCTGTGAGTATTTTGTTCTGCTTTCTAAGAAGCACTAAAGAATCCACACTTTGGTCTTACTTCTTCTAGAACTTCATATGGTCTGTGAATTGTATCATGGGTATTCTAAGGTTTTGGGTTAATATCCACTTATCAGTGAGTGCATGCCATGTGTCTTTTTTTGTTACTGGGTTATCTCACTCAGGATAATATTTTCAAGTTCCATCCATTTGTCTGCAAATTTCATGAAGTCATTGTTTTTAATAGCTGTGTAGTATTCCATTGTGTAAATGTACCAAAATTTCTGTGTCCATTCCTCTGGTAAGGGATATCTGGGTTGTTTCCAGATTCTGGCTATTATAAATAAGGTTGCTATGAACATAGTGGAGCATGTGTGCTTATTACATGTTGGAACATAATTTGGGTATATGCCCAGGAGTGGTATAGCTGGATCTCCATGTAATACTATGTCTAATTTTCTGAGGAACCATCAGACTGCTTTCCAGAGTGGTTGTACCAGCTCGAAATCCCTCCAACAGTGGAGGAGTGTTCCTCTTTCTTTTCATCCTCACCAGCATCTGATGCCACCTAAGTTTTTGGATCTTAGCCATTCTGACTTGTGTAAGGTAGAATCTCAGGGTTGTTTTGATTTGCATTTCCTTGATTACTAAGGATGTTGAATATTTCTTTACATGCTTCTCCACTATTCAAGTTTCCTCAGTTGAGAATTCTGTTTAGCTCTGTTACCCATTTTTAATGGGGTTATATGGTTTTCTGGAGTTTAACTTCTTGAGTTCTTTGTATATATTGGATATTAACCCTCTATCAGATGTAGGATTGGTAAAGATCTTTTCCCAAACTGTTGGTTGCCGTTTTCTTTTATTGACAATGTCCTTTGCCTTACAGAAGCCTTGCAATTTTATGAGGTCCCATTTGTTGATTCTTCATCTTAGTGTTGGTGTTCTGTTCAGGAAAATTTTTCCCTTTGCCCACGTGTTCAATTGTTCCTCCAGTTCTTTGACTTCAGCTCCAGAAATTTACACAGTCATGTGCATAGACTTACCATTATGGCAAAGTTTTAGCACAAGAAATGGGAAACGAATAACTTACTCCTCACAAAGTTGACAAACATTGAATATGTACTACCTTTCTTGCTTTCTTTAAGTCACTTAAAAATGGATGTTCAATCCAGTCACTCTGATCTCAGGAAAAAGAAACAGTAGATGCTTGTAAGGAACCTCAAAAACATGAGGTTTAAAGCTGCTCTGTCCAATAAATCTGATCCTGGAAACTGGGGTACACAGTATAGGGGATGAAATAGGAAGCATTTAGTATTAAAATTTTGTTGATCAAGGTGTTCAGCCTTCTGATACTTGTGACAAATATGGAATTCTGATTCCACATCAAAGGCAATAGGAGTAGATAATGATAAATGCAGTCATCACCTTGTTCTAAAAAGACCCCATCACCTTGGTCAGAAGTATTAGAGTTTGGGTCTAAGATCTTCTCCCAAAGCCCAAATTGAATGCTTGGTGCCAAAAGTGACTTTGTGCAGAGATAGAGCTTAGGAGGTGGATTGAGTCATAATTAAGGAGCTATCAGCTGCTAAGAGAGACTTCAAGAGGTAGTGGCAAGACACATTTAGGCCATGCCTATAAAAGATACACTACACTATGGCATTGACTACACTACATTATGAGTATGATAACAATACTTTTTTTAAAAAAATGAAAAATATTAGAAACAGAATGATGAATTACCAGGCATTTTTTTCTAATGGTATATATTGAACAAATTACTTTTTTGTTTGTTTGTTTTAGAAGTCAGATGTGTGGAAAAACTGGAACCCAAGCACAGCAGCAGGCAAATTTCTCCTGAGTTTGAGCTCTTCTCCATGGCAGGTGCCATGATTAATTTTTCAGTATCCACATTCTAAAGAAGGGCTAATTTGCATTTTAAAGAAATGAGTGGCTACAATCCTGACAGTTGAACTTTAAAATCAACAACAACGAAAGTTAAAAAGGACTTTTAAGTAAACTAGCTTTCAAATTATTCAGTTAAACTGTCTTAATATTTCTCTTTAATGCAAGATGAAGATAAATGCAGGTGACCTGACAGGGGTATTGTCTTAGTGTGCTTTACACACTAATCCACAGTGCTTCCCTCCCTCCCTGGTTTTTTAATATTTTTTTGAAAAAATATTCTGTCTCTCTGTATGTCTTTCTATCTTGTTCTCTCTCTCTCTCTCTCTCTCTCTCTCTCTCTCTCTCTCTCTCTCTCTCTCTCTCCCATTCTGAAACTGTTAAATAAGTAGGTACATATTGTGCTAGAAATACACATCATTATTTCTCACAGTGCCTGGAGGCTTCTTAATAGCCAGTGTTACATTGACAGGGTGGAAACATAGCAGGTCTATGTAAGCAGAATTAGACCCAGGCAGTAGGGACATTGAAGAGGGAACAATGAATGAATATTGGCATTAAAGCCAAGACCAACTTCCCCTGAGTTTTTGCTCATTAGTAGATCTGCACCAAATTTTCTGTTTGTTTAGGAGACTTCTTTTTCTTTGGTTAAAAATGCTTGAGCAGACTTGGAATTTTTTTCCCCTGGGGTAACTTTATAACCCCTAGTTTTGTCAACAAATAACAGTAGCAGTGTTTCAGTTAGCATCTCATTTGGACATAGCTCAGTTTCATGACAGATGATAAAATGTAAGTACCATACATACTTAAGTATCTTCTCAAGTTCTCAAATCCACTGTAAGCATCCATGATTCTCTGAAGAATGATACTCTGGACTCAAATAGCATATAAACACAAAGAGTGTTTTATTCTTCAGAAGTCCAACATACTGGAGTATACCATCTACAAAAATGGAGGTATCCCAAAGTGAGCTTGGAGGTCTAATTAAAGCACATAAGGGGAATTCTAGGGAGGAGCAGGTAATCTCCATCTTCCTTCCTTCCTTCCTTCCTTCCTTCCTTCCTTCCTTCCTTCCTTCCTTCTCTTTCTTTCTTTCTTTCTTTCTTTCTTTCTTTCTTTCTTTCTTTCTTACTTCCTTCCTTCCTTCCTTTCTTTCTTTCTTTCTTTCTTTCTTTCTTTCTTTCTTTCTTTCTTTCTTTCTTTCTCTTTGACTCTATCTCTAGAGAAATACCAGAAACAATGCTGGGGTCGGGGGGGGGGGGGGGTAGCGGCTGTAAATTGTTGCAGAGGAAGTCTAAAAACTGCTACCGACACATTGTCCTTGCCTCAGGCCAGGTGGCAAGGCAGCCTCTGAGGCCTGGACTTGCCTAAACTTGCTTGGACTTGCCTGGACTTGCTTGGACTGGCCTAGTTCTTGGAAACAGAGAAAGTTCAGTCTCCTGAACTTTCAATTTGAGGCATGACATGGAGTCAGCAGAGCCTTCTTGCAATAAAAAATTATGATACAAAATTGGTATTTAAAATATGATGATCTTTGGGGTCCAATGCTTATTCTCTTTCAATGCTGGGATCTTGAAAATCTAATTTATAAATAGCAAATATATATATTTAATTTAAGTTAATGTTTTAGTTTATATGTGTTAGTATTCTGTCAAAACTCCACATCCACAGTTACCTGGCAGCAGCCACGTATGCTCCTCCCCAGAGCTACCTGGCAACAGCCAGGTAGGCCTGGTCCACTATAAAAGGGGCTGCATGCCCCCTCCTCTATCTCTCTTACTCTTTTACTCTCTTTCTTACTCTCTTACTCTCTTAATCTCTTACCCTCTTGCCTCTCTGTCCCTTCCCCCCACCCCCACCCCTCTACTTCTCTTCTCTTCTGTCTTCTTCCATCTTCTTCCCCCCACCTTTGCCCTATCTCCTGAATAAACCTCTCCCCCTTGGAACTGTGTGGTCTGGAGTGGTCTGTTTATTGCGGTCGGACATCTAATAACAACTAACAATATGTATATAAGGTGACAGGATAATTTGTACATCTGTGCAAAATTGTACACATACAGAGGCGAGAGGAATGCATCACATATCCTGGAGCTAGAGTTATAAGTGTAAAGATTAGATTAGATTAGATGAGCAGAACTTCCTCCCCCCTTGAGAAAATACCAGGTGGCTGAGACTTTCAGTTGAACGCAGGGTCAGAGAATTTCAGAAATGCCCTGTCCCAGAAAATGACTCAGCGGAAGTAGGGGTAAGACTCTTACCTCCCCCTCTACATACCAAAGATATCTCCTTACCAGGGGCTGCCAATAAATGCAAAGGACAATGGGCTCCACCAACGAGGGATAACCAACTCATGCTGTTACCTAAAGCCTAGAGTTTAAAAAAGTATAAAAAGTGAATGCCTTTGTTCTTCGGGTTACCTCTGCTCTGATTGTGGGATGGCTCCAGCACACTGGATGAATCAATAAACCTCTTGCACGTTGCATCAATCTCTGTCTCTGTGTCTTTCAAGAGGGACATCCCAGACATAACAACCAGTGCTCCGGGTCTTACATAGGTAGTTGTGAGCTACCTGATTTGGATAGTGAAAATTGAACTTGAGTCTTCTGAAATAGCAGTACTTGCTCTTAACAACTGAGCCACCTCCTCAGACCCACAACATATAGTTTGAAGCATTTAGAAAAAAAGTAAAGTACAATAATTAGTTTATCCATTTCTTGACAAGATATGTATCAACTCACTTTATAATTAATAAAATATTCTTTTTAAAAAAAATCTATTTATTTTATTTATATAATTACACCAGAGCTGTCTTCAGATATACCAGAAGAGGGCATCAGATCCCACTATTGATGGTAATGAGCCACCATGTGGTTGCTGGGAATTGAACTCAGGACCTTTGGAAGAACAGTTGGTGCTCTTAAACACTGAGTCATCTGTCCAGCCCTAGAATATTCAAAAGAAAACTCTGACCTCATCGTTCCACAAAGGAACAGTATAGATTAAAATAAATAAATAAACAAACAAACCCAAAAATCCATTATTATTAACCCAGAAATATTTAGTGCCAAAGTTGTAATAGTTATTCAAGGTGTAAATTAAATGGAAATGGGCTTCATAGTTAGTAGGACTTAATACAAGAAAATATAAAAGAGAAGAGAAGCTATTGTTGCATAGACTGTGAGTCTGTTCTTAAAGAGAAAACTCATAGTGACTTAGAGTCCTCGGTAATTCAGTACTTTGCTTCAGTGTTTATTTATTGTGTATACTTAGAAGTATATAAAGAAACATAAGTAACATTTAACTTTTGTAATCTTTCACCTCCAGAGTGAACATTGGTTTAATGGGAGATGAGAAATCGTACACATAATACAGTACATAAGTTAGCAACAAAGCAGGCTTTTGTACCATTAGTTATGTTCACTATGAGCAGATCCATTGGTTTTCTCAGTGTATCTAAAACAATGGTGCTGAGATCTACTAAATGCTATTGAGAAAAAATAAATAAATGTTCAAGGTGATGAAGTTATGCATAATACTCAATGCATTGACTTGGTACTTTCTGTTGGTGAGTGTTCCATAAATGTAGATTTCCTTATTTTAAGTGAGACTTTCATAATAAACAAAGAATAACTATTGCTTAATTAACAATTCAAGTAATTAAGAAAAACATTCAAGGACATCAGAGTTATAGACAAAGGAAGTGTAAGGAATGTGCTGGTTGGCATCCTGGTGTGGATTGTGACTTTATAAACTATCTTAGCCATTCTAATAAAGATCAAGGTATTAGTCTTCTCCTTTGAGGTAGTTTTCTACTTTATGGTTCTTGACTCTTGGCTGTCTCGAACTACTCATGAATGTAAATGTTACATATTAAGATCTACAAAGTTTTGGTGATGATGCATACTGAAATGCTATGTTGTACAGACTGGACATACACTACAAGGAGGACAGTGACAGTCAGTGCACAGGGAGAGTAATGAGATCTTCTTAGAGACAGTATCTCCAGGACAGTGTAATAAATTTGCCCTTCATAGTGCAATTGCATCATCATCTTCATCAGATACTTCAAGGAAAAGCTGAATGAGGATGATGCTTGGAATTTTATCAAACCTTGTTTCAAAATAAAAGTTCTCAAAATAATAGTAGCCTCAAGCTACTGTGTCTGCCAAATGAAGTAGTAGAAGAATCACCTCCATGAAGGAACAGTAAGACACTGTTCTAAGCCCTCAACCCTCAAGAACATGGGCAAAAATTCTAAAATCTGTTAAAATGTCACCTTATTTCACATCCAATGTAGAAACTGCTCTTATTCTTTTTTGTTTGTTTGTTTGTTTTTAAAACATGGAATAGTCATCTTAAAAATGTTTTTCAGTAGTTTCTCCACAAGGGTTTTTCCTGTCTTGAGCATTTTTTAGTTGTATCTTGGAGCATTTATCCATATAGTACTCTACAATGACATACATCTCAAATTCTATAATTTATCTTTAAATAATCTGCCCCAAACTGGCAAGATTCATGTTTTTAAATGACCTCAAAGCTGTTTGGATTCTCTCCTTATAGCCTGAATCACCAGCAAGGTGTCAGCTTTGCAAGTATGAGAACTATATTGAGATTACTTAGCTTGTGGGAAATAACCATGTTTGTATGTAGGTATAATCACATCACAGTCAACAGGCATCTCCATAGTATATCTTGTTTGTTGTGGAAAAAAGATAATCCTTGTTTTCTTACAAATATTTGTAATGTCATCTTCTCACAAGACAGTGAGTTTCAATTTAAAAATACCCTGACATCTTCAAATCAGATTGTTTTATTAAAAATGAAATTGGAATGGCTGCAATTTCAAAATGTCATGAATTCACGTTACATTATAAAACTAGTGTTGAAATTTGCTAAATTAACTAATGCTATGTAATACTCCATTTCATCCTAAATGCAGATTGATGTAGTATCAGCTCAGGCTGTTCCACTCATATGGCTCTTCCACTCCAGCCAAATAACTGCCTAAGAGTTTTCAATTATTCCTCAAGGGTACATTAAGCATTTATATAATTATCTAGATATACTTTATATTGTCATGTAAGAACTATATACTACAATGCGATGATAGCCAAACTATACTTAATACAAATTCAGCTCAACAAAACATTTCATCAACTATTTTAAATGAACAAATTTTTTTCTATTTCTTTTGGAAAGTCACCACTCACAACCAATCATCTTTACTCTCTGTGTTTTAAACTGCTTCACTGTCCATGCAGTCCAACTGAAGCATAAGGCCCTGTGTGCCTAACTTTCTGTGATGTATTTCAATCTAGAAAGGGATTTCTTTTTGCAGAGCAAGTGCTCGGTAAGTATTTTAGTAGAAGTGTCAAGGAATGTATATTCTTGGTTTCTTTTAAGTTAGTGTGTGTGTGTGTGTGTGTGTGTGTGTATGTGTGTGTGTGCGTGCATGCTCGTGCACATTTGAATGTGCCTTGGAGACAAAAAGAGGCAACTAAATAATCTAGACCACGAGTTACAGGACAGGATGCTGTGAGTCATGTAACATATGTGGGAGCTGCTGTCCAAATCTGGGTCCTCTGGAAAGGTAAAAAAATGTCCCTAACCACTGAACTGCCCTCTGTCAAGCCTCTCAGTTTCTATTTTACAGCACATTCTACCCTCTGGCTTTTTGTAATGTTTTCCTATTTATGCAGCAACATTAGCATTATAAAGCCCAACCCTTCTGAAGATAGATGTCTCTTCCTTGTATATGTATATTTATAAGTTCAGATACATTTTCTTTGCATGTTTTACAAGATTATTTTTTAGTCTAATTTTCTCTGTGCATCTCTGTCTCTCTGTCTCTGTATCTCTCTCTCTCTCTCTCTCTCTCTCTCTCTGTCTCTCTCTCTCTCTCCAACACACACACACACACACACACACACACACACACACACTATGTATGTTAATGAATATATATGGGTGCCTGAGGAGACCAGAGATATAGAATTTCCTGGGAGTTATAGTTATAGGCAATTAAGAACTGATACACATGGATCAATAGCAAGACATATTTTGAAATGTAGAGCTACCTCTCCAACCTAATGATTGTGTAGTTTTCTCATCACAGAAGAGTTGAAGGAAACAGGAGTTCATTTTCATGTTTCTGTTGATAAAATGCAATTTTTTAAAGATCATATAATTATTTGGAAACATAACTGTAAAATTTTATCTTGTAGAGTTGGGCAATATATAATTGATTAAAATATTAAACTCACACAAAATAACATTTATCATTATCACAATTTTGTATGTGTATATAATTTAATCTAGGCATATATAATTTAATTATAGCTTAATCTGGACATCATAGCAAAAATTTCTCAGTGCTCAGGGCTTATAATAAATCAGGTCCTGACACAGACTGACACCAGCTCCAATATTAACCTTGTACAGACTGAAGCAGTATTCTGATTAGTGGGGGAGCTATAATCTCAATTAGACTGTGACTGTGGCTTGATGCAGGAAAGCAGTAGAGGAGGATCCTAAAACAAGATAGTATTAAGCCATGCACTGGAGGTCAAGAAGACAGGGCATGCCAGTGCGATGTTACGCACATGGAAAAGAGACACTTTTGAGCACTTTTGAGAACAACCAATCTCAAGGATGCACTATGCAGTAGATCACTCTTTCACTTTTGATAAAGCCTGTGGATTCTTCTCAGGAAAAATGAAATACAAAGTAAAAAATCAGAACTTTTAAGATGAGATCATCATAAAATTGTTCAAATAAGACATGAAACAGGTGTATGTATTAGCCATTGCTATTTCAAGTGCCTAATACAAAAGATTTTTAGAGGAATCTGTAAATGAGAGAGAGAGAGAGAGAGAGAGAGAGAGAGAGAGAGAGAGAGAGAGAGAGAGAGAGATTTCAACAAAGTGGTCGGATATGAAATTAACTCAAATAAATCAGCAACCTTTCTTTATAAAGATGATAAACAGGCTAAGAAAGAAATTATGGAAAAAACTCCCTTCACAATAGCCACAAATAATTTAAAATATCTTGGGGTAACTCTAACCAAACAAGTGAAAGACCTGTATGACAATTACTTCAAGTCTTTCAAGAAAGAAATCGAAGATCTCAGAAAATGAGTGATCTCCCATACTCATGGATTAGCAGAATTAATATAGTAAAAATGGCCATCCTACCAAAGGCAATCTACAGATTCAATACAATTTCCAACAAAATCCCAACATAATTCTTCAAAGACATGGAAAGAGAAGTTCTCAAATTCATCTGGAAAGGCAAAAAACAAACAAACAAACCAAACCAAACCAAACCAAACCAAACCAAACCAAACCAAACCAAACCAAACAGAGTAGTGAAAACAATTCTTTTTTTTCCTCAGCCCTACCCCCATTGTATGTAGCAGACTAGCACTTTACATCTTTTTTTTTATTATTGTATATTTTATTTACATTTCAGGTGCTATCCCCTTTCCCCATTTCCCCTCTCTAGAAAACCCCTATCCCATGCCCCCTTTTCCTTTTTGCTTTTATACAATTTTTTAATAAATGTTAATCAAAGGTTTTATAAGTTTGGTAATGCTCAATCAGAAGTGTAACCCAATACCCAACCTAGATATATCAACTACCTTTGACTGGTGGAGACATGTGAACATCTGCCTCCATGCCCCACCCTCTCTTTCTCTCTGTCTCTGTCTCTCTCTCTCTCTCTCGCTCTCTCTCTCTCTCTCTCTCTCTCTCTCTCTCTGTCTCTCTCTCTCTCTCTCTCTCTCATCACCTAGTTTCTCCTCTCCCGGCTATTTACTTTGAGAGAAAAGATCTGAGTAGATCTTTTTCAGCTGACATTCATTCTAAAGCCAAAAAAAAGCCAGGTTCAAAACTAAGTGTTTTAGTTAGGAGAGATGACAGAGGTTCTGGTTAGTCAACAAAATGATGGACTGGGTATTAGGACTATCCTGTACCTCACTGATACAAATAGGCATAATTATGCTCTAATTGTATTTTGAGAGAAAAGTTTTATTTTAACAGGAAGGGTGATATGTAGGAGGAGCTAAGGGGGAAGGAGTACCGAGAGGAAGACATGGAGTAAGGAGAGGAGAAGAAGAAGGAGAAGTGAAAACAATTCTTAACGATAAAAGAACAGCTGAGGGAATCACTATCCCTGACCTCAAGCTTTACTATGGAGCAATAGTGATAGAAACTGCATGGTATTGGTACAGAGACAGACATGTTGATTAATGAAATAGAACTGAACACCCAGAAATAAAGCCACACACTTATGGACAATTGATGCCAAAAGATGCCAAAAATATAGAATGGAAAAAAGAAAGCATCCTCAATAAATGGTGCTGGTCTAACTGGCTGTCTGTATGTAGAAAAATGAAAATAGACCCATATTTGTCACCTTGCATAAAGCTCAAGTCTAAGTGGATCAAAGACCTCAACATAAAACCAGATATGCTGAATCTAATTGAAGAGAAAGTGGGAAAGAACCTTGAACTCTTTGACACAGGGGAAAATTTCCTAACCAGAACTCCAATGGCTCATGCTCTAAGATCAAGAATTGATAAATAGGACCTATGAAATTGGAAAGCTTCTGTAAGCAAAGGACATAGCCAATAATATAAACCGGTAACCTACAGATTGGGAAAGAAAATCATCACTAATCCCACATCTGATAGAAGGCTAATATCTAAAATATATAAAAAACCCAAGAAGCTAACCACCAAAATACCAAACAACCCATCAAAAATGGGTTATAGAACTAAACCTAGAATTCACAACAAAGGAATCTTCAATGACTGAGAAGCACTTACAGAAATGTGCAAAGTTCTTAGTGATCAGAGAAATGCAAATCAAAATGACCCTGAGATTCCACTTTACACCAATCAGAATGGTTAAGATCAAAACCTCAGGTGACAACACATGTTGACAAGGATGTGGAGAAAGTGGAACACTCCTCCATTGCTGGTGGGATTGCAAACTGGTACACCCACTCTGGAAATCAATCTGGAGATTCCTCAGAACATTGGAAATAGATCCTTCTGAAGACCCAGTAATACCACTCTTGGGAATATACCCAAAAGATGCCCCATTAGGCCACAGGTGCACATATTCCACTATGTTCACAGCAGCCTTTTTTGTAATAGCCAGAAACTGGAAACAACCCAGTTGTCCTACGACAGAAGAATAGATACAGAAAAGGTAGTTCATTTATGCAATGGAATATTACTCACCTATTAAGAACTAGGACATCCTGAGTTTTGCAGGCAAATAGATGGAACTAGAAAATACCATCCTGAATTAGGTAAGTCAAACCCAAAAGGGCATGCATGTTATGTACTCACTAATAAGTGGATATTATCCTCTCCTCCAAAAAAAAAAAAAAAAAAAAAAAAAAAAAAAGTGCAGAATACTCAAGGTACTGCCCACAGAACTCAAAAAGTCAACAAGCTGAAAGGCCTCAGTCCCACTTGGGAGGGAGAAGAAAACAATCACTAGTGGGGAGGAAGGGAGGGACCTGGAAGGGAAAGTGGTGGGGAAAAAGGACTGAAGCCCCCTGAGGGCCAGCAGAAAGAAAGGAAACAGGCAACCTTAGGAGGTAGGAAGTTGGGGGGACCCTCCAGAATGCACCAGAGACCTAAGAGGTAAGAGACTCTCAGGACTTAAAGGGAAGGACCTTAGATGAAATCTAAGTTAGAGGTTAAATGTCATTATTTGTTAAAACTGTTTTAAAATTTGGATATTAAAATTAATATGAACCTGTATATGACATATGAATTCTAGAGTGTGAGGTATAGTGTTATTTTGAACATATGAGGTAAGCTGGGTAGCGGTGCATACCTTCAATCTCAGAACTTGGAAGGCAGCAGCAGTCAGACATCTGTGACTTTGGGCCCAATCTTGTTCACCTAGTAAGCTGCAAAACAGCCACAGCTACCCAATCTCAAAGAAAAATGTTTTTAAAACATACAAGTTTTTTCTTCAGAAAAAAAAAAAGGTGGAGAGGAGCCTGGAGACATAGCTAATGGCTCTTACCGTAGGAAAGGTGGTTCACTCCTGCTGACCAAGGCAAATCACGAAGTTGTTTTTAAAAACTGATATATAAGTATGTTACTCTTCTAGAATTAATGTAATCATCAGCCTTCAGGTACACTCATTGATAAATACAATTATTCTATTTATTTTTGAAATGTGAAAGAAGGTGGCAATTTGTCTAAACTCTGAAAAGTATATCTATTTATGTATACATTTCATTTAGGGTAAAGAATTCTAAAATATTCAGTTTGGATTTTTTCTTTAACCTTTCTATATTTCCATGTTCACAAATTGTGATAAGAGCCCAATGTACATGTGCTATTAGATCGACAAGCTGCCGTGATGGGCTCGCATTCCACATTCTATCTCTGTCCACAGTGTGGTGTGGTACCCAGGCACATCACTGTGCCCTGTGGAACCTCAGCAAACAAAACTGAAGGAAGGCTTTCCTAGTGCTTTTGGTCTGAGATTTACTCCCTTGGAAAGTGACTTGAATATAAGGAATCCATGTAGAATTGACTTGCTGAAGACAAAGGAACTGTGTTAGACAATACCTACATGGGAATAGGATCACTCTGGATTCTCCATCATCACACAATTAGATAACCCCCGTCACAGCTGCACATGGAGCACTGAGAACAGAGTAAAACACTGAGAGAAGTGCATGTTAGTTCCCTCAAACGAGAGCACTTAGGGTCAATTTGCTGACTAGAATTAGTTGTCAAATATAATGTCACTTCCATTATTGCACCCCTTATATTTAAAGATTTTCTAGAAGACAAAAGAGATTAAGGACTTTAAAGTCACAAGGTCTAGTTTCTAATATACTTTGCTTCCTCTGAATTTTCTTTGCTTCTATCAAACAGTTGTTTAGTTGGTATCATTCCTCACATTACCTACTGGGTTTGTAAGACTTAGAAAATTCCAAAAGCCCCTAAAAAGGCCGTGGGCATTTGCTCATTACACTGAAACATTTATTATTATTTATTTATTAGTTATTTGTTACTCCAAGCACATTTCAAATACTTGAGAAACTATGCCATACATTTAAAATTCTTATTGATTATGGCTTCAAGACATCACCAATTCTGGAGCTAAGCTTCATTGTTTGGTGCAATTATCAGGGAAGCTTTACAGGGAACAGTGCACACCTACAGAACCTTCTATAGATTCCTTAGATACATAATCAGTTCAATCCTTCCTATCTGTCTGTTGTTCTTTACTTTTGCAGACATCAGTATGTTACACGCTGTGACACAGCTCAGCTTCTATGGTGAGAAAATTTTGTTGTTGTTGTTGTTGCTGCTGTTGTTGTTTTTGTTTTGTTTTGTTTTGTTTGAGGGAGTGTTTCAAGATTTCCAAGAGCTGAGGTTATTTAAAGGGACAGAGTGATGAGCGGGACTGGACTGCATGATGTGAAATCCATATAGAACCTAAAAAGGTTTTTAAAATAGACTAAAGTTAATAATGCATAGAACAAGAACAAAAAGGCATCAGAAGTTAATCCCATCAGTGATAACTAAGGCAACATTACAAAAGTGACTGTCACAGTCTGCCTTGGTCTATGCTGATAAACAGTAACTGGAAACCCAGAAGAATCGCTAGCACTTGAATGCAGTGTTTACCAGACATGCTTTTGCATATGTCTTTTTTGATGATTATGCTTTGCTTAAGGCCTCATGTGTGTCCACTTTCTGTAATATGTTTTGTTTATAATCCTGAAGGCACCTGAAACTGTTTCAGGTACTCATCACAGATCACAGTTCAACAATTTATAGCACTTGGATTTGGCAAGCCTGCCGCACAGCATTTCCAAACTAGTCTTGAGCCCTTGTGTTTAAGTAATCTCACTGCCTCAGCTTCTGTGGAGCATCTAGGGATAAAGCTTCACATTGCTGTGTCTGACAGGGTTAATTCATGTTGAAATAAGAGGCTGGAAGCTACATGATATGATTCTGGTAAGGTTTTCTTTATTATAAAACCTTTCTTCCTAGCTAGAATGCAATTACCCACTTCTAATTGTTTCTTTAAGTAGTGGAGGAAGATAAAACCAAAACAAACAAACAAACAAAAATCCCTCATAATATTAAGCCTATCAAAATGAGCCTCCACTCTTCAGACCTCAGTTTACCCTGAGTAGTTCCTAAAGATCTTCTTTCCAATGCAATTTTCCTGAAGTCAAAGCTTCACACATCTGGGAGGACACACTTCAATCCATTGAAATGTCTTTCTATTTGTTAGAAAACCCGAAAACTCGTAAATGTTATTTGACAGTTTATCTGTAAATATATTCAGGTCTCTGTTCAGATGTTATATACTCATCAGTCGTACCAATTATGGGTTGAAATTATTTGAATTAAAGGAGTCTATACTAAGCATTTTCAAATTCTTTTTCTTGTCCTTATGCTCTAGACAATATAATATTTGCAATAGGTTTCATTGTATCTGTTTTTATTAGCAACAGGAGTGAACAAGAATATACAAGATGATGCATATAAAACAAATGCAAATTCTACACCACACACAACTTTGGATTTTGGTATTTGTAGGGGTTCCTGGAATGAACCCACAGAAAATGTGAGAGTCAATCATATATTATACTTTTTATATTTTTATGATAAGAACATTCTGCTTTCTACAGGATGTTTCAGCTCATATCAAATGTGACACTTTCACTTCCAAATTGAAAAGGACGTTCAGTAGGGCTTGCTGGGATAAGGAATGTGAGTCTCAAACAAAGTGTCCCTGAAGGTTTCCGTGCCACTCCCCATTTCGTTCCTTTGACAAGTATATGAAGGAAGCAATTTAAAAGGAGAAAGATGCATTTTGCTTCCGTTCCTGAAATTTTGGTTCAGTCTGCTTGGATCTACTGTTCTTGGGCCTGTAGCGAAGGAGAATGTCTCTACTCAGAGTAGCAGGAAGGAGAGGTGGGATAATGCAGTCTGCTTTACCTCTTTTGATTCATCTGAATCCAAGCTGTTGGGTGGTGCTGACAACATTCTGAGTACATCTGTCTTTATCATCTATGGAAAGCCCTTCCAGGAGCATCTAGCATGACCTACCAACTACTAAAGTATTTCTCAATGCAATCAAGATAACAGACAACATTAACTTTCACCAAAAAATAGCCACTGTGTTTCTGCACAGTGTGTATGTGTTCTTCGTTTCATAATACTACATAATAATATATTTCATTATTGGCTAAAGCACCCATGGCTTACGTCACACTATAGAAGTTATGAATAAGCCTCTTTTGTAGAAATGTTTAATCTAATCTAGGATTTCTGCCCCACCTTCATCAGTCAGTTCCTGGATAAAAGATACACAACTTTTATTAATTAAAATTCACCTTAAGCAGCATAAGAGCTGGACAGATATCTACTTTCTATGCTATTAGATTCTATTTTCCTTTTGATAATTTTGAGTTATTACTTACAATGTGTAATCTAGGCCTTAACTCCAATAGGCCAGCCCTCGGGGCCAAATTTTTATGACTCACCTAACCCATAGCAGCTTCTCTCTCCTCCTTTGTCTTCTCTCTCTTGTGGTTCTCCCCCATCCTCCAAGGTCCAGGAACCCTAAAACCTGCCTATGTCTCTTCTGTCTCACTATTGACTGTTGGCATCCTTATTTACCAATCAAAAATAACTTGGGGGCAAGGTCAAATTGAGGCACTTTAGTGGGAAGGGGTTTCCATGGACAGTGGAATCCCAAATGTGAAATACTCATATGCTGTTTCTTGCAGGTGTTACATGGCCACTACAGGTAACATTTATTTATTTATTTATTTTACATTATTTGAAGGTTGTCTTTATTATTCAATTTTTACTTCTGTACCAGCAGAGATCTGAGTACCAGCCAGATTTTGGTATTGTTAATCTTAGGGTTTACCACCTGCCTCATTTTCTAAACATACACCTTCCTCACTTGCTTGCTTTTTGGTTTAATAAAAAGCTAACAACGAATAGCTAGGCAGGAAATGGAAGATGAAACTATTGGGCTGAGAGGGTTTATGGGAGAGAAATAGGTGTGGGAGGTTTATCAGCAGGACATGGAGGAATTCAGAAATACCTAGAGGGGGTGGGGCTAAACAGGCCACATAGTAAGACATATCTTGCTACTTGGCCAACAATTTAAAGAGAGGTTTATTGTGCTTGGTACTGGGATTTACTGTAGAGCTACTCTGTTTCAGCAGACAAATGCTGCCTGTCAGGAGAGAAGTGCAACCCTGTGCAGCTCAGCTCATCGATCCATATTTCCTTGTATCCTCAAAGGTAATTAGAGCCTGATACTAGTGATGTTATAATGCACAGCTTGTGAGGATCCGTATTTTGTTAATGTGATAAAGATTCCAATCAGGCCACATGCACTTAGTAAATGACACTCACCATCATGACAAAATATAATTCCTTAACATAACACTGCGGATATGCTTACTATCACATCCTTAGGAAGTCCCAAACTCTGGTGTGAGCAGAAACCAAGAAGCTCCATCTCATCTTGCATTGTATGGCTTTGCTTCTGAGACTGAAAAAAAAAAAAACAAACAAACATCAATAACTCTGATTACAGGGATGATTGCTTCTAGGCAGTGCAAATGACTGCCAGGAAGAACAAACCACCCAGCTCCTCTCAAATGAGGCAAATGTGAATTTCTTAGAGACCTAAGCATGATTTCTAGAGATGAGAATGAGGAATTACAACTGAAGTTCACTACACACAGGGTTAGGAGGCACTTGTTAATCAGGACTGCTGCTTATGAAATGTGCAGCTTGTTAAGGGAAAATATAACTTCCACAAACCAACGTCTCTTTTATTATGTGGCTGCAATGTTCAGAGAGGCTTACAAAGGCTCACTATACTACAAAATATGGGTTATAAACCTGACTTAGTTTAGACATTCAAAATAATGATTAAAAAACATTTTGGAAAAAGTATGATTTATATTTTACTGAAGAAGAAAAAGTTAATGATTATGACATAGTCTGAAAATGGTGAATTTTACATTAAAAATAAACAAAAACTAAGTCAAGAACTAAAACTTGTGAGCATTTAGTAGGTATGAGATATTGAACAGTCAGAGGGTGGACCAGGAGGGTGATCATGACTGGACTGTAAAATAGATTAAAGAATTTTTTAAAAAGCATGAAAAAGGAACTTTTTGGAAAAAGGAATAATAAAAGGAAAAGGAGCAACAAAATTGCCTGGGGAACAAGAGGTCAATAAAGGTAAACATTAACTAAATACATTGCATAGGTAAGCACATATCATCCTGAAAACATTGCTTTGTATAGTGAATAAAATAAATAATAATAAAACAAATATAAAGAAAATAACCTATTTTTTTTCAAATTTTAAACCTAGAGAAAAATAGTTAAATTTGTCCAGGAAGCAATTAGAACTAAGATCTGATGTTCTGCATGCAGCACTTGCATCTGATCACTTTTAGAGTGTAATTACTCTAAGTTTCTTTTGCATAGGTTCTTTATCTCCATCCATTTAAAAAGATTAATGGACCAACACCTATGCACACCCTTAGTGTGTACAATAGGATCTCATTAATAGTGTCATTTCTGCATTCTGTAAGAGCATTTTTCTCCATAATTTGAACAAATAATTTTAGGATCATAGTTAAATATATCAACCAAATTAAGTATGTGAAGAAAGCAAATTAGTTATAGACAGCTTCAAACAATTTGGCTATGGATAAAAGACAGGAAGCACTTTCTATGAACTAATAAGTTGTTGGGAGTTTTTCATGAAGATATTGATAAAATCATGATCAAAATTTTGGGGGGGAGATTTTTAAATAATTCTACTAGTCAAAAAGCAGTTAATCTTCACTCAGTTAATGATCCTGCACAAAGGGATAACCTGTATTCAAGATTCTCTCTGATGAATATAGTGGTGGAAACCTGTTTCTTTGCCAGGACAAGGGGCACGATATATGTGCAAGATAGACAATGAGTTGAGTAAATTAAATCAGTGTGTGTCAGATAATATTAACTTATAGGAGAAAATGATAAACCAAGAAGGAAAATAGATGTGCAGGAATGAGAAAAATAAATTAAAATACTACTTAGTAAAGTTAAAAAATTATATGTGTGCTGAGAAAGTAATTACTGTGACTGTTTTGAAAAACATGGAAGACAGAAGAGAAGGCAAATACCAAGACAGCTTCTGCCTGATGAGATAAGGGAGCTAAAGTAGGTAGAAAAGAGTGTGCCCAAGACAGCAAACAGTTGTACAGAAGCTTAGCTAGCAGACTCAGTGATCCTGAGGGCCTGAGGACAAATTTAAATGGCTTTATTACCTTTAAAAAGTATATGTTCAGAATTAACCAACATATAAGAATAAAACCAAATGACTTGATTCTAAAGATAAGGCGTAAACTATTTTTTGAAGAGGTTTTGGAATGTCTTACCACTCAAAGGTTCTTGTTGTCAAGCCTGGCGACCTGATTTCTATTGATCCCTGTGTCCCACAAGTTGGAACAAGACACCTGACTCTAATTTTACTCCCACAACCATATGCATGCCATATTATCTGCCCCAAAACATGCCATACATCCAAGCATAAAACATATACATGTATATACAAAATGATAGATACAGAAAATAATTGGAATCCTTTAAGAATGTGATCCTTTGACAACAATGAAGTGATCTCCAAAAAGATCCCTTACATTAGAATGGAATTCTCAGGTTTGCACACTATTTTACACGAGCAAAATCAAGGACTCAGATGTCCATCAGTTTCATACATCAGACAACTTCTGGGTTTTATATAAAACCACCAGGCATTACCTATGATTGCCCTAATTCATTCTCACAGACTGGTCAGCTGTCGTATGGATAATGTCTAATTATAAAGCATGCTAGACACAGAAAACATCTCTGTACTTGTCTGTGTGGATGATCCACTGAAACTGAAAGTCATTTTCCATTTATTCTTACAGAATAATGTCTCAGAGGAAAGCTTACCAAAAAACTCAGCATATGCTGTTTTCCTTGAATAATCCATCCTCTGGGCCCCTTGATCCCTGCCTTTAGTTTACCGTAAATGATGTCTCTGGAAACTCATGTCTGACAAAATTTCTATACCCTTGAACATACTCTTATTCTGGAAGACATTTGCTAAACATAGAACCTGTTATGGATGCTGCACCTCTACTTTTAGTTTCATAGATAAGTCAGATGAGTCATTTAATGTCCTTACACTTTAAAGATAGGAATACATTGTTTCCTAGACTATTTCACCCACTGGAACATTTATTGGCGAGATAAGGTCTACAAAACATAATGATTGTCTCACTAAAAAGCATTTTACTGGACTTCCTGCCCATAAAGCTGAAAATAGAACAAATGGAAACAGAGGTGATGGTTGATGGCAAATGTCTGAAATTTCACAGATATGGGGGATAGAAACAGCAGCCACCTGCAATAATTCAGCTACCTCTCCTAAGCACAGGCCTTTGGGTAAATGTCTCAACTTCTCATTTTTAGTAACATTTTTTTGCTAGAATAATATAAACATAACAGCCTTATCATAGCCAGCAATCAGATTAAATGAAGAAATTTGTACAAGGGAACCATTGGCACACACTAAGAAATCACCGTCTCCTCAGTCAGTCCTCGATTTACCTAAGTCTTTACATCTTCCAGATGCTTATGCCCTTTCTTTGAATCGTCTTCTCTCTGCTGAAGATTGTTTCTAACTCCGTATTTTGACTTATTTTTCTTACACGGAAAGCATGACAGTCTTTCTAAATTTGAAATTGCTAATTTTAATATTGCTCTTATCTACTATGGCATTAATTAAAAGTTAATAAAAGTTCTAATTATGTCATACCTAAAAAATATTGGATTCTTAGTATAAATGTGTTGAAATCTGGGGGAAGAAGGACAATGTTCCTTTTTATGTAGAGAAATTACCTGCAGAGACTAAAGAAATGCTTCTCCTCAGGTCTGGGAAACAGTCCCCGAAATTCTGAGAGGCAGATGGTTTATTTTACTATGTGTGATAGTTTTCCAATTTATTTCTTTATGGGCATGCAAATACCATAACACTTTGTTCAGTAGGAAATTCCTAATTATTATTAATAGTCAAATCTTGATCGCAACACAAAGTATGGATGCTTTTAATCTATTATGTTGGGTGTGTTACATACTCTGGTAACTAAAATACTTTG
The DNA here is from genome assembly GCF_011762505.2 of Arvicanthis niloticus. Classification (NCBI taxonomy): domain Eukaryota; kingdom Metazoa; phylum Chordata; class Mammalia; order Rodentia; family Muridae; genus Arvicanthis; species Arvicanthis niloticus. The sequence goes on along the minus strand of NC_047658.1, from coordinate 25,178,947 downwards.
ATTTTAAAGTAGTTCTTGTTTATCTATCCATCTCTATCTCTATCTAATCTATATCTATAACTATCTATCTATCTATTTATCTATCTATCAAAAGGCATAAGAATAAAATATTGGACATCTATTTTGAAATATATGAATTGGAAAATGTTCAGTTGTTCACAATCAATGTATTTTATGTAAATTTGCATACTAAAGAATTGTCATATTTTTAATACATTTATAGTATAAATTATTACAATTTAACTATGTTTTATTAACTATGTTTTATTACCATAAATAAAAGCTATGAAAGGCAACTAAAAGGTCACAAGTTTTAATTATTAGAATTAGTGCTGCTGTAACTATTCCTTTGCCCAGAACAAATGATGTACTAAAAGACAAGGTAATTGCATCTTGGGTGATAATCAGAACATTGAGTCAGACTCTAGCCTCAGGCATTTGGAAAATATTGAAATTGATTTTTTTAGTAACATGGCATTTGTCTTTAAAAAGCAAGTTGAAAATATTGATTACCTTTGTTATGAGATTTCCCAAACAAATAAAATCTGATGAAGATATGCTTCTTGTGAATATTTTCTGGATTTTTCTTCTCTTCTCTGAACACTCCTACCCTGCCTCTCTTCTCTTTCTTTGTCCTACCCTTGAGCTTATATACAGCTTTATTACTTCTGAAGCAAGAATGAATGGTAGATTTTTTTTCTTGCCCCTCTTATCTTAGTTCATTGGCTCAGCAGCAAACCCTTAAGTGTTTCTTTCATCTTGTGTGATCAATGTAGCTTAGCCTAAGAGTCTCCTGGCAAAGAAAAATATTTAATTCTACCCCAGTGATTGTGCCAATCAGAACAGCAAGATGTAGACTGCAAAGATCAGAAGATCTTAGTCACTAAATGCAGCCTTCAGGACCATGACAGTGGCTATCCCTTGTGTTTCTTAGACAGAGCCTTTAACTGTGCTGGGTAGCATTTATTCCAGCTTCCTGTACCTCTGATCTTCATTGGGAAAAGGAGTTTAATCACACTCAAACTGCAGCAGTTTCTTATTGTTTTGTTAATGAATTTCCACACAATTATGGCTTAAAGAAACCCAGGTTCATAACCTAACAGCTTTGACAGTCTGACTGTAATCTCAGTAGTTTAAAATCTTAACAGTGTCCATGTCTTAGGGCACTGTTCATTTCTGCATGCTCTGGCAGAGCAGTCACTTCCTTGTGTTTCCACATACCAGTTGTCCCCAGGTCCTGGATCCTAGAGGCCTTCCTTTATCTCAAAGACTGATTCCTGTGTTTCTTAGACAATATTTCTACTCATTGAGCCAGGATAGGGTCTCAATGCTGTGAACCAAATGTTTATGTTGAGAACCTTAGAGAAAAGATTCTTTCAGATTTTAGGTAACCATGCCTGTAACTTCCCTTTGCTTGTCAAAATACCATCTCTATAGGCCCCAGAGATTTAAACACATACATTGTCAGGATCCATCAGTCTACTTGTCTCCATGACCTTAGGAATTTTCTATTTGCATTAATAGTAGTTTGGTGACTGAAGTGCACACTTGATGTCCTGGCAACAGTGACTCAGCGAAGATCTTTCTTGTCTCCAGGATATTTTCTTCAGTGTGCTTTCTCACATGACTTCTCCATTTAATTCACTCAGAATTATTAATATTCATTATAGACACTTGCATTATTAAGTTCATTTTGGTTGAACTACATGAATATCTTCACTTCAATACAGACCACAAAACTTAGGTACCTATTATATATACAAAGCATCTAATATTTACCAGAGTATGCTAAGTTAACATAGGTATTAGAGGCTATCTGAGGCACACACAAAAGAGTTTTACACTGAAAAATTTTATCCAAACCATGAAAAGGTAAAGTGACATTATGCCATAAAGTGTAACTGTCTAGATGGATGCCAGCAGTTGTCTCCACAGAGGTGTAAATATGATATGCAGATCTTAGTCTTTAAATAAAAAAGAAATCATGTTATTTTAAGAAAAAAAGATATACCTAAAGGCATAAAATTTCTTATAGTTTTAATCTGTGGTATAAAATTGTTCTCCAAATGAAGCATAATAATGTCTTGTTCCTAATCGCAGTTATAGTGTGGGCCTCTCTTGTTCCTTAAGTCCTGCCAATTATTAATATTTAGTGCTGTTAAATAGCTCTTTCTAATTACTTTAATATATGATGATACTTCATAAATAATGTTGTATAAATACTTTATTGTATGTGATGTTTTGCTAAGGGTATCTGTAATATTAAAAAGCTGGAGATTATAGTATGAAAACCTATATACACACATTTTGACTGACCCTGGAGCTATAGGACACAGCTCAAGACAACAGTAAAGCATGTATGCAGGGATCTTCCATCAATTCACTTATACCCAATATCAATAATGTTGGCCGAAGGATTTATGAGTTATAAAGAGGTTACAAAGTTATGAAAGAGGTTACAAAGCTAGTGTTCTTCTAGTTTCAAATAAATTATAGGTTTGTTGTGATTGTTTGATAAGATAATAAAAGTTTTTTGAAAATTAAAATAGCAAGAATGATAAAAACAAAGAAAAAATAAAATAAGGTTGATAGATAAAGTATAAAACCCTAAGTGAAGCTTCATGGCTACAGAATAACCATTCCAACTATATAGAATTTGACCAACATGCGAGGAGTTAGGGAATTATAATTTGATTGTCTTCCTTAAACTGTTAAATGTTTTTTGGTATTATGAATACATTAGAATAAAGTGATTTTATTAAAATAACTATGTAATATCACTTATGTATTCATGTGGTTGAGACTCAGTTTGACACTAACAGAGAATGGTAACTGTCTACGGAAAACATTTTATTTCTTCCAAATTGGTGCATGCAAAGTGATACTCTGAGTAAAAGTATATCTGATTCTATGAATTGAAACATTTTTTCTATTTTCAGACATAAATTTTATAAAATTAGTGTTTTGGTTAAAAGTACTAGTCATAGATTGATAAAAACTCTTCTGTTTTTCTTTAATTCTGAGGAAATATATGTGTGTGTGTGTGTGTGTGTGTGTGTGTGTGTGTGTGTGTGTGTGTATGTATATATATAATAGATCTGCATTCATTTTGTTGTTTTTAATATATTTAAATGATTATTTGGTTTTCTACTTCATTTTTTATAATTGATAGAGTACAGAAGACAATTCAATTACATAACACAATTAGAAATGATTTTCCTACAGATCTTGAAGGCAGAGGTCTGAAGTCAATGTGTTATCAGGCTTTGTTCCTAGAGTCCAGAGTCCTGGATTCAGTATATTTAGGGAGGCCCATCATTCTGGTCATTTTGGGAGATAAATTTTCTAGCTTTAACCACTCTTGGTGTCACTAGGCTTCTAGTGTGACAAGTCAGGGTGAAGTGTTCTCTGAAGAAAGGACACATCTGATTCCATTGCATGTCCATCTCTGTGTGTCTAAGTTCCTTTTGTTTTTCCTTCTTTTCTTTAATAATACCCATTGAACATGGGATTATCCTAATCCAGGAAACCTATATCTTTAGATCTGATCTTTTGCTAAGTCATCTGCTCCAGACATTATTTCTAAATTAGATGAGATACTGATGTTCTGGATGAACATGTATACACAGGGAAGAGCTTGTTTCTATCCAGGGTGAAATTCATTGACTGTGTTTTAACAGTTAATCTTGTTTTCGCTGAATAAAATGTCACTGGTCATGATGTATTATTGCATTTAAATATTACTAGATTGCATTAGAAATGGTGTTCCCAATGATATTTATGAAGGATATTATTGGGCAGCCTTGTTTTAGAGTAATTATCCTTCTCTGGTTTTATCAGAAAGATAGTACTGATATAATAAATTGAGTTGATTCAAAACAGGTTCTATCACCTACACTTTCCACACCAGGTCACAAACCGTCCAGCTCAAAATGTCCAACATTTTGTCTCAGTGTCTATCACCTTTACTATCTTGCTCTTTCCCTGGAAATCAAAACTGTCTTTCTGCTTTTATTTTCTGCATTTTGTGGGCCTGTGCTGTTGCTTCTGTTTTTTCAGTACAGTGACTAAACGCTAAGCACTGCCTGGTACTTTGAATGTTTAGGTCATAGGTATTGCTTTTCTAGATGGGTTTTTCTAGTCTATGAATTCCCACATGCATGATACACCTCTTATCACTCAGCAGCTCAAGACATTCATGCTTGATTTTCTGAAGTTCCCTCTGTTTACAGCTTTCTACCATGCTCTTTGTTGTAAACATTTCACCTACACCAGCTATCAGGGTCATCCTTGGAAACCTGGCGCCCTGAAACTTGCAAATTAAATTTAGATGGTATTGATTGATTCATGGTCACTTTATTTCCTAGAGTTTTAACAATTAGTGAAGCGACTAATGTAACCATCAACATTGTGTGAACCAGGGCTTCAGCTCTCACCACAATGTCTCATCAGACTTAGTATCAGGAGACAGAGTTCTAGGTAGCAAATTAATTGATAAAGAAAATAAAACTTAATAAATGATTGCATTGGCATTATTAACTTCCTATTCTCCTGATATTACTGACTGATGGTTGGAATATACCTGAGATGTTTATGAGGATTTCAACTCACAAGTGTTTTCATATAAGTACAACATGAAAAATTAATCCACTGGAAAAGGGAGGTTAGTGATTTGCTTGTTGAGTTTTCTTTTTTAATCTATTTAAGGAAAATAAGAAATTGTTATGGGTCATTTGGAGAACAATGTTGCAACACATATTAACAACTATAAGAAGTTTTATGGCCTTAGAGCTAAGAAATGAAATAATGTATTTCAGATGTTAAAATCCTCTTTTTAAAAAAATTTATTGGATATTTTATTTACATTTTAGATTTTATCCCCTTACCCTATTCCCCACCCCGCCAGGACTCCCCTAACCTGTCCACCTCCTCCTGCTTCTATGAGGATGTGCCCCCACCTACCACTCCCACCTCCCCACACTCAAATTCCCCCACACTCGGTGTCCAGCCTTCATGGGACCAAGGATATCATCTCCCACCTATGCCCAACAAGGCCATCCTCCCCTACATATACAGCTGGAGCCATGGGTCCCTCCCTATGTACTCCCAGGCTGGTGGCTTAGACCCTGGGAGGTCTGGTTGGTCGGTATTATTGCTCTCCTCATGGGGCCACAAACTCTTTCAACTCCTTCAGCTCCTTCTCTCTAACCCCTCCATTGGGAACCCTTTGATCAGTTTAATGGTTATCTGTGAGTATCCGCCTCTGTATATGTCAGACTCTGACAAACCTCTAAGAAGATAGCTATATCAGGCTCCTGTCAGCATTTACTTCCTGACATCCACATCAACATCTACCTTTGTTGATTGCACATGGGATGGATACCCAGGTAGAATGGTCTCCAGACGGCCGCTCCTTCAGTTTTTGTCCCATGCTTTGTCTCCATATTTTCTCCCTTGAGTATTTTGTTGCTCCTTCTAAGAAGGACCGAAGCACCCATACTTCAGTCTTCCTTCTTTATGAGCTTCATGTGGTCTGTGAGTTGAATCTTGGTTATTGCAAGCTTCTGGGCTAATACCCAATTATCATTGAATGAATACCATGTGCTTGTTCAACTGGAGGACAACATGTAGAAGAATGGAAATCAATCCATTCTTATCTCCTTATACAAAGCTCAAGTCCATGTGGATAAAGGACCTTCACATAAAACCAGATAAAACTGAAACTAATAAAAGAGAAGGCGGGGAAGAACCTTGAATACTTGGGCACAGAGGGAAAGTTCCTGAACAGAACACCAACAGTTTATGCTCTGAGATCAAAAATTGACAAATGGGACCTCATAAAATTGCAAAGCTTCTGTAAGGAAAGGACAATGTCAATAGGACAAAATGGCAACCAACAGATTGGGAAAGATCTTTACCAATCCCACATCCAATAGAGGGCTAATCCCTCCATATATATGCAAACAACTCAAGAAATTAGAGTCCACAACCAAATAACCCTATTAGAAAATGGGGTACAGAGCTAAACAAAGAATTCCCAACTGAGGAAACATGAATAGACAAACATAAATTAGTTTAATAGCCATTGTAATTAAATAGTTGGAACTTACTTGAACACGGTGGTGTATACACAGCCTTAATCCCAGCCCTCAGGAGACAGAGACAGGCTTTTTATTTCAAGTCAATCCTGGTCTATACTATGAGTCTGAGGCCAGCCAAAACTACATAATTGGACTCTGCCTCAAAAGAAAAAAAAATCAAAGGTTCTTTTCAGAGAAATCAAAGTAAATTTATACTGAAACGACAATTTAGTCAACAACATAATTTAATAAAATAGAAAATAGACCAAAATTATGCATAAAACACTAATTTTAAAAGCATATTTTTATATGAATACAAAGTCATAACTCACTATGCAGCTCTATTTGACATTATGTAATTACTACCTACTATGGACATATCCTTTTACCTACCAAGTCCTTGTTTCCTGAAATGTTAAATATCATAAATATTTATACACATCAATATATAAAAGTGAGTGAATGTTAAGAGTCTGCTCTTATTGGTTGCAACAGTTCTCATGAGGAGGAATATATGGTCTGTTCACTTGAGGGGATTTGTTCTCTTATCAGCATGACCATGCTAATAGTAGTCTTTAGCCATAAGTAAATCAATAATCTTAATCGTAAGATTCACATTGGAAGTGGGAAGACCCAGAAACCCCATAAATATCAGAAGACTCTCAGTGCCTGAGTCCTCTCTCTTAGATAACATAAATTGTAAACAGGTATGGATAGAGGAGTTTAGTTATATAAAGACACTAGGGTGCAGCTTTCCTTGAAGTTCAAAGATGCTGGCTATGGGTTTTTGGTGATGCAGATTCTAGTTATTCACAATTCCTTACAAAGTCCAAGAAGCCCACTGGTTTACCATGTTGGAACTCAATATTTTTTGTTGAATTCTTTGTTGTGTATTTTACCCTTTCTTTCTAGAGTGAATAGAAACAAGAAAAATATAAAAAAATATAATAATGCTTCTTTGTGCTAGAGAACACTATAAGATTAAAAATAAAGTCTGTAAGAAAAGTTTAAGCTCTGCCATAAAACCACTAAGATTGACCAATACTTTTTTAGCTACGTGGCTAAATATAAATCAGCATACAAAAATCAGTAGCTCTTCTATATATCAGTAATAAAAATGGCATAAAAATTCAGGAAAAATATGCTTATTCACAATAGTCTTAAACAAACCAAACCACTAGAACAAACTTACTGAAATAAGTGAAGATTTTCTGCAACAGGACATATAGTTTTATGAAGAAAGAAAAAGAGGAAGACTGAAGATAGTCAGAACCTCTTATGCTAGTAGATGGGTAGAATGAACCTTGTGAAAATGGGCATCAGCCATCTGTTAAACTTATAGATTTAATGCAACCCAGGTGGACATTCTTAGCCATTAAAAATATGAATTAAAATATTTTGATATTTCATCTTACTCAAATTAGAGGAGCTAAAATTAAGAAAACAAATGGCAACAAATGCTGACAAGGTGTGAGAAATTCATGAACTGTTTGTGTGACTCTACATCCTACTGAGAGACACCCACTCATCCATGTTCATTGCTGCTCTATTAACAATGCTGAGGAAATGAATGCAGCCTGAGTGCCTATCAGTAATATAATAAAAATTGTTATGAAATTTTCATAAAAACATAGTACATGTACATAGTAGAATATTATTTATTTGTTTAAATAAAAAGGAAAACAACAAATTTGCAGGTAAATGGCTGGAACAGGAAATAAGAGACACTACATCTCTTCTTTCATATGTGGACCCTAACTTTCACTTTTAAACTTCAGATTAGCCCGCAAGCTATTAAGATGGTTATGGATATAACTAATTAAAATACCCTTAAAGGAGAAATTTTATATTTAATAAGAGAACTCAAATCATTGTTTAGTAATCAATGTGCTGGGAAGAGTTCTGGTGTCCCAGGATCAGGCTAATTATGGTCAAATTACAGAGTCAAATTTTATGTGATACATGGGCCAACTTCTATCCCTGGAATAGCTCTGTGTAATACTCATGAGAAAACCTAATGCAAAATCATAGTAATTTTACATGTGTTTCTATTTTAATACTTTTTATAACTCATCACTCCTGTTGAAAGACCTAGAGTGAGGGATAGTGGATTCTGTTAGTTGCATATAGTACCAGGCTTTAGTAGCGCGCATGCGCGTGCACACACACACACACACACACACATATGTATGTATATATATATATATATATATATATATATATATATATATATATATATATATATGTTCCGCACCTCTTCCAAGACCCCTTCGCCCGCGAAAGAGACAAGTGAGGCAGTATTCGGGTAGTTACTACAGCGAGGCTTTATTCTTGTATCAGCAGAAGCGGAAAGACCCCAAACCCGGGAAAGGCACTGCTATATGTACCCTAGAGTGGCGTGTTCACTTCTGATTGGCTGTTCACTCATCACCCCATATTATGCCCCAGGATGGGCAGTGACTTTAGCGCGCTTTTGCCTTTTGCACCTGTGCAGTTAGTTGTTTACTTGTGGGAGCACAGGATGCCCGTGCCATCTTGTAATGGCGAATGCTGTCATGCTCACCATGGCTCCTAACATCTCCCCCTTTCAATTTTATTAAGATGGAACAGCCTTTTGCCTATCAAGCGGGGAACCAACTCAGTGAGGGAAAGCAGAGGCCTGATCCCCTGTGCAAAATGAGATATTGTAATGGGTTTCTTCTCTTGTCGTCTTGCAATGAGTAATACTTCCCATACCCATCTCGATGCCTTTTGTCGGGGAAAGGGAGCCTCCACGCTGGAGCGCCCGGCGGCCATCCGTGTGGGGAGAGGAGGTTTTGGCATCAAACCTTTGTGCAATCAGGCATACTTTCGGGAAATCTATCCACACTCGTGGAACATTCCCTGTCGAGTACCCACTCACAAACACCTCTAAATATTCAGGTACCACAGTTATTCAGGCAAGGGCTGGCTAGACTTAGACCTCTCATCGACCCAGTGCAATGGGCTGAACCCTTGGGGTGCATCAACTGAGGGTCTCAGTCATCAGTTACTTTATTAGCATAGATAGCCAAATTTCAGGGGAAGATCCTTGCTCCAGGCTACGAGTGCTTGGGCAATAGTGACCTTGTCACGTTTTTGTTGGGCTCTGAGCTTGCAGACCAACCATAACATGAACACTAATCCACAACATAGGGCTGCACCAAACAGGCCTATCCCCACCCTTTAAGAAAGAAAGAAAAGGCAGAGGTAAGCCAAGAAGTAAAATCGCCAGGGGTAACAGGGTCCACTTCTGTTCCATCAAGGCTCAAGATCCGGATCTGCAATTGCTGCTGCATCTGGTCCAGCTCCCCAGTCCAAGTCCCTTGTAAATAAGCAGAAAGATTATGGCTTTGAATAAATGTATCGTTCATAAATCTCAGAGGTGTAATACATAAATGTGGGGTTGCTGACACGCAGCTCATTTGAACCACATCTGTGAGTTGTTCTACATGGGCTTGGAACAAATCAGCTCTCTGATTGACCAACAGAATGTCTGATGCCAAGTGTGCATCCACTTTCTGTAGAGTGGTCAAAGCCTCAGAAGTCTTTTCTGAAATTTGATTAACAACAGTAGCTGCTGTAACTTGATTAGCGAAGGCTATGCCGGCTGTCACAGCTGCAGCTGCAGAGATGGTAATAGCAGTGACAATGGCTGCAGTAATGCCAAAGTCTCTTTTATGTCTTATTAATGATGTAATAGGGAAAGTTTCAGGATCGGCTTCTACTGGGATGGGCACAAAGGTAGGCACGTGCACAACCAAGGCTAGGTCTAGTGATCCATTCCAGCATTGTGCTAAAAAGCATGTAACATTCTTACAATCCAAGATATCAGAATTATTTTGAAAGTTGGATAACATAAAGTAAAATGGGGGGTCCACACACACGGACACCGGTTGTGCAGATGCATTCCTAAACACCTTATTAATTTTAATGTTATTCAAATGGCTAGAGATATTAGATCGTGTAGCTGAAACATTTTGTACTCCATGAAATATACCACTCAACAAGACAAAGGCAGATACACTGTCACTAGCTCCAGCCTCATCACTCAACACCCAATAATAAAAGGGACAAATATTTTCTATGCCAGTGCTCTTACCTGTATTATTCATTATAGCCAAATCGAGAGGAGGGGATAAATTAAATCCTCTGGCAATTTGTTTTTTGGGTTTAATCTTAGACTGGCAAGGTGAAAACACCACTGGAAAGGACAAATCTGGATAGTACCACGGTATCATCTGTTGCAAAGTGGCATTATTGGTATGCCAATTGGACCTCTTAATTATAGTAACATTACTTCTAATCATGGTGGTGGTAATGTTTATGGGTGCTGATTAATTCAGACCGACATTTCCCGGTCCTTCCATCTGTCCTGAACTAATCTGATTCAAGACAGCCACTAGCACTCTTGTCTCTACCTTACTGTAAGTCACAGGATCCACCCAATTAGCAAGAGTAGCTTTCTTAAGAATCATACAAGGTGTATGCAGTTTACTTGCCTATTACCCTTGCTTGTTGCCACAAAACAAAGTGTAATGTTTAATGGAAAACTTGTAGCATTATATAACTCAGGCTGCTGGTGGGTGTGCTGAGAGCACGGGGCATCCATGTAACACTCAGTAGCTGTAAACAATGGCAGCACTGCAGAATTTGAATGTACTGGCATGGGAACAGGCCAAGATCTAACTATGGCCCATAGTGGTATACTTATCCTCAAATCGAACATCAGCATCAGGAGAATCAGAGCCGTTATCTTGCAATCTAGCTTCATTCTTCAAGATCTACACCAGCCACGTGGGAACCGAAATTGGATTGTCTTCACCCTGTGGAAAAACACAGACAGCTCCCCTCCCCGGCCATGGCAGGGGTCTATCGTGTCCCTGACCTTGGAGAAGGACAGCAGCCATATCTAAATTTGCTGCCGCAAGTCCTGCATTAGTGAGGGAACCTCCCAAGCCATGACAGATTCCTAACCATTCTTGTAATCCCTTGGCTCTCCGAGGAGCAATGGGTGCATGGCATTTTCAAAGATCATCTGTTCAATTAATGGCATTGCCTGCTCTGGTTCCCCAAAGATTCTGCCAGCTGCCTCAGTCATACGGGCCACAAAGTCAGAGAAGGACTCACTGGTCCCCTGAGTTATTTTGGACAAATAAAGATTACTGACTTCCTTCCTAGGGAGAGACTTCCATGCCTTTATTGCAGCTGATGCTATCTGTGCGTAGACCTGCCAGGGATGAGTGGTTTGGTTGTTCGCGTGTACGCCAACTCCAGCCAGCATGTCAAAAGTCCATAATTGTTGTCCCTCAGTGTTTGCATTAATCCGGGCTTGTGCTTGCAGTGCCTCGTGCCACAAGGCCTTCCACTCTAGGTATTGGCCCATATTGTTAAGTACCACCTTCACCATGTCCTTCCAGTCTCCTGGCATCATAGCAGCTGTACTTAATCTCTCCACTTGGGATACAGTAAAATTAGCCCCAAATCCATATGCGTGTACTGCCTCAGCTAATTCTTTGACCTGCCTATACTCTACTTTGGCATGAACACAGATGCCTTCTGCCCCTTCAAAGACCGGAAATGCCAGCTGTAGCTGTCTCTGATCTCCTGGGCTGAGAAATGAATTAGAGACGCTGCCCGGGGCATAGGCCGGAGGCAAGGGCGGGGCCGAGGGACTCAAGGTCTTTCTTAGTCTTATCTCAGAACGGTTATTTTTTGCATAGGTGGCTGCTTCCTCTTCTAGGCTTTCTTCTTTGGAGCTGCTAAGGTCTATGGTGGCAAGCTCCTTAATGGGGTATGGGGGGTCCTTTTTACCTCCACCCTCTCTTCACCAGCCAGTGAAGGGGCCTTAACCTTAACAGGCCCTGCAGTGCCCCTGTTCCTTTTGAGTACTCTTTTCTTTGACCAGGCTCCTTGGCCTGTCTCTGTTGCCCAGGCTCTTTTGCTTGCTTCTCCTTTTGAGACTCCTTGGCCTTGTCTTTTTCCCCAGGCTCCTTGGCCTGATGCCGGCTAACACGCTCTGTTTCTGATACCCTGGAGTGGACCTCTCCTGAAACCTCTTGACTTGCCCTAATAGCTGTGCTGCGAGCTGGATCCCCACAACACAAATAAGCTAAAAACGAAAGCAACGCAAACAAGAGGCCAACTAGTGCAGCAGCGATAATGGGTAACAATACGCTCACAACAAAGGCTTCCACCCCAAACATATCTCTCAGAGACATACCTCGATCCTGTAGTTCTTTAACCTGCCCCGAATCTCGGGGGGGCGGGGGGTCTCCGCAGCGCCTTGAAATTCCCGGGTTTTGGCACCAAATTTTTCTGCGCCCCTTCCAAGTCTCCTTCACCCACGAAAGAGACACGTGAGGCAGTATTCGGGTAGTTACTACAGCGAGGCTATATTCTTGTATCAGCAGAAGCGGAAAGACCCCAAACCCGGGAAAGGCACTGCTATATGTACCCTAGAGTGGCGTGTTCACTTCTGATTGGCTGTTCACTCATCACCCCATATTAAGCCCCGGGATGGGCAGTGACTTTGGCGCGCTTTTGCCTTTTGCACCTGTGCAGTTAGTTGTTTACTTGTGGGAGCACAGGATGCCCGTGCCATCTTGTAATGGTGAATGTTGTCATGCTCACCGTGGCTCCTAACATGTATATATGTGTATGTGTGTGTGTGTATATATATATATATATATATATATATATATATATATATATATATATATATATATATATTTAAGGTGGTTGAAAAATCAAGAGTACAGAAAAGAACTTGTCTTGCAAATATATGGCTATGTGCTTAGTCACCCAGAATATACATTTAAAAAGCAATAGCCAGGCATAGAAATGAAGCATTTTAAACACAGCACTGAGTAGATAGAGACAGGCAGATCATAGTTTCTCATTTCGGAAGGCCATTTAGTGAACTCCGGGCTATTAAGAGGCCACAAATCCTTACTCAAATACTACTTGCTTTTTTAGTTCCTGGAAAACAACATCTGAATTTGGTCTCTTGCCTCTGGTCAAGTGCATACACAGCACACTTCTGGACACAGAAACTTCCTCATAATGTAGAAGAGAATTAGATAAATCAGTGACTTAATCATGTCTTCAAAGGCACAGATCTTTCCTCTATTTATTCCTCAGCTATTCAAAAAATAGATACATGTTTTTGAAATTAACTCAATGTTTGTAGATGACAGCTAGTGTCTGAGAACAGCAGGAAGATTTGCTTCAGCATGCCTTCTGTGATATATGCCAGTAATTTTGTATGTCAACTTGGTGAAACAATATTGTAGATGTTACTGTGACAGTATTTTTCTGCTATAATTAACATCTACACTTAGTTAGTTTTATTGAGTATTGATTGTCAGAGTGGCTGCATCCATTTACTAGAGGGTCTCAAGAACAGAGAGGGGAGATGGTTACAAGGAATGAATTGTATCTGCGGACAGTGTCTTCAGCTTCTGACAGAGGCCTCCAATTGCCTGTCTAAAAAGTCTCCTTCCCACATATATTTGACTTTCCTAGATAGCTCAAATTGTTTGAACCAAAGCATTGCAAAATAGCTTTACTTTTGTGTTTTAATAGTTCTGCAATTTTTATTTCATTTAACCTAATCATGTTTTTCTTCCCATGGTAACTGTTATTAAAAATATAAGAGTTTCCTATTATCAGGATCAACTCCCTGTGTCACTGAGTGGCAGGGAGGAAAAAGAAAATAAATGCGGGATTTTGAATAGTTAATATAAAGGAAAGAGAGCAGAACTGCAAACATAAGCATCCCTTCTTCATACTCCATGATATAAAATTGCAATGGACAGTCCAGTAATCCATGAACACTGCCGAATAGCAAGCCACATACTCTCTCAGCATGCTGATAGGATTTTGGCTGAGGCTCACAGGTTCTTGGATTTGTCCCTTCATCTGTATTAAAACTGAAGAATCTGAGTAAAGTGAACTTAAGCTTGGACAAGATTGTTCTGGTACATAAACATAATAATACCCATTGAAAATTCAGTGCAATACCCTTTTTTCCTTCTCAGCCCTTGCAGTCTTCCTCTAGATTATAGACCCCCTTTCCTAATCCAGAGATTAAACAAACTTCAACATTTATTAAGAGCACAGCATCACACATACATTGTTACAATTTTCAATTTTAAATGAGGTATCATCTTATCCCTGCTACAGAGTCCTTCTGAATGTATAGCAGTATTATAATCAAAGGGGTGTGTAAAAGTCTCAAATCTCTAGAACACAGTGATCTTCTAATGAACTAGATAATCTTAGTTAAATCGCTGCAGTTATATACTTTGCTGCAGTTATATTCATTGCTTTATGGGTTGTTTTTTGAAAATTGCTAATCAATCAAGCTGTAGTCTTTTCATTCTGGACTAGAGCTTCAGTTATATTAGGATGAAGGTTCAGAATGTTCAGTCTGGTGGAAGTGCTTACTGTGCATCATTGAATGTCAACCTCTAAAAAATGACCTAATGTTGAAATTGGAAAGCTGCCTGCTTGGCCTAACATTATACTATTCTGCAATCTAATGTAGTAACAAAGCAACATTACTCAGAGTTAATGTGATGGAGAGATTGATATGAACTTGAGCATAAAGACTACATTGAAAGCTACACTAAAAAGAGACATGTCAAACCACAAGATGTTTCTAACAGCATCTATATTTAGGTCTCTTACTATTATTTCTGCTCTTTTAGAACATAGTTACCAAGTACAGCTTTGTATCAGTAGTTAGGATACAACCTGCCTACTAGTTTACACTAAAGATCTCCCCAAAATTCTATACTGCATTAAGCCTTGTTAGATTTATTTCTTGTTCTTAAACAGAATTCCTATTTTATCTTAGACATTTCCATCTTATAATATATGTAATAAAATGCAAAGGTTTTTCAATCATTTATTATACTTGAAGTGTGATTCCCACCATATGACAAGTGTAGCTTTCATGGATCTCCCTTTTGCACACCTGTTACACTAACAATTCTATTCTACAGAAACTAATATACAAGTTAGAACTGCTGCCCAATTATGCACAGATTTGATTCAGACTATGAGAAGTCAGCTGCAAAGATTTCGTTATTTTGGTTAAGAATTCTCTATATATTTAAATACTCCAGTTTTATTCATATATATGTCTCTAC
This sequence comes from Arvicanthis niloticus, assembly GCF_011762505.2. Lineage (NCBI taxonomy): Eukaryota > Metazoa > Chordata > Mammalia > Rodentia > Muridae > Arvicanthis > Arvicanthis niloticus. The sequence goes on along the minus strand of NC_047658.1, from coordinate 25,163,691 downwards.
CTGTATAGGTCTATGCCATGAGTATGCAAGTGCCCATGAATGACAGAAGTGGGCATTGAATTCCCTGGAACTACTGAGCTGTGAGATAACTTACCAGGGTACTAGGCACTGAACTCATGTCCTCTGGAAGAGCAACTAGTGGTGATCATGAAATTGATTTAGTTTATTTTTTACTACTGGAGAAGACTATTAAACAGCTTAGGAATTAATAAAAAAATCAAAGATTAGATTTCAAGTTTAGATAACTCTACATATTTTGTTCTAAAGGAAATCCATGTTATGAAATGCAAATTGTTTGAAAGCAGGGCTCACATTCTTCTTAACAATAGATATGTATAAATGATCTTGAATGCTGCTGAAAATGTTCTATGGATAACTTAAAGACTGATAATTAAAATAGAATAAAAACTCACCCACCCAGTGTTCTAAGAAAGAACTAATTTGTATATGGTAGCATTTTATTTTCACCTTGATTGAAGGATAGGTAGTACAAATCTTGGTTACTTAAATAAAAACACACAGAAATAGGAATGTGGTTTCATTTTAATCCCAGTTGTGAAACATGGTACTGTTTTAGATTGTCCACAGAAACTAACTAGGATTTGCCCCTTTATCTAGCAGGGTCATAATTTTGACAGTGGCAGATAGTTTCTGCAATTGTGTGACATTTATAATTTTGGGGACTTTTCAGAGGGTATATAAATCCTAGGGCCACAAGAGGCAGGGTTGGGTTGTTGTTTGGAGGTTGGGAGATGTTGGTTGCTTTGGTCACAGTTTAAGTAGTCATGCTCAAAGAAACAAGAAGATGAATAGATATTCTGATGGTGAAGATTAAACTTGCCCCAAGGAAACCAACACTCCTAATCAGCAGGGAATAGTTTAATGGTAACATCACAACTTTTCCTTTTCTTTCCTATGTAGCATTAGAAATTTCATTTGAAATTTGAAAGAGTAGAAAGGAGTGGAAGAAAGAACCCACAATGTAGCCAACATCTGGCTTCAATATAGAAGTATGGTTAGTTAGTTGCATAGGGAGTACTTTCAACAGGATGTGGAAAAGTATCTAAATAGTTCATAAAAATATATAATTTTGGTTCTCACTTTGTCACTCTTGTATTGCTGTGTACGTTTTTCAGGAATAATGTCAAGTATAATTTCATGCTCTTTTCTCCCAAAGTGTTCAGTACAAAGCTCATGAGCTAGAAGCAATAGTTATAACCTCTTTAATTTATGTTTATAACTGTTGATTGCACTTATAATATAACCAGAGCATTTCAGAATTGTATTGTGGGTTTTCTGTATAAAAATAATGAAATGACAAGATTACCATTTTATGTTGCTTCTATTATTACATTACTACTTTATACACTTTTATAGTTTTGTTAATATATACTACATGCAAATGTAGATTGTATGAACTCATGCAAATATAGCTGTTCTACAGCAGTGTTTTATGAGTTGGACATTGAATAGCTCTTTATTTTCTGCATCATTTGCAGAATCATCAGGATAAAAGTTTGATGATCTGCACACAACCCAATTCTATTCTGGAAGAACAGCATTTGCTCAGTTGTCAAACCATGACAGCTCTTCACTGTGAGAAAATTTAGAACCAAGACAGCAGTAATGATTCCCTAACACTCTGTCACTGCTTGGTATTAAACTTTTGCTCTTCAAATTTGACAAAACTGGTCAGAAGCAAAGAGCTGCTTCTTGGTGACAGAACTGTTCAGGAGGTATAATGTCACATTAGAGACAAGTGATAAGACTGCATTTAATAATTAGTTTGCTAGAAACAATATTGAACTTATGAATTTTACCACTAGTTAATTAAATGCCCCTGAGAAATTTGTCAGCTTTCTAATATTAATTTAATTTGTATATAGAATGAGGAGTTTGGAGATTCCCTTTGCATACATTTTCCCCCAATGATTCATTCCCTGTTTTCTAAAACCAAGCACACAAACTCACACAGATTGGTTCTTAGTGTCTGGGTAATGCTATGATATACTTAATTGCCTGATTTCAAATACTGACACCTTTATCTTTGCATGGATGGTGAAATAAATAAATGTCCAGTATGCTTTATTTTTTTTTTAAATACAGGTGTGAGATGACTCGATATGAGTTCTTTTACAGTTGTACTGTCTATATTCAGAAATACAAATAGCAAATCTAACTTGAACATAAAGACCAAGGTTCTATGTCATAATACCCAATGTCAAAGTAATGTTCTATGCTTTCTCAGATATTTTCTATCATGCAACCTAAGGGATTCTGGTAATTTAGAGACTATGAGGGACACATAATTCAAAGTTAAATATATAGTATATGCTATCTTTACTGATTTCAGCCTAAAAGTCTTTATGTGACACTGAATAGATACAGGAAGCAATTGTACAGAGAATATTGAACTGTTTAGGGTGATGGGGAAATTTGCATCTTTTCTATGGCAGGACTTACATAAGTGAGAAGAGCATAAACCTCTCCATAGAAGATGTGAATTTTGTCATTGTAAATTCTATCATAGTAAACCTGTCTTGAAGACTTATTCTAAGCCTGGATTAACCATGGTTTTGGGGGGCTGGAGAAATATCTTGGGTGTTACAAGTGCTTTAGGCTCTTTCACAGGATGCTGGGTCATTTCCCAGTACCTACATTGTCAATCACAACTGCCTATCCCTCCAGGTCCAAAGGATCGAACACCCACTTCTTATATGTTCAGGCTCCTATCTAGTGTAGTATGCATACTGAAAATGGTATATTCATAAACACACAATACACATAAAATAATTTTAAACACACGAATATAACAATGGTGGCCTTTCTTATCCCCTCAGAGTCTATGCTGAAATCAAATCATATGTTTTGTAACCGCAGTAAACAAAAATTTTAAAGATACCTCCCCTTCTTTCTTTTCTTATTAATTAATTTTTATTGGATATTTTATTTATATTTCAGATGCCATCCCCTTTCCCCATTTCCCCTCCCTAGAAAACCCCTATCCCATTCCCCTTTTTCCTTTTAGCTTTTATACAATTTTTTAAAAAATATTAGTCAAAGGCTTTATGAGTTTGGTAATGCTCAATCAGAAGTGTAACCCAATATGCAACCTAGATATACCAAATATCTTTCACTGGTGGAGACATGTGAACATCTGCCTCCATGTTCTCTCTCTCTCTCTCTCTCTCTCTCTCTCTCTCTCTCTCTCTCTCATTACCTAGCTTCTCCTCTCCTACTTCTCCTCCTCTCCTTACTCCTTCTCTTCCTCTCAGTACTTCTCCAACCTTAGCTGCTCCTACATATCACCCTTCCTGTTAAAATAAAACTTTTCTCTCTAAATACAATTAGAGTATAATTGTACCAATTTGTACCAGTGAGGTACAAGATAGTCCTAATACCCAGTCCATCATTTTGTTGACTAACCAGAACCTCTGTCATCTATCATATCTAATACACTTAGTACTGAACCTGGCTTTTTTCTTGGCTTTAGAATGAATGTTAGCTGAAAACCATCCACTCAAATTTTTCTCTCAAAGTAAATAGCCAAGATTGGCTATGAGACTATAAGTTTTCAACCCCATCAGAAATCCAGAATGACTGAGTTAACTGAACTTATGGGAAGCACAAAGCATAGCTTCTAAAACTTAGCCAATTTATAGAGACCGCTGAACACCTGAACAGTCCCTATACTATCGAAGGTTGGAGCATTGATCTTCAACCTTCTGGACCAGGATCATCTGACAGACCTTAATGATGCAGAATTATTAAGGGCTGATTACTCTGTCTAAGCAGATATAATCAGTCAACTATTCTGCAAGTGTTTCCTTTTCTGGACAGAAATTTGTCTGTAGATGGAAAGAGGCAATTCTTCCCTAATTGCTGTCTCACCACTACTGGAGGAACTCCAAAGATGCTCAATTTCTTCTTAGAATTCAAGACAGGAAGCTGTCAGGAGCAGACATATCTCTAATCAAAATGAACATTAATACAGAAATGTTTGTAACGTCAATTCTGTGGACTTCTGACATTTTGAAAACCAGCTATCCATGTAAGGTAATCTGGACTATTGTCTGTTAACTCCTCTCAGCTATTTCTAAATAAAATATATAAAACACCCTAACAATAAACTCAAAACCATGAATTTGCTATAGTCCCTTAACTCACAGGCTAACCATCTCAAATCAGTTAAAAAATTAAAGAAGGACTGGGTCTAAGCCTTGTATTACTAAATGTGTTCTACAGGCACAATGCCTATGAGAGTAACAATATTCATCTCACTTTTATATCAATAAGAAGCTCGTACCAATGAAAACCTTAAATTTGAAATAAAAGTAAATTTTGTCCCCCAGAGTCTGACATACCCAGAGGCACATACTTACAGTTAACCATTGATCTGATCAAGGGTTCCCAATGGAGAAGTTAGAGAGAAGGCTGAAGGAACTAAAAGAGTTGGTGGCCCCATGAGGAGAGCAACAATACCAACAAACCAGAGCTCCCCAGGGTCTAAATCACCAGCCTAGGAGCACATAGGGAGGTACCCATGACTCCAGCTGTATATGTGTGGGGGGGGATGGCCTTGTTGGGCATAGGTGGGAGAGGAGATCTTTGGTCCTATGAAGGCTGAACACTGAGTGGGGGGGAAATCTGAGGGTGGGGAGCTGGGAGGGGGTATGTGGAGGCAACCCCTCATAGAAGAAGAAGGATGGAGGATGGGATAAGGGTTTCCTGGGTGGTGGGGGGAATGCAGTAAGGGGATAAATTTGAACTGTAAATATTATATCCAATAAAAAAGAAAAAAAGTTGTTAGAACCAACATCTTTTATAAAATGTCAGCCCTCTAAAAAATTATCTTGATACTAAAATTTGTTTTGAGAATTGTATATTGCAGAATACACAGCCTTGGTGTATCTACTCATCAAGCAAGCTGAGCAGACCTGCTCAAACCTCTGATATCCTGGAATTCCATCTGGATGAAGTAAAGACACAACATCAGAGGCTTATCAATTTACTCTTCCTCCTACCCCTCCTCTAATACATCAACGCCCCGTAATCAGCTTAAAGAAGTTAATGAAGAGTCAGTACCACTATTCCCTGGGCTTGGAGACTAAGGTGGTAAATGTTGGGCTGTCTTTCTAGGGAAAAGTAGTGGTTTTGTTGGAACAGGGAGGATTAGCTAGGATTTATTTCATAGCTATAACCTATTGGTAGAAATCTGTATAATTATTATCAAGATGAAGTTATAATTCCTCCTCTTCTTTCTTAATGCTTTTCTGAATAGCATTTTACTGCACTGAATTATCTGAAAGGCTCTGTAGATATTACTGTTCGATTTAAAATTATCCAAGGTAAGTTTACCTGATCTATTAAGAGAAAAAAAAATGAGATCAATTAAGGAAGATTTCTATCAAATGATCTCGTTGTTATTTGATGACGCATTTATATTCAATAAAGAAATAATCCTCAGTTGTTCTTAACATTTAATTTTTAGTACATGAGAATCTCTTTGAGCTACATACTCATACTTTTGTTTTAATATAAAGAGTGCACTTTAAGTAGGCCAGATATAAAACAACATCACATGTCATTTACCAAATACCTAATGTTAGCAGCAATTTAGAGATAGAGTCAGGAGTGTAAAGGAATTTAAATTATCCTTTGCTTCCTAGAGAGTCTGGGGATTGCCTGGAAAAAAAGGCAGACATCTAACTCTGGTAATGTTGATGTTGTAGAATTTTACTCCAATGAACAGACACTCTGATCATAAGCAACTCTTGTAAGGATAACATTTAATTGAGGCTAGCTTCCACGTTCAAAGGTTCAGTCCATTATCATAAAGGTGGTAACATGGTAGCATTCAGGCATGTATGGTGGAGGAGGAGCTGAGAGTTCTACATCTTCATCTGAAGGCTGCTAGCAGAATACTGGCTTCTATGCCGCTAGAATGAGGGTCTTAAAACCCATACCAACTGTGGCACACCTACTTCAACAAGGGCCACTTCCTGGGTCAAGCATATACAAACCGGCACAGCTGGGTTATTAGATAATTACTTTAAGTAGCTCTCCTGGCCACATACATGGCAGTCTCCTTCACACTAGCTTTCACACATTCTCCTGTAGTGATCAATCTCATGGTCACTTTGGTAAGACAAATAAAGGATTGACTTTTAGCACTCTGATCTACCTCCAATAGCACAGACAGTTTTTAATATAATCATTCCAGTAGAACTTTAAACTAAATATTGAGGCTCCACTAGGCTCAAGTATCACAAACCATTCTTTCTTTCTTTTTTTTTCCAAGAACATCAGTGCCATGACAGTTGTCTAACCAGAACTACTGAGCTTGATACAATCTACTCTCAAGGTGCATTCTGGGGAAACTCTACATCCTGTTTCATGCATTCTAGGAAAACTCTGTAGCTTGTTCCTCTTTGCAGAAAATAGCTCTCTAAGTCTGTAGTTTGGCAAACCTGACTTGAATAAATGAATATTATCAATCATGGTGGGGTTAATTTGAATACTCCAAAAATATCCATATCTCTCAGATATTGACAGTTTACTATTATGGAGAGATGACTCTAGAGCCGTAATTCAGATTTTTAAGTTTGCTGTAAACAGTGTATGAAACAGAGGACAATATGGCTGTGTAATTGTCTTCTTGTAGCATTAATAATCTTTATTGTTATCTCAGTCACTGCTCTATGATTGTGAAGAGATACCATGACACAAGGCAACTCATGATAAAAAGCATTTAATTGGAGACTTGCCTACAGTTTCAGAGGTAAGTCCATTATCATCATAGTGAGGAACACAGTGGCATACAGACAGGTATTAGAGCAGTAGCTAACAGCTACATGCTGATCCTTAGGCAGCGAGAGAAAGAGAAAGAACCTGGGGCCATGGAATGGGCTCTTTAAACTTTAATGTTGACCCTGAAAGTGACACATTTCATCTAAGAAGGCTGCACATCCTAATCCTTTCAAATAGTGTCATTTCCTGGTGACTAAGCAGTCAAATAGATGAGGCTATTTGGGGTAGGCTTCTTATTCAAACTCCTAGAACTTAGTTCCACCTTAATAATTGCATTTATCATCTCCTGTGCATACTAATCTTATAGACTGCAATGTATATGATAATATTTGTAGACTATACTATATAGTTAGCTATTTCTTCTCATTTGACACATTCCATCATGGAAGGTGATTGGAGGGTTATGAAACTCCAGATGCTAATGATAATTAAAGACTCTGAAAGTATAGAAATTTAGAAGACTTTCACAGTTCCTGTGCATGGCTATAAAATGGGTAATGTCCACAAATAGAGTTTTCTGAGAGGTCACCCATGCTGGGTAGGCTTTCTGGGGACTCAGATGATTTTTTGGGTTGACCAAGCTCCTGCAGTCAGTCAACAGGGTCTCAAGAAAGGGAGCAAAGATTGAAAAAAAAAAAAGACAATTAGAAAACATTACTCTAGCCAGTGCTGAGGCTAAAGCTGGTTTATTTTTTTGCCACTATGCTTTTATACCATTTTAAGTACATGCAAAGAATATGGTCAGTCCTAAGGCATAAACATAGTAGTTAAGGAACAAACAAAGGTCCCATAATTACTGTATTCAGAGTCTTAACAAGACCAATCAAGATACAAAGAACACATTCCTCAGCTGTATTCATCTTGAGCCTACTTCCTAGTCTTAGTCCAATGTCAAATTCTTGCCAAATTTCCAGAGGCAGCCCCAAGACCTCTCCATGTTGAGTCATACAGCAAAGAGCCTTTAAGTAACTTCTCACCTACATACTTGGTTCACTACTTATGTGTAGTATGGTTTACTAAGCTGAAGATAGATTAATTATTTTCTCTGTTGGATATATATTTGCTCATGTCTCCCAAGACAAAGTCACACAATGTTTTACAGAAATTCTTTTGTATCAACATAAAATTGGCTTCAGCTCATAATTCCCTAGGTATTTGCAGTTAAGGTATTGGCCAAGGTTGCAATCATTTAAAGAGTTGATTTGGTCTTGCACATCATATCAAAATGGTTATTCCCATGGTGAAGGTAGTGGGACACAGATGGTCACAGCATTGCTTCTTTCTAGGTATCTTTTTTGTGTCTGATGATACCTGGCTTATCTCACAGAGTGAGCCAGAGTGAACAAAGACAATCTTTAATCTCCCTGAAGATCTTCTTTCAAGTTTCATGTATCACTTGGAATTTTTACTTGCCAGAAGTAGTCAGCACTGTTTGTTGTGTTTTATAAAATGATCAAGATATGCTTTGTAGACAGCAGCATACTGTGGTGGAAAAGGTACCTTGGTGGACCCAGGCTTAGTCATTCTTTCCCCCTGAAATATAAACCATACAATGGATATAGTATAAAATAGAGTTATTTAAGGCCTGAGAAGGAGAGTTGAGAAGGGAGGAGAGAGAGAGAGAGAGAGAGAGAGAGAGAGAGAGAGAGAGAGAGAGAGAGAGAGAGGAAGCTGGAGGAGAAGAAGGAAGAGGAGGAGAAAGAGGAAGAGGAGGAGGAAGAGGAGGAGGAGGAGAGGAGAGGTTGGCCCAGGAATGTGTGGAGAGGAGGAAGGAGTAAGGGGAGAGAGAGAGAGAGAAAGAGGTCAAGGAGAGAAGGGTTTCAGAGAGAGAGAAAGGGCAGAAATTTGGGAGGGATCAAACAGACCCTTTTATAACATGCCAGACCTACCTGGCTGTTTCCAGGTAACTGTTGGGTGGAGCCTAGAAGGAATACCAATATTGTCCATCCTAAAGAACACACTAAATACATATTTTATGGCATATTTAGATATATTACAAGCTTTTACTCTTCTGATTTGTAGAATTTCTCTGCATTGGGGAATATTATTGGCGAAATCTTGAAATTTTACACAAATTTCCCTTGACAATGATTCCTCTTGTCTTCTGTGGAAGCAGAAAATGAGTATGTACTGGAACATCTCTGAGGATAAGGTTGAATCCAAGAATCTACATAGAATTGTGTATTTATATTTTTTGTTTGTTTATTTACTTACAATTTCATAATATATACTATAATAATATAATTTCTGCATGACTCTGCACATCTATTTTGTGACATGTGCCCTCATCTTTCAAATTCATAACCTTTTCTTCTTAATTACTAATATTACATGCACACATACACACACACACTCATCAAATCTATTGAGTCCATTTAGGTTTGCTCATATGTATCTGTTTGTTGATGATGACTTGAAATTGGTGACCTATCAGGGAGCTATACCTGGAGAAAACTAACTCTCCAACTCTCTGCAGCCCATTATTGTCTATAGCTTTTCAATTAAGGATGGGATCTTTAGAAATTTTGCACATACATATTGGCATGGCAACTGCTGATGTCATTATTTATTTCTTGTTAATTAAGTGGTCATATTATTGACAATTCATGTATATAGCTATGTCTGAAAGACACTATCTACTATCAGGCAATATGCTCTTCCTGCTATTGAAATGTTTCTGTTACTTATTCTGTGACTTTCCCTTGATCTTTGGCTGTAGTAGTTGTATTGCCCATGTACTAATTGGAGTTATAAGGATTGGAAATTGGGAATGAGACTTTAGCAAGACATAGGAGGGAGAATAATACAAAAGTAGAGTGAAGAAGGAGAGATAAACAGACTAAGGCTACTTGAAAAAGACACAGAAAAATAAACTAATAAACAAATATAAAATAGATATATAAAATACAAGTATTATATATTAAATATTTTACATATTGTATATGTAGTTCAAATGAGTTCTATCACACAGGGTTATAATGTTTCACTGAAGAGCCACAAATATCTAATAAATCCCTAGTGACACATCTGGGAAACTTGCCTTTGATTTGCTGATTAGAGTTTTTTGTGAGCACCCTAGAACTATACAGGTTATTGCCATTGTGCTTTGATACCTATCAGAAATTGAAGGTAAGAGGCTATTCCTGAAGATACCACAGCCTTTGACTCAGGACTTGAAGAAATTGAAATGGAACTGACGTTATCTTTCTCCCTGAGTACTAACTTTCATAGTATTCCAAAGTTTTATACAAGCTTCCAGGAGAAAAAAAGCGATCAACAGTCTTAGACAGTTGGAATATCTATGAACCAAAAGAATGACCAGTCCAGCAAGATATTTTCAAGGGTAAATTAGAAGTACTTATACATTGGGGATAACCAACAGCTGTCTAAATGGTCTCAATACTTATATAATAGGAATGAACCATACATGTTACTCTAAACCTTTTAAACTACCCATCACAAGAGGGATCATGATACTGGGATGGAGAATATACAGCTGAAACTTTCCTAAACCAGTGTAATCTCTAACTGAATTTTAAATACTTGTCCTTATACCCACAGAAAAGTGTAGCTTTCCACTCATCAAAGAAGCTTCATAGAACATAGGGAAAGTTTCAAAGATATCCACAACTACTCAAAAAGACATTCTATCTATAGTGGCTCATTACTCTTTTCTTTCACTATGGTAAATTAATCATATAAACATTACTTTTCACTGTCGTGGCCCGAGCAAAATGTTGAGGCCTGGGCCGACCCACGTTTGGGCGGCCACTGTATCCTGGCCCAAGCTGCTGCTCCAGTCCGCAGGTCAGGGTTCAGCAAGAGCGAGAGTGAGGACGGACTCGAAGAATGCAGACCAGACAGAGTGTATTTCAATCCCATTTATTCTTCAGTCTCTCTTCTTCTCCCCAAGTCCCAAGTCTTGAATTCCTAGTCCCTAGTTCTTAGCCCCTAGTGCCTCCAAGTTCCAAGTTTCTTCTTCCAAGTGCCAAGTGCCTAATGTCTAATAACTAACTCCAAGTTGTTCTCTCTAACCTAATTCCTAGTTCCAAGTTGTACTCCAAGTTGTACTCTCTGAAGTGTCTTCTTCTCTCTTCTGTGTCTCCCTAATGTCTGATGTGTCTGATTCTCTGATCTCAGTCTGAATTCTGATCTGTTCTGTCTCTGCCTTTTATATGTCTCACTTCTAAGCCACGCCTCTAAATTACACCTTTAATCATGCCCTTAGGTCTTGTCTCTAACTCTGATCTCTATACTTCTAATTCATACTCTTAAGTCACACACCTTTAATCTCACACACCTTTAATCTCACGCACCTTTAATCTCAAGGTATCTAAGCCAAGATTATCGGAGTGTGCTCAGCTGTTGTAGGCTATTGTAATCCAAGTCTCATGTCAGGGTATATGGCTCAAGATGGCTGCAAAGCTGATAGCCGCTTTCTGCTAAAAGTCGGCCCCCAACATTTCACTTCAGTAAATTTCACAGAAAATAATTCAAAAGAATCACCCCATTTGATTTAATGTCTACTACCTATAAAGTTTCTCCAGTATCCCATATTATTTATTTTCCAAATGACTTTGAGCCTCCTACCATACAATCTATTTTAATCATTCTCACCTCCTGTATTCAATAGCATTCTGTTAAAGGCAATGAGAAAAAATTTTATGTATATATTTTATTTTCAAAAATCGGGAGATATCCATGTTCATGGTGTAGTTGTCAGACTATCATATTGAATTACCATTTTCAATGAATCACTCTTGAGTGAATTAGTTTTTTTGATAACCTGGATTCATTTACTTGAAGTTAACATAGCACCTTATTATCACAACTGTATATTTTCATTATGCTTCAACCTGGAGAATCTTACATGTTCCCAAGTCACTGTTGGATACCTTATAAGATTGCAGGACATTGTTGCTATCTGTTACAAATATGTTACCAATGGCTTCTGTTCTCTCCCGTACCAACAGATCTTACTGACCAACTCCCTGCACAAGGCCTTGCGAATATATCTTTCTTCAGAGTGGTATTATTTTACCTTTCATTGTTTGGTCACAGTTTTGTTACCTAATTTGGCTCTGTCCCATTGTTTCTCTTGGACAAGGATCATTTCTTAGATTCTAAGACTAAAGGACTGGACACATTAATGTATCTTCTGAAAAACCCACAAAGATCCTCAAGAATCTGGTCTTGTCTGTCTACCCCTTATACAGGACAGTATTTTCAAATAAAGTGACAGACAGAAAAAGACTGATTGAAATCTCCACCAATCACTGGTGAGGACATCCAACAACCTATATTGTGAGACATTCTCAGTAGCAATGGCATGGCCACAAGGAGAAACAGCTTCACAGTTTTCAATCTGAAGCACAACCTGACATTAATTTATTACTGATATGGAATTGTCTTAGTAGGTTAAAATAAGTCCAAAGTATTAGGTATGATACCAGGGTATCCGGTTTTCTAATCTCAAAGTCAAAGTGGTAGTTGGACTGAAGCCCTTCACTATATCTGGGATAGAAATTATGTGTAATAAGCAGTTGTAAGAACAACTGAGTTATGTGAAGCTTATGTAACTAAAGTCTCTGAACATAATTCAATGATATTTCCATTATTCTACAATGGCTGATTTCTTCTACTGACTATGACTATCCAGCTACTGACTATGAAGTCTCGTTCACAAATAGAATATTTGGTAATTCTTTTCCCACAGAGAAGATGCTATGTTTTTTTTAAGAATTTATAAAAGTAACCTAAGGAACAGGTGATTAGAGTTTCCCAAGAACCCACAGGCTAGAAATCTTGCTGGGACTGGGCATAGAATAGCCCAGCTCTGATATGCTCATGGCAATGGTGAAAGAGGATGGTTGGGAAAACAAAACAATGATGAAAGGACATGTGGGTGGTAATAAATGGGCATGGGGAGGAATACATGGGAATAGCATCCTGTGCCTAAGCTTCTAATTTGTCAAAGGTACACATTTCAGTGTGGCAATCATTTCACACTATACCATCTTATCCCTGCCAGACTGCCTATAGTGTGCTCCTACCAATTTGTCAGTAGATTCATGCACCCCCTCATCCTGCAAGAAGACTGATTTTTCCCTCCTGTGTTAATCACTTATCCTTTGTGTGATAAAACACCATGACTACAAGAAACTTTTATAAAAATAAGAGCTTATTTTGGCTTAAGGCTACAGAGAGAGAGAGAGAGTCTATCCTGGTTGGGAGGCATGGTACTAAGCAGCAGTCATGGGAACAAAAACAAGAAGCTAAAATCTCATGTTTTGGACTGCAAATATGTAGTAGAGAAGGTGAACTGGGAGTGAGGTGATGATTCTAATCTCAGAACCCATTGACAATGACACTCTTTCTCCAGCAAAGCCACACCTTCTAAATCTCCATAAGCAGGGCCAGATATGGGCTGGGTGTTTATTTGTCTGAGGCTAAGGGATGGGTTTCTCATTCAAACTTCTACACGCTTCCCCACATCAGCATTACTTAGAGACAATTTTCTTACAACTGACTCATGATTTTTAACTTGCTTTTTGTGGATTCTACTGTGATAAATTTTCTTAGCAGATGCTCTACACAGCAGCCTTGATGACTATACATCTGTAAGCTTTAAACAATGAAGAGTTTCTAGGTAAAATGAAACAAATGTAGCTTTGTGTATTTAATCAATCCTAATAACTTTTACTCTACGCATACCTCCTACTATCTATAGACAGTTAATTACTCAATGGCAGTTCTTTGAGTTATACATTGATTGTAGTTGTCTTTACTTAAAAAACAAAAACAAAAACAAACAAGAAAACCCCCAATCATTACTAAACCTTTTGAATCTAGGATTTCAAGATAAAACCCAATTCTAACAGAGTTTTACTTTGTCCCAAAAATAGGTGTTAAGACCTTTTGATTATTGTAGTGGGTAGAAAACCATGGGAGCATGATAATATAACCCAGAAGCACTTTTACCAGAATGAATGGAGGTTTCACCATGCCATATCAGGCCTCTGTGATGCTGGTAAAAGAGGTGTTGATATAGAACAAGCCAAGCATATAACAAAGGAGCAGGAGAGTTAAAAACTCATTAGATCTGTGAAGGACTCTTAACTGCTCAGACAGCCAGAGCACTGATTAGTACAAACTATGCAGCTTAAATTTCTTCAAATTTCTGGTAAACACAGAAAGTGAGGAGGGAATTTTCTGCCTCATTTTAAGTGGGTCATTTGCATGAGTGTCCTTGTTCTAGATAGATTCAGAGACTGTGAATCCCTTGAGGCAAGAGATCTCAGTAATGGCAAAAATGTCAAGGTCTTGACAGTGGCCACCTTCAGAATTAAGAGCACTGTTCATTTCCTGTGGTTAATGTGCCATCTCTTCAGTTCAATTTCCCAAATGCGTGTTAGGAGTCTCTAGATTTCCTGAAGCATGGTTTTATATTGACAGAGCTAGACTTTTACCTCTGTTTTGCAGTCTATCACCATCTGGGCAAGTGAGCTGCTTCACCTTTTTATGTCTGTTTTCTTCAAAGCCATTTAAAAGCTATATTTACTAACACTCTTTTTTTATATTTATGGGTTTTTTGAGGGATTTCAGTTTTAGTGAGGAAGGACAGAGATTAAAGTGTTTGCTTCTGTAACTGAGCTACTGAACCTGACATGATTGAAGGACAACATGAACTTCAACATCTTGCCAGTTCACATCCACAGCAGGAGTGATATCTGGATTTTTCTGTGAGAAATCCTGATGGAACTATTTGAGGTCTCAGGAGGCAGATCAGCAGATTAAGACAAAACATGGATTCTAAAAGGCTCTAATACCGTATCTTCAGAGATACCAAACACAAGCCCAGCTAAGGGAACGAGATAAACACCTCAATACCTTCAAGACATGAGATGGTTTCACCTTCATAATGGAAACAGGTACATAAGAGGAAAAAATTCCAAACACAAATCACATGTTAATTTTAGGGTTTTAACTATGTCTGTAGAAACACAAATTATTAGATTTTATCAATGGATCTACAGTAAAAATCAAGGGCACACCTTATTTTGTGTTCCAATATAATTAATCAATTTTCTTTGAAGAGAAAGAATTTCAAACTTGACTGAAAATATAAAAATGGAATGTAAACAAGAGAATTTAAAATTAAAAAAATTATTTTTTCACAGGTCAATTTTTCTTATGAATTCAAATATATAAATGTGATTTGATTTTAACATCAAAGGAAAGAACAATAAATCTTTAAAACACCAAAGAAGAGCACAAGGGATGGTCCTGAATTTATTTAGTGACACACTGTGCATTTCTTCTCAAATAAATTATATTTTAATTAACATATATTATACATATTTATGGAATATAGTGTACTGTTCACATATGTGTGCCATGGAAAGAGAAAAATTCAAGGTATTTATTATACTTTTCATTTTGGTTCATCATTTCTTTGTTCTTAAATGTTCACAACCCACTGTGTGGGGCTTGATGATGCATCAACAGTTAACAAATTCACTGCTTTTCTAGAAGATTAAAGTCTGGCTCTTAAAATCCAGATTGGGTAGCTCACAACTGCCTAGAACTCCAGTTCTAGAGGATTTAATATCTTTTTCTGGAACCTGAAGTACATGTAATTATATACATTTATACCTACACTACAATTCACATGTTCTGGCACACAAACACGTACATACACAATTCAAATCTAAAAATATCTTTAAAGAATCACCATTTTAGATATTTTGAAATGCACAATTTCATCTTGATGGCTCAGTTGCAGCACTCTACACCCAAGCAACAAACTTGTTCCTTCTAGCTGTAACTTTTTGTTCATTGAAGTATAATTCTGTCAGCTCCTCCCTCTTCTCCACATGTACTGAAGTAAAATTTAAAGAAACTGAATCATAATATTTTTCTGAAAAAGAGTATTTGTATTAAAAACTAAACATTCTAGGCAAGAAAATGAAGAACTTGACAAACAGCATCATAATTATAAAAAAATTATATCTCAAAAGAAAAATACAGACACAGCAGATAGCCTACAAAGTGAAGGAAAATATTTAAAATTGACAGATCTGTTGCAGAGTTAATATGTAAAAGTTTTAAAATCTAAAATAATAAATACAAACCTTTAAAAGTCCATTCAGAAAACAGACAAATTATTTGCACATAGTGTTCTCTACAAGAGACCTATGACACCAAAATTTACATATTCAGTTTCTTTAACCACAAAGGAAATGCAGATAGAAACCACCATATTGACATTGCATTCCAAAGCAAAATGATGACCACTAATTCAATCATTTTGGGGAAATTTCTGAGTAAAAAGTCTAGAAAATTTATTTCAAACTGTTTGTGGTAGTGTTAATAATATTAATAATGTGGATATTCATCAAAAATTTTGTTTTACTATTTTTTAATAATTTATAATTTAAGGAGTCTTTTATATATGAATGTATGTATGCATGTTTGTATGGATTTATTTTATCTTTCCATCTATCTATCTATCTATCTATCTATCATCTCTCTAATTTTGATTCATTTATATATCTGTGTTGCTGTGTGTACATGAGTTTTGTATGCCTGTGTATGCAGGGCTGATTTGTTTTTTTTTGTTTATTGTTTTGGCTAGATTGGCCAGATACTCTTGTCTCAATGATGTATGACTTACTTTTGCCTTGTGAGCCAGGCATCTATACTCTGGTCCTCAAGATGGCAAAGCAAGCACAGGAATCACTCCAGACTTTGTTTTTAAAATATTCAAAGGAATTAAATGAAACTGTCAAAACGATACCTGTCTTCTATGCTAACAACAGACAAAATATACAACCTATAGAAAATACTCATTAAATTTTAATTATCTAAAATAAAATAGAAAATAAGTTACTACAATAACTGATAATTACTAATGGGTCAGAGTCTTTAGTGATTTTTAAAAGGTCTTGTCTTCTTGTTCATGTGAAAATTTATAAATAACCTGTAAGCTAAAAATAAAATGCAAAGTTTGATAATTAAAATTTTATTATACTACAGTTTAGGAAAATAAAACAACCTCATAATGATCTATATCACCTTAGAGTAATTTGTGTAAGTACCACATAGAAAAAACTTTGTCTAAGGTTCATAAATACTATATATTGTGTATTATTCATATTAGAATAGAACAAATAACTTCAAGAAAGAAATCTCATATTACCCTTATCAAAAGCTTACAAGGATTTATGACTATGCATTTTGCTGAGTGGAGAAAATTACATGATTTATGGAACCCACATATTTTTAAGAAATAATATTTTCAATGTGCCCTTAGGACAAATATACACCAAATACACCATTTTTAGAAGGTCTTCTATTTTATAATTAGTATTGGAACAAGTAGCCTCACCTTTGGAAACTTTTACATCATAGAAATTCTGTAGAAGAATAAAATCCTGAAAATGAAGACAAGAACCTTTAGAAGTTTTTCCCAGCAGCGATACTGAAGTCTATTTAACACTTTGGAAATCAATTTGTTGGTTTCTCATAATGTTGGGAATAGTTCTTTCTACCTCACAACCCAGCTACGCCACTTTTGGGCAAATAACCAAAAGACATTCCACAAAATCACAAGGATTCTTGCTCATCTATGTTCATAGCATCTTTATTTCTAATGGCCAAATATTAAAAACAACCTAGATGTCCATCAAATGAAAAATAAATAAAGAAAATGAGGTATATCTACACATTGGAATATTACTCAAGTATTAAGAGTAATGGCAGTGTGAAAATTGCAGACAAATAGATGTAACTTGAAAATATCATCCGGAATGAGGTAACCTTGACTCGGAAAGACACACATGGTATGTAGTCACTTATAAGTGGATATTAGCCATAAAGTACAGACTAACCATGCTACAAACCATAGACCCAAAGAAGCTATGTAACACAGATAACCCAAGAGAGGACCCTTGAATTTCACTGAGAAAGAAAAAAAATAGATATTGAGGGTGGATAAAGGGAGGAGATTATGTTGGGGAGAGTTAGAGATGAGAATAGGAGGGATGAGATTGCTGAAGGAGAAAGGAAGTGATAAGTGGGAGGAAGACATGAAATTGCCTTGGCAGTGAGCATCCCTGAAACAATCTAGAAACCTAGCACAAGAGAAAATCCCAGGAATCTATAAAGATGACCATAGCTAAAAACTACTAGTGTAGTCTAGTAACTATTAGTAAGACTACTGTAATAGTGGATATTGAGCCTGAAAGGGACACTGTCTGTAACCTGGAAAGACTTCCAATGGAGGGAGAAGAACACCAAACCACACATAAAACCTTTGACCTCCCTCCAATGGAGGGAGAAGGACACCAAACCATCCATAAAAAATTTGTCCTGCATACAAGATGTTCAGGGATAAAGATGAGGCAGAATTTGAGGGGCAGGGCAATCAATGACTGGTCCTACTTGGTATCTATCCTAAAAGAAAGAATCAACCCCTAACACTATTAATGCTATTCTGCTATACATGTAGAGAATAGCCTAGCTTAACTGTTATCTGAGAGGCTTTACTCGGCAGCTGATGGAAACAGATGTAGAGACACACAGGCAAACATTAAATAGAGCTTGAGAGATCTTGTAGAAGACAGAGAAGAAAGATTGGAGGAGACAGAAAGATAAAGAACACCACAAAAATACCTACATATTCAACTAATATGGATTCACAGAGGCTCACTGAGGCTGCATGTATGGGACCAATCTAGGCACCCTGAATATATGCAACAGATGTACAGTATGTTCTTCATGTAAGACCCTTAAGAACTGGAACAGGGGCTGTCTCTGACTCTGTTGCCTGCTTTTGGATCCTTTCCCCAGTTGGGCTGTCTTGTCTAGCAACGATAGTAGATGTACATAATTCTACTACAATTTGATATGCCAAGGCAGGTTGATATCTATGGGAGTCCTCTCCTGCTTTAAGAAAAAAGGGAGAAGAGATGGAGGAGGTGAGATGAGAGGGAAATACTGGGAGGAGAGATGGAAGGAAAATAAGGGGAAAATACTGTTTCCTTGGACCATTGTGTAAATCCCTTTATTGGACAAGACCTATCTTCACAAATATACTTTCTGTGACCCCTGACTTCAAGTCTGATGCTCATGTAAAGTGCTCCAAAGTCCTAAGCAGTACTTGACTTCATTTTGCTTACTAAAGAAACATGATTTATTTTAATTAGAGGATAAATTATATTACATCATATTTTGCAAAATCTCAGTGAAGATATATTCATTATGGAACCATCTTCTTTGTATTCTGCTTCTCTTAAAAGTGGATGGATCTTTTTCTAATGAACATGAATAAAACAAAACATAAATAGCAAGTGGCAGTCAAGTCTTGATCATGCCAGTAGGGATGGTTTGTTTGGAGAAGAATTTTCTCTCAGGACACATGCATAGACTCTGAGATAGCAATGAAAGTAGCCCTTGGTTTTTCAATGACTGCAGTGTTTCCTGAACACTTAGTGAAGCTGACCTGTACACAAGGTTTGAGAGTCAGGGAACTGATATACTGGGCTAACTTATCTCTGTAATGGTGATAGACAGAGGCTTGCTGATTTTGATGATAACAGAATAAAATGGTAAGATACACAGAAGTCCAGTTATCTGCATACATACACACCTATATGAAAAATTGTAACTAAGAGGCCACATGTTACTCACAGGTGTGTCATAGACCTGAGCAACATTCCTTATTGTTGATCAGGGCTTTCTTACATCTCTTAAATATACTCACTTCTGCCCTAAAAATTAGTCTCAAATTTCCTGAATGTGTATGCAATTACATACATACATACATACATACATACATACATACACACACACACACACACACACACACACACACACACACACTTACTGGAGCAATATCTGGCCATTATGCAGGATCATTCAAGTTTTTGATATGGACCAAGCAAAAATGTCCAAATAAAAGATATCAGTGGGCCATAGGAATTGCTTCAAGTAAAGTGGTAAGGCACTCAGCCTAAAAGAAAGGGCCTCAGATTGTTGAGAAATAACCAGACCGTTGTTAGAAAATAAAATGGTACTCTCCAGTACTACCTGTAGTAGAGGTACATTATCATATTAAGAGACATTGAAAATGGATATATAAATGATATCATAAGGTAAATAAGAATTCCAGATGCAAAGCCTATGTAATACAATAATGGATGGCATGCTGTGTTCCTAGTGAGCTTACATGAAAGGTTTAGATGGGAAGGTTGAGTGGCATATTACTCAGGCAATAGAGAGAATGCTAACATTATTCTTAGAAGAACAACATTCTATTCCTGAGTTTATAAATATACACCATTGAACACATCTCTAAATTGTTTTGTTTGAGGGCTAGATAGGCTGTGGTCATGGAGAAAATCTAAAATCTATCATTCCACTGAAAGAACATATCAATAAAAAGACCCCTAATGCCATTCTGATATTGAGGCTACTGTGACTACCTGTTACACAGAAGACAGCTTACATACAATAAGGTTATTGTTTTCTTGCGTATCTGAAAGCTAGATGATCCTGGGTCAGGTAATTTTCTAGATACAAGAGATCTCCATCTAGCTTGAACCTCAAGAGATAATAGGGTCAATGCAAAACTTCCTGGCCTCTTTGAGAAATACAGTAAGTTCAACCTACAATGCCATCAACTCTATTTGGTAATAGTTTATAATCTATTAGTTGTCAGGGAATATGTAGACCAGAACAATTACTGAATTTGTTATATCAAACTAGAAGACTGAGTAATACAGTTAAATCAAAAACGAGAATTCTCACTTAAGCAAGTCTGAGCATCCAATTTTTAGAAAGTCATACTACTAATAGAAATTAGACTCTCTCTGATTTCCCTTCATGTAACTCTAATTATCAATTATTACTCACATTCTTAGTGGGGCTTCTGCCTCTGTTTTGCAGTCAGTGAAGACGTATAATTATTTGAAGCCTCATTCTTAAGTGTTCCAGCTTCCTATGGGCTGTAGACGTAGACATTGTCTCCTCTATGTCTTTCTGATTTTACATTGAAATTAAGACACATATACAAATTCAAACACATACAGACATGTGATTTTTGATAAAGAAGCCAGAAATACGCAGTGGAAAAGCAAGCATCTTCAACAAATAATGCCGGTTAAGCAAGATGCCTGCATGTAGGAGAATACAAATAAACCCATATGTATCACACTGCACAAAATTAAATTCTTAAGTGCATCAAAAACTTCAACATAAAACCAAATACACTGAACCTGATAGAAGAGAGCTTGGAGAATAGTCTTGAATTTATTGGTACAGAAGAAGACTTTCTGAAAAGAATAGTAATATTACAGGCCCTAAGATTATCAAGTAATAAATAGGACCACATAGAACTAAAAAGCTTAGGTAAGGCAAAAGGCACCATAAATCAAGAAAAGTGCCAGACTGCATAATGGAAAATGTTTTACCAACACCATAGCCTATAGAGGACTAATATCTAAAATATATAAAGAACTTAAAAAACTAGATGGCATAAAAACAAATAATTCAAATAAAATGAGAAAGACATATAAGCATAATGAATAAGGAATCTCAAATACTGAAGATACTGAAAAATATTTAAAGAAATGTGCAACATTCTTAACCATTAGGGAAATGTGTTATATGAACTAGTCATTAGAAAGATATGAAAATATGGCAAAGGTAGAGAGTTGAGTGGACATTCATCCCACTGATACTGCTGTCATGAAGGTGTCATAGTACTGGAGTGGAATTTCTGTTGAACTAAACTTATTTTCAACCAAGTTCTTCTGTGAAGAATCCCTTATCATGTTCCCATAAGGAAATCCACCTGTTTTCTGTAGATAATATTTCATATATGCTCTTGTAAGGAACCCCCCTAGGCCCACTGGTTTACTGAGCTAGACTTGCCTACAACTGTTTTCTGAACAAGGAAACAATTGTTTCTTTGGTGACCTATTGGAAAAAGAACATTTGCTCAAACACCTTAAAAGAGGCACTGAGATCCTATTCCACAGTATGTTAATACTAGGAAGTAAGGCATCTGTGGAGTTAATAGGTCATAAAGCTAGAGTCTTCTCCTAATACTACAGCATAATGCCCTCCTCCCTCAGTTTTTAGCCATGTGAGAGAACAGGAAGCCTGTATATCAGATAGCAAAGTTCACCATACACTGTATCTGTAAATACCTTAATATTAGACTTCAACATCTCCAGAACCTGGAAAAATCCTTTTTTTCCTCTCAATTCACATAGTTTACAAAGTTTTGTCACCACAACCTGAGCAGACTAAGCAGTAGAAGTGAGCACTGATGAGGAAACTGGGTAGAACAAAAACTGTATCAAAGACAGGTATACAAATCAGACCCCATGCATGTGTCACAGAGTCATCAACTAGACTCAGTATGCACTTCTGGCTTTTAAATTCATTTGGTATTCTGTTGTGATATAGTATGCAGGTTCATTTTTTTCTATTGTTTTCTAAGTAATAATTTATGTCATCTATTCTTTGTTTCATGATTTCCAAATTTTCTAGGTAAAAATTTTAAAATATTAAATAATGAATGTTCTGTTGGATATATTTTAACTTCTTATTTTCTGTTAATGTATGAAAAAAATTTCCCACTGAAACATAAATTGAAAATGAAAACAAAAACTTTGCATGCATATATACATTTCTCATTATTCTCTACCTTTCTCTTATTTTACATTTTTTAGTAGCTGTTGGGTGAATTAAAATAAAGGTCATGGAATTCTACTCCTTATAGCAAAGCATATACTGAAGTGTTTCTTTTCCTTCTCTGATTGCCGGTTATTTGAAGGGGTGAGTTGGGCTCATTAAAATTACAGTTTTCTCCACTCAACTTAGTTCTTAGCAGATGCTAAATAAATCAAACCTCTATCAGAAAGCAATCAATTAAAAAACTCATGGGGCTTGTGGTGTGTTTTTTGTTTGATACACCTAGCGCAATTTCTCTTTTCTAAGTTGCTTTTTGTTTCAGTGACATTTTGTGATAGGATCAATATCAGAGCACCCAGTTCATTGAACAGCTCCTCCCCCTAGCTCCTCCAGTTGAGAGAGTTCATTCTCTGTCAGGTCAACAGCATGACAGCATAGTTATTATGGAATGATCGTGTGCCTTCTTGTCCTTTTTAGGAATTTCTTGCCTTATATATTTATTTGATACAGGAAGTTGTGCTGTAAAGATGATCAATTAAAGATTAGAGTCAGACACACTTTGTCTATAGTTTGCATTTAGTATTTAGTATTGTGTTACCAAGTATTCTCAGGAGCAAACTCTCTAAGTCAGTGATTCTAATTTGTGTCTAAAATCCAAACACACTCATTTCATGCTTATTAAACTGTATTTGCATGACATATGACAGAGAGAAAACATTAAAGTACAGATTGTACCACTTCAAAGCCAGTAGCTGGGCACAGTGACAGTAAATCAGGCTTCAAAGAGTTAACAACAGAATGTAAAAAATAAAATATAAGATAAAGTCAAAACCATCGTATCAAAGTTTGACAAGAGAAGCCAACAGAAATATAAAAGAACCCAAGAGAAAGCACAAAGTCAAAGATATGCTCATTTACATATTCAATAGTCCCATAAAAATACTAAACTAAAAGCTACCGTACAGACTAGGATAGCCCCTGTGATTGCTGCTTCATTCTCTGTGAGTCTTTATGAGCTTTTCTCAGTTGTTTTGGAGAATCCTATTCTCCTGGTGTCCTGAGTCCTTTCTTTCTCTAATACTCCTTCTATGGAGTTCCCTGGATTATTCTAGGAGGCACTGGGTATAGATATTCCCATTTAGAGCTTTGTGTGATATCTCAGTCTCTCTCTGTATCTCTCTCTGTCTCTGTCTCTCTACAAATAACAACTGGCTGGGGTCTCTGTATTTTTTCCCATATACTTCGGGAGGAAGCATTTCTGATGGTGACTCAATAAAACACCAATCTATGAGTATAGTAAAATATTACTAGGAGTTATTTTAGTCATTTTATTGTTATGTTTTCTTTTAGATCAGTATTGTTTGATTTTATCTTAAGTCTCTGAGATACCTGTTTATTGGTTCCTGGTCATCCAAGCAGAGCTAGGTACAGGTTTCATCTAATGGAATGAACCTTAAGTCAAATCAGGTATAAGTTGGTTATTCTCACAATATCTCTGCCACCATTGCCCTACCATATTTTTCAGGTTGTACATCAAAGATTTTGTTGTTGTGTTGGTATTTATATTTTTCTTTTGGTAACCTGCAGAGTACATTTCTATATCAAAGATACTAGAACATGAGGGTTAACTTTCTATATAGGTACCAGTTTGACCTCTTCATTTTCAAAAAGTTGTGTGGGTATTGTCTTCAGCAATGGGGCCTTGCTATCAGCTTGTGAGGAACAACCTATGTCTAGGCAATAGTCTGGGTTTAAAATATTTTTTTTAAATCAATGACTAAGGCTAAAGAGATATATTCAAATTAAGAACATTTGCTGCTTTTGTGAGAGACTAGTGTTTGATTCTTAGCACATAGATACAACTATATGTAACTCCAGTTGTTAAAAATTTGGCACCCTCTTCTGGATTCTGATGGCACCAAGCATGCTCGTAGTGCACAGACATGAAGGCAAGAAAACACAAGTAAGTAAGTAAGTAATAAAAATAATCATTAACTACCTGCCATCAGGGCAGTTTAAAATATTGTAAAAATCAACATTTTCTAAAAATGGTAAAAGCAGCTTGAATGAAGAGGAAATTTCAGGGTCTACCTGGTACTTGCTAATAATCTGCAATCTAAGTGCTTGGTACTTTGTGTCATACTGCAAACATTGCATTCCTGAAGACAGGTTGTCTATGTGATTGACTCATGCCATGAGAACACAAAGTCTGAATATCAGCCAGTTTTGACATCTTTGGAAATAATACCAGAAGTACTTGAAATCTGAAATTCAGGCAAATTAACGATGAAAAATCACCAAAGCCACTTGGTAGAGCCTCACGATCTTGATTATTACTTTTGTTTCCAAGCACTCATAGCATACATCATTGTGCAGGGATTTATCTTATTCAAGATGTTATTTAATTTCAGATGTTCACAGAAAAAGTAAACTCAATAAATAAATAAAATAAATACCCCTCCCCCCCAAAAAAAACATGGATGATGCTCTACACAACTGGCTGTCTTGTCAGAGTTAGGGCTCATAAGTGTGGTTAGTTCATAATTTAAAGAGAATAATTGCTAGCATGATTTAAGACAATGAACAAGAGAAGTCTCAGTCTGTGCATCCTCAAAGTGGCTTTATTTGTGATTGTAGGTTTGAAGAATTATGGGTCCTTCCTTATTAGGCCACTTTCTATACAGTCCAGATGATGACTTTTGATAGTAAAATTGAATTGATGAAAGTTGCCAGAGCACATCCAAAGGCAAAGTTGGTTGTACGGTTTGCCACTGATGATTCCAAAGCAGTTTGTGGCCTCAGTGTTAAGTTTGGTGCCACACTCAAAACCAGCAAGCTTCCCTTGGAACGGGCAAAAGAACTAAATATTGATGTCATTGGTGTCAGCTTCCATGTGGGTAGTGGATGTACTGACCCAGAGACCTTCATGTAGGCAGTGTCAGATGCCCACTGTGTATTTGACATGGGAACAGAAGTTGGCTTCAGCATGCATCTGCTTGATATTGGTGGTGGCTTTCCTGGTTCTGAAGATACAAAGCTTAAATTTGAAGAGATCACCAGCGTAATCAACCCAGCTCTGGACTTCCCATCAAACGCTGGAGTGAGAATCATAGCCGAGCCAGGCAGATATTATGTCACCTCAGCTTTCACACTTACCATCAACATCATTGCAAAACAAACAAACAAACAAACAAACATGTGGAAGGAGCTGACCAGCTCTGATGATGAAGATGAGTAAAATGAGCAAACCTCAATGTATTCCGTGAATGATGGAGTGTATGGATCATTTAACTGCATTCTTTATGATCATGCACATGTGAAGGCCCTGCTGCAGAAGAGACCCAAGCCAGATTAGAAGTATTACTCATCCAGCATCTGGGGACCAACATGTGATGGCCTTGATTGGATCGTTGATTGCTGTAACCTGCCTGAAATGCATGTGGGTGACTGGATGTTGTTTGAGAACATGGGTGCATACACCTGTTGCTGCTGCTTCTACTTTCAATAGGTTCCAGAGGCCAAACATCTACTATGTAATGTCACGGCCAATGTGGCAATTCATGAAGCAGATCCAGAGCCATGGCTTCCCGCTGGAAGTGGAGGAGAAGGATGTTGGCACTCTGCCCATGTCTTGTGCCCAGGGATGGACAGTCACCCTGCCGCCTGTGTTTCTGGCTAGGATCAATGTGTAGATGCCATTCTTGTAGCTCTTACCTGCAAGTTTAGCTTGAATTAAGACATTTGGGGTAGACCATTTAACTTAATTACTGCTAGTTTAAAATGTGTTTGTAAGAGTAGGGTTGGCACCAATGCAGTATGGAAGGCTAGGAGATGGGGTTCACACTTACTGTGTTCCTATGAAAACTTTGAATATTTGTTTTATATGGGTTTTTATTCACTTTTCAGACATAATACTAATGTGTGTTCCTCAGCTGCTGAGCAAGCATTTGTAGCTTGTACATTGACAGAATGCACTAAAAGCTTATGTTGTGACCCATTTTGAAAATAAAATATTTTGAAATTAAAAAAAAAGAATCCAGACATTGTTCTGCATTTCCTTGATAACCATGGGATAGAATGCCATCTCTGCATAAATAAATCACAGTCTGGTGGGGATTTGTTGGCTTTTGGCTGTACTCTGATCTGGAGTGTATTGTAGCAAAAGTTGTGTTCATGGAGGAGGCAAAACAAGGAGTTAGCATAGGTTGCTATTAAATCACTCACTTTGGTCTTTGCTTGTGTGGCTCCCTGTAAAAAGTATTGAGGATAATATAGGTCATGTCATTTAAGTGGCAACTATCAAGAATTTGTTTAATACATTAAAGACACACACACATACATACAAAGACAGATAGAGAGAGACAGAGCAGAGAGACAGAGAGACAAAGAAACAGAGAGAAACAGACAGAGACCCAGAGAGAAATGTCAGACATACACAGACATACACACATAGACACACATGCACACACATGCAAAGAGATAGAGACAGAGTGTCACAGAGAAAGAAAAAGTCAGAGAGAAAGAGAGAGAGATACAGAGAGACAGAGAGAGAGAGAGAAAGGGCCTGTATCTCTGACAGATGAAAATTTTATTTATTTTCGCCAAATAGCCACAGTCAGTGAAGACCCAGCAGTTTCCAAGAAAAAAAAAATGTATTGAAAATTGCCCAGGTGCTCAGCAAGTCCAAGCATGAATTATGATGCTTGAGAACTGAGCTGACTTCTTTCCACCAACCTAATTACCACATCACTTTACTCAAAAATCCTCTCAGCTTCATGCAAATGAGCTTGTGGCATCTGTTCTCTTTACTCCTAGAGACATTGTATACTCTTAATAATCTATGGGATAAAATCAAGTTGCAAAACATCTAGGCTTATCAATAATAATAATGTACCATGAGAAAATATATATATATATATTACATCAAACAGAAAGTACAGAAAACTCATTTTAATAAGTCTGTCATAGAGTATATAAAGGACAAATGCTCCTTTCATGTGTTATTAGGCTGTTAGTCCCCCTTGAAGAAGGAGTGGCATAAATATATAGTATTCATGTGGAGGACCTAAAAACTAATGAGGTAAGGAGACATTCTGTTAGTCTCAAGAAAAATCATTCTGGAGCCAAAGAACAGAAAATAGACTGGTGTTCATGAGATATTTTACAATCTAGAACACATCTTCCTATGAAATCATATGAAGATAGTATTCCTAAAAACAATATTTGGAGACCCAGTAATATGAGCAATGAAAATAATGTATTATGAAATAAAGCAAAATGGACAGTTAGGAAAGAGGTGTGGTCATCAGGTTGGCTTCAGTAGCTAGTTCATTCTGCTGTGATGTATATATGCTCATATGTACACATGGATATATACAGGTGTATGTGTGTTTATATGTGTGTGATGTGTATGCATGCATTGCAGATGTGAGTATATCTCTGCTTATTTAAATTCATGTATGTATAAGTATGCATTTTTGTATGTGCATGTTTATATGTGCCTTGAATGTTAGTGTTTAATATTTATATATGCTTATATATATGCAAATATTTGAGTACATGTGTGTGTTTAGGTATACATCTGTGTGTGTATATGTATTTGAGTGTATATGCATGTCTTTAGAGTATTATCTCTGTGTATGTATATATATTTTTTGCAAGTGTTTACATATGTATGTGTGTGTATGTATGTGCATATGATCTTATGAGTATCCATGTGTGTATTTGCATAAGTATTTGCATTTATGTATATGTGTGCATATTTCATATTTTAATCTACCCAATAAAAAATAGACAAAATTTACAAAGTTTCAGAATGAGAAACAGAAGCAAATCAACAATGTAGGATGAAATGATCCAAGAAGGGGGAATAATATGATAATTGATATTAGCAAAGCAGCACATGGAAAGGACAAAGCATTGTTTTCAATATGGCTGTTTGAATCAAGAATTTTTATCAACTTGGTGAGATTAACGACATTACCATCTGCTGTATATGGCAGGGTGGATGCTGGAACAAAAAAATGAGTGTCACTATACTTTGTTTATTGATCACATTTTAATTAATATTGTCTAAACATCTACAAAGACTGCTTAGAGTCTGACATGCTATGTCAACTGACATTAAGAAGAACTAATAGTTTTGCTTTTTCATTACCTGTCCTCCATAGTACTAGATATGAAACTGGTTTTTCCAACCCACAGATGCATAGAGAATTCAGGCTAGTAACATGTAAAGTTACAGCTAAAGAATACTTACATAATGATCCTCTCATTTAAAGAAACCATTCATTCATTATCATTATTCCCTTAGTAGTTTATTAATTGCTAAGTACTAATTGTATGGCTTTCAATTATGCAAATTGTTCTAGAAGAGGAAATATGCTTAAAGAACAGTAGGTTATACCTGAGTTTTTATAGCTTTTCACCATAACAAAACAATTAAAATTTAATTTAAAGTACAGTGAAATGAGAACATATTTTCATATGCATAATTTGAACTATCCAAATGTAGCTAACTTTAAATAAGTTGAGTGGGAAATGTAACTAGGCTAATATGTGTCAAAATTAGTTTTAGAAAGCTCTATCTAATATATGAATATAAAATGTAAAAATTTCCTGCTTATTTAACTCACTAAAATTTTTATAAATAATCTAACTGAAGAACAAAGGCAAGAGTATACATATATATATATATATATATATATATATATATATATATTCTGTGAGAGCACAACTTGGTAAATATAAACATATCTAATGATAATTTTTAACAAGATGACGATTGCACTGTAAGTTTTCATGTAGGGAAATAGTGATTTATTGGACATTTGCACAAACCAGCAAAATTATAGAACATTCTGTATCCAGGTGCTGAAAATTCATTTTACTTTGCTATACCAGAAGTATTTGCCACCCATACCATGTGAGACAGCTAACACCTGACATTATTAATCACACTCTGCTATGCTTGCAGATAGAAACCTAGCATAACTGTCTCCTGAGAGACTTCATCCAGTAGTGGATGGAAGTAGATGCATAGACCAACAGCCAATCATCAGATGAAGCTCAGGAAGTCTTGTGGGAAAGTGATGTACAGAACTGAGCAAACTGCAGGGGTCAAGTACACCATAAGAAGACCTACAAAATCAAATAACCTGGAACATGGGGGCTCACAGAGACCAATGAGCCTGCAGGAATTGGACTTAGGCACCCGACACATTTGTAGCAGATGTGTAGCTTGATCTTTATGTGGATCTCTTAACAATTGCAGCAGGATATGTTTCTAACCCTGTTGCCTGAAATTGGATCCCATTCTCATGACTCTATTGCCTGGATGAACCTCAATGTGTGCTTTGTCCTGCTGCGACTGGATATCCCAGGAACATGTGATACCCATGGGGGTTTCTATTTCTTTGAGAAGAATTGGAGTGAGATTGGAGAGAGGAATTTGTAAGGGTAGGACTGTGAGAAGATGTGAGAGTGGATGCAATCAGGATATAAAGTGAATAAATAAATTAATGAAAAATATAAAAAAGAACTCATGATCTATTTCAACAGAAGATACTTTCTTGCATCATACAATTTTAGTCAGAAAAAAAGTAATTCTTTCAAAGATTTCTACTAGCATTACCCATTAGAAATATACCCTAAGGAATATATTCTATGTTTAATAATGCAGTGTAAAAGTTATGTTCTCAGAGGCAAAATCTCTCAATGTTCGGTCTAAAAACCATGACAAGTTTGACCTTTCAGGAAAATTGTACATCCATGTGAACATGTGTGAGCCATGGAAAACAAATCTTCACTCATTTTCCAATTGTTTACTAATTCTTAACTTAGTTTACTTTTATACAAAAGGTTATAACACTATAATATTTTTAAGGTCATATGCCAACCTTATGTAGGAAGAAAATGTTGCTGATAGAATTTTTTTTAACACACTTTTTAAAATACCTTGGTAATGCATTGATGTAAAATCAATAAGAAATGTAGAATGTTTCCTCTTCCTATCTGTTCATTTTTACATCATTTTAACATTGTTTATCCTATAGCCAACAAAGAGTCAGACAACATGACAGAGCTTTCAGCATTTTGACTTTTCATGGTCCTGGGCTGAAGTAAACCAGAACATACTCAGAGGCTGTACACTCCTGGTGGAGGTATGTGCTGTCTAGTTTTACTTCAACTTAACATAAGCAAGAGTTACTGGAGAGAAGGGAGTCTCAAGTGAAAAAATGCCTCCATACAGTTAGAATATAGACATACAGTTAGAATATAGACAAGCAGTCATTTTCTTAACTAGTGTTTGATGTGCGAGGGCTCATATCATGGAGTGTGAGGGCTCCCTGGGATGGTGGTCCTAGCTTATATTAAAAAAAAAATAAGCAAGCAGAGCAAGCAATGGAACCAAGACAGTAAGCAGCACCACTCCATGGCTTCTGCATTGGCTCCTGCCTCCAGATTTCTGTCCTGTTTGAGTTCCTGTCTTGACTTCCATCAATGATGATCAGCGATATGGAAGTGGAAACAAAATAAACCCTTTTTCTCCAACTTTCTTTTTGTAATAATATTTTATCACAGCAATAGTAACC
Organism: Arvicanthis niloticus; assembly: GCF_011762505.2. Classification (NCBI taxonomy): domain Eukaryota; kingdom Metazoa; phylum Chordata; class Mammalia; order Rodentia; family Muridae; genus Arvicanthis; species Arvicanthis niloticus. The sequence continues at coordinate 25,132,582 of NC_047658.1, read as the reverse complement.
CTAACTAAGACGAGGCAAAAAAAAATCCATAAAGAGATGAATATGAGGATAAAATCTTCTAAGTATAAGAAAATAGAGTTTGAAAACATATTTTTATCCTATGACTTGCACTGATGTATCATCATCAAACAAAAAAATCCTTACCTGCACACAAACATATACATAAAATTAACATATTGTCTAAGATAGGATTAATATCACTGGGATAAAACACTATGACTAAAATAACTTCTTAGGTAGGAAAGGTTGACTTTTCTTAGGCTCTCAAATAACAGTTCATTATTAAAAGAAATCAGGATAGAAACTCACTTAGGGCAAGAACCTGAAGGATGGTGCTGATGCAGAAGACAGGGAGGACTACTGCTTACTAGCTTCCTCATCATAGCTTGCCCAGCCTGATTTCATACAGAACCCAGTACCACAAGCCCAGGGATGGTACCACTCAAAATAAATGAGACCCCCTCCATCAATCACTCATTAAGAAAATGCTCTAAAGGATTAGAGTTCTTAAGCTTTTAAGAGTAAGTTTGTTCTTATGAAGGAACTTTTCAGTTCCTCCTGTCAGGTGACTATAGCATGGGTCTAGTTGTCATAAAGCTAGCCAGCACATATAAATGACATAGTTTTAAATTTTTAAAAAAAATGTTCCAATGTCAGAAAAGTTTATAGATAAACAAGGAAATGATCCAGAGTACCAATTCCATCAAGAGAACACAATACAGAGCAAGTCATGTGCACAGGCATTATCAAACACCAAACAGCCTGACAACAGCTGCCAGGTTTTCCAGGTCAGCTCTCCCATAGACCCACTGAACACCAGAGATTTCTCTCATCATTCATTTGTATGTATTTCTTGTCAGAAGAAGGAGAGCCTCTCATTTTCTTGACAGACTCATTATCGAATCTCTGAAGACTCTCAGAACTCTAAAGAGAAGTTGCTCACACCTTCTCAGCCCTCTGTCCCCCATTGAATTAAGTCATCCACACAGTGGGCAGATGCTCTTCCACTGCAGCTCTTGATCCCTGAATTGAAGAGAAAGTTCTAGTAACATGGAGCAGAAGACCATATCCTACAAAGTAAGTCCTCACAGCAGGAGGGCCCTCAAGAGTGAACTATTTTTACTTTATATGTGGCATTTTATCACTTGAGTAGCAATATGCACAAAGAATGAAAATAGACCAGAAGAAGGATGTGGGTAAAGACTGATATGTGAAAAAAAGTAAACTTTTAAAATTATATAACAAGATACTGCAATGAGGAAAATGAAGACTATGAAAACAATAAAGAAATAAAAGGCGACACTGATTACTTTGTGCTTTTCTGAACCTTCCAACATTTTCTAAATTTCTTTCCATGAACACTGAGCCTGTGGAAACGACATGGGTATTTACATATTTCATATAGAAAATTAAAGCCCCAACTAAGGACTGTTATACCAGAAGCTAAAATAGATTTGAGATTTCAAAATAAAAAGTTATTACACAAAATACTGAGGGAAAATGACAAAAGTCATCAGAAGAATGTTATCAAGAATCTGACTCCACAGTAAAAATTGAGAAATGTTCTTTTTCTCTGTTGCTGAAGTCTGTGCTCCAAGGGGAAGACTCGAAATATGGAACAAAACCAGCAGAAAAGTCTCTACAATGCTGTCTCACAGGTACATTTAAGTTGTGTTTCCAAACCATCCTTAGAAAATTACAGCCTGCATGACAGTCATAGTTCAACATCCAATAACACTGAAAGCTATCCCTTACTCAAAAAAAAAAAAAAAAAAAAAAAAAAAAAAAAAAAAAAAAAAAAAAAAAAAAACTAATAATTCAGCAGTGGTCATGGGAAATCTAGCGAAATGCCTGTTATCACATCTCTTTAGAACTGATATCCAATTCAACCATCTCTTTCAGAAGTATTCAAGTATGCAAGTCTCTTTTATAAAACCTTAATAACATAATACTTTTCTGGTAAGTGAATTAGAAGTAGGAATTGATTTCATTTTTTCCCTAACTTCAGAACTCATGCATAGGTGCTGTGGCAATAAGATCACTCAATTGAAACTTGGAAAGAGACTGTGACTCTGATTTTTGCTTATAAAGGTTCCCCATGGAGATTTAGATGCCTAACAGTATCCATGAAGTCCTTGAAGACCCACGGATTAATAAACATGACTTTACTGGTTTGCATTTAAGACAGAATCTTAACCAATCTTATGTCTGAAACTCCAAATAACCCAACAATATTCAAAGCAGTATATTCCAGGCACTTTTCTCAAAGTCTTGATGAAGAATACATTTTTTTCCTCATTTGGATATCATTTTTTTTATTTCATTTATTTACATTTCAAATGTTGTCCCCCTTCCTGTAACTTATCCAAAACTGGAGGTCAGGGGATGAGGGTTTATTCCAGCAGACTTTGGTCTGGGTACAATCCACAGCACTGGAACAATAGGACACTAATTCATGGAAAAGGAACTAAGGTTTTTCCCAATAAGTCAGTAAGTATTAAAAACTCATATGATGCAAAGCTAGTTAAAATATAGCTAAAATATGATTTACACACATACACACACACACACAGAGCGAGAGAAAGAGAGAGAGAGCATGCATATGCACATTAAATTTTAGCTGGAGAATAGAAGGTTGTCAACGGGAATTGGAAATTAATACTAAAAGGCAATGAGGAAGTGAGATTTTCAGGAAGTGGAATTGTGCTTTAGATAACAATCTGAAAACATAAAAATGAAAAAATAAAATAAAAAATAATTCACACTTATTTATTCTTCTCTCATCTTCTCACGCCAGGGCTCATAGCTACTCATTCAAATATTCCAACATGTCTGTACCAACTCTGTCATCTCCTGTTTCACACCACAAATTTTCTCTCTATTTTTCTTCATTTTTCATACTGGGTAAAATTCAACACACCTTGAAACTTCTCTAGTAATACATAAATATTAGTGATTTCCTTGGCCCCTTTAATAATTTTAATAAATGTATCTTTTAGGCTGAAGGTCTCTTCCCATCTTGACTGGTTCATTTTAATGGGTGAATATGTATCTCCTCTGTTACAGACCTTCTTAATCCTCTTTGAGATGCTTTTGGCTTCTCTGAATTCCCCAGCCAGCAGCACTTTGTAAGAGTTAGATGGGACACTATAAATAGAATCCTATAAATTTCTATGTTCATTTAACTTTGAAAGACATGGGTTGAAAAAAAAATCAGAGTCAAACTTCTCAGTCCCAACAACACATGCTTATGAAGATCCAATAATCCCCTTAGCACTCAGGCTTCATTTGAAAATGTGATGAAGTGTTGTTGAATACCCCAGGACAGGAGCTCTTTGCCACACAGATTAGTGGTTTTATAAACAATTTTCAAAATTGCTTTACAAATAGCAAGTCCCACTTACTTTCTGCAGTGCACTCCATAGTGATACACTGTGGTGTCTGCTCTCGTTCTTAATCTTCCATTGTAGGTTTTTTTTTTTTTTTTTTTTTTTTTTTTTGTCTTAGCCAGCACTGTGAACTCTGAGGCACACATGCTTCTGTAAAGAAATAAAAATAACCTTAACTACATATTAGGGCTCCTGAGGATACTAAGGATAAAAAACTGTTTACCAATACACAAAACATATTAGCTTTTACAATAATATTTGTGCTTTATATCATGAAACTATATTCTTGAGTCAGAATAGATCATACTTGATTTATTCACATCCTGAATCATAGGAGAAGAGTGTAAATCTCTGCAAAGCATGTGTTAAAACATTTGTCATCATCTGAAAATTATTTCAGGAAAGGAAAAATAATTTACAAGCCTAGGTAAAGTGAATACTGCATTTTCTAATTTCTACACTTTAAAACTAAAATCCTGAGAATGGTTGTTTGCACTGAAGCAAACAATTTTAGTTATATGATCAGGCAATGGACTGGAAGAGATTTTTATATAAATATGTATTGATGGGGAACAAATCATCATTATTTCTAATGGAATAATTGCCTGATATTGCATTTGAATGTTAGTTTTCCTGTCAGATGATTTGTGACAAAGTTCAAATATCTTTGTTGAAAAGCAGACAATGGATTAAAATCTTAATGCCATAATATCAGTTGTAGGAGAAAATCATCTCTGTGGTCATTACCATAATGCCACATATCTTATTGAATAGAACTCCCATGATTCATTGCTGACAAAGTGCTTGACTCTGCTTCTTTATTAGGAAAGAGAAACAAAGAAAATACTTCTTTTAGGAACATAACATAGCATTTTCTCTTTAACTAGCATAAACAGTACAGGAGGATATAGAGACAGTATCCAAACTGTTCTTTTCCTTAATTCATTTATGCTAGGGATTAAAGACAATGCAGCTTAAAATAATACCCCTTCTGAGGTGCAAGTGAGGTAGAATTAGAGCAAGATGTGATGGGTCCCAAGTCTGCTGGGCTCCTGTGGTGTGGAGGGCTCCAGCTTCAGCAGTTATTTGTGAGTCCTCCCTTACTTGTTGCCCTCAGTGCAGCAGGTCTCCTGGAGGCCTTCAGACTGTAGGGTCTTCAGAGGGGCAGACAAGCTGATTATTTGCCCCACATGGGGTGATTTCAATTTTAATGTATCTGTTAAGATTTTCTTTGTGATCCAATAGATGATCAATCTTTGAGAAGATTCCATGAGATGCTGAAAAGAAAGTATATTCTTTTGTGTTTGTATGAAATGGTCTATACATATGTGTTGGGTCCATTTGAGTCATAACATCTGTTGACTTCATTTTTCTCTGTTTAGTTTCTGTCTGGATGACCAGTTTGTTGATAAGAGTGAGGTGTTACAGTCTCCTGCTTGTTAATGTGTGGTATTCAGTGTGTGGGTTAAGCTTTGGTCATGTTTATTTTATGAATGTATTTATCCTAGCATTAGTGACATAGATATTCAGAATTGAGATTTCATCTTGGTAGATTTTTCCTTTCATAAAGGGTCCTTCTCCTTCTCTTTTGATTACATTTGGTGGAAAGTATATTTTGTTAGATATTAGAATGGCTACACCAATTTTCTTCTTGTATCCATTTACTTGGAAAATCTTTTTTAAGTTTTTTACTCTGATATTTATCTATCTTTGATATTGAGTTATGTTGATTGTATGAGGCAGAATGAACAAACCTGTTTTCATACCATTTCTGTTAGCCTGTGTCATTTTATTAGAAAGTTGAGTCCATTGGTATTTAAATATATTAAAGATCAATACTTGTTGATTTGTGTTATTTTAATATTGTTGGTATTTAGTTGTTGTTGGTGGTGGTGTTGGTGTTGGTTGTGGTATGTGTGTGTATGCTATCATCCTTTAGTTTGGTAGGTACGAATTTATTTATTTCCTATGTTTTCTTGAGTGTAGTTATCCACCTTAGGTTTGAGTTTTCTTTAAGGTAACTTTTATAGGACTGAACTTTTGCATGTATGTTGTTTAAATTTGATTTTGTTATGAAATATCTTATTTTCTCCATCTATGATTATTGACAGTTTTTCTGAGTACAGAAGTCTGAGCAGAAATATGTGGTCTCTTAGAGTCCAGAAAATATTTTTTCCAGGCTCAAAAAGTTAGCTATAATTTGAAGAGGTCTGCCTTGATGCCATATCTGGCCTTTTTTTCTTGCAGCTTTTAATATACTTTAGTATGTACACATAGTGTTTTGATCATTATGTGTCAGGAAAATTCTTCTTTCTGGTTCAAAATCTTTGGTGTCCTTTAAGCATCTTATACATTTACAGGCCTCCTTTCCTTAGTGATAAGGAAATTTTCTTCTATTATTTTGCTGAGAATATTTCTGTCTTTGAGCTGAGAATATTCTTCTTTTATGCCTAAAACCTTAGGTATTATTTTTCCATAATGTTTTATGTTAGAAAATTTTTACATTTAATGTTTTCTTTGACTGATGTATCCATTTCTTCTATTGTATCTTCTGTGTCAGAGATGTTTCTATGTGTTTATTGTGTTTGTGATGCTTGCATCTGTAGTTTTTGTTCACTTACTTATGTTTTGCATTTCCATGATTCCATCAGGTTTTTTTGGTTTGTTTTCTTTATTTCTTATACTTCTATTTTCAATTCTTGAACACTTGTATTCATTTCCTTGACCAGATTGATTGTATTTTCCTGTATTTCTTCAAGAAATTTATTTCTCTTGAAGGGTCTCTACCATCTTCTTAAGATAGGATTTAAGGACATTTTGTGTGTGTGTGTGTGTGTGTGTGTGTGTGTGTGTGTGTGCTCTAGCTGTGTTGGAATATCCAGGGTTTGTTATAGTAAGATACCTGGGCTCTCATGATTCAATATTTTTCTGATGTTGATTGTGTTCTTATGTTGGCCTCCAGTTATCTGGGTTTTGTGATTGTTATAGGCTGATGTGCTGATTTCTGAATTTATCTTTGTTAGATGGGTAATTTGGGGATTTTTCGCCTTGGTTTCTCTTTCCTCTCTGGTCTTCTGGCCTGAGTGGCCTTTACTTCTGGTGATGAGAGAGTCTTTAGGTTCAATAGATGCCAGGGGCTAGACCAGGTAGGCTCTTCTTTCTTTTCAGTTATTATTATTTGTCAGTATCATGAATTGTATTTCCTTCTTTCTCTTAAATAAGTTCTTTAAGTGATGATTTTTTATTTACTTTCTGTTTTATGGCAAATAAAAAAAGTTATATATTTTTGGACTAATATACAAAACACAAATCAAGGCACTAAATTGGTTGTATAATGGACAGATTTACATGATACATCTCCACGGTCCTGAAACTTGTTCATATAGGCTGTGAGTACTGTGTAGTATATCTACCTCATTATTTCTATTCTTAATTTGTATTGCAGTCTTCATTTCACCATCAGTCAAGCTAGTTTTAGTAACAATACCAAACAGATGCTGCCATGTGAAAGTCTGAGTTGTGCTATTTGGAATTCTGATAGAGGTAAGTATAGCAGCAGATCAAGAACAGTCTGCTCACAAAAGAAGTATCTAATCACGTGGTTACAATTGCCTGCCTGTTGAGGCTTATTTCCCTCAGCCAAAGCCTGTATTAATAGCCTTGTCTTGAACAAGGCAGCTTCTGTGTCAGAGGAACTCCAACCTTGAAAAGAAGGGATGCAGTGAGGTTGTGTGAAATAAAGTCACTGTAGTGGGGCTGATGGTCTGCTGAAGAGAAAACAGAGCTTTAGTCTGAAATGCATGTCACAAGCAGTTGCACATATTTTCACTGAATGTCACCATGCACTGAAATCATCTGTACTTATTTGAGTGGTTTGGGCTTTAATGTGAGGTCTGAATAGCTTTCAAACATCTTCCCATAATTTACTAGGACAATTTGGAGCAAAGGAAAGTACCTACTATTGAAGCAGAAAGCTAGAGTCAAATTTCCCAATGACATGCTATTCACAGTGATAGTTAGGTGCATAGTAACATTACATTCAAGGAAGCTTAACTGATCACTGTATAATCCCACTGTTAGTTAAACAGTGGGCATGTATCACTGAAAATGTGAAATCCATGCTGAGGACTTCAACTTTTAATTGAATTATAAATATTCTAACCATTATTTGTCAAATGTGAACATAAATGTGCTTTCTTTCATCCATGACCATCCCTTTTATAGGGTCAGTGACAGAAATAGCTCATCTGCAGCATAGCCTTGAAAGATTCCAAATCCGATTCTATATATTGTTATTACACACTGATACTTGAAGAACAATATGAATATTATTTCTTTCCAGCTGCAAAAAAAAAAAAAAAAAAAAAAAGAGTTGGCAAATGGATCCTTTCAATAGGTGAGTGACACTAAATACACTTCTACCATAGTATAAGGGACAGAATGTGGAAGGTCTCCCAATGGATACAGCTTTGGGCCAAGTGAAGCAATAATTGGCCAAAATAAGCTATACTGTTGTTCAGAAGATAGTAAACAGTTTAACAGAACAGGTTGGTTAAGACTTCTTAAATTAGTTGCATAGTGAGTTCCTTAACACAACACATGGTATGTATTGAAGGCTGTATATAAGTGTAACTACATAAAATCCCACTCACCAAATAATGATGCAGTTTCTTCTCACATTGCATATTGATGAATTAACAAAAGAGACTAACACTGATCCTCCAACATGCTTCCTTTCCTGAGACCTTTGGTAGGTTTCCCATTGTCAAGAAGTTTTATCAGACCCTTTGCACCTGACAAAGGTTATCCATAAGTTCTCAGTAGAATAGATTCATTCTGCAGACACTGGCTTGCATTTCTTGCCACAAGTTGTAGGAGGAGCTAAGGTGGGAGGAGTAAGGAGAGTAAGAGGAGGGGTAAGAGGAGGAAGAGGAGGAGCTAGAGAGAGCAGAGAGATAGAAGGATGAAGAGCCATGCAGGTATGGAGAGCTGTCCTGGGTAACAACTTATATTTAGGTTATCTAATTTGGAAACACCTCTAATTGTATGGGCATATTGTTATTGAGCATTACCAAACATATAAAGCCTTTGATTAATCTTTTAGCTTTAGAGTCTCATTTTTTACCAGGCCCACATGGATGGCAGGATGGTCCGGGCACAACCCAGCCTTTTAGAGACAGCCTGGAAGATTGGCAGAGCCATCTCCCATGCTGGTGTCTCGTGGGTAGCAGGGTTGGTGTTTCTGGCTGGCCATTTCTAGCTGCAGTGTGTACGTGACCTCTGGCCGAGAAACATGGCAGATGAACTTAAGCAGAGCCCACCACAGCTTAGATAGTCAGCTTGACCAGTGGTCATTTTAATTAATTACTTCTACAACAAGTCTTCCTCTTACATTCTGATTTTACAACATAAATCTTGCAGTTTTATATTAGAGCAATGGGTAGCTGATGAAAGCACAAGTTGTCAACCAAAACAACAAGACCCTCTTTTTTTTCACACACTGACTAAGGGACCCTGGGTAGGTGGATTAGTAGTACAGATAGACAATTATTCAGCTAAGATATCAAGACAATTACATGGAACAATAAGCTGGGCATGAGGTATACAGTTCAGTTGGCTTTGATAATGATATTTTAATCCAAAAACTGAAATAATAGAGCTTTCCAGTCTGATAGACTACATGTATAGTGGGACCAAGTAATATTCCTGTTTTCCTCCCCAGCACTGAGATTATGTAGACTTGCTATTGCATGGCCAGTTTTAATGTAGGTAGGTGCTGGGGTTATGAGTTTAGACTTTCATGCTTGTATAGCGAGCACGTTACTCACTAAGACAGTACCGTAATACCTATGGTGCATTCTATAAGCAATGATTTATACTGTTTTAGATTTCTGTGTCCACAGTGATCTACTCACTTAACATAGATAATTACTTAATTATAACAATAAGTATATTCTACAAATTTTATAGGAAACAATATTTATGAAATACCAACAAACTAGCACCAAATACAGGCCAGAGATAGAAAAACAAAAATCTCATTATATTATACTAAGCTTGGACCAAGAAAATTTTTATCTGTAAAAGTAGTAATTGTATTTTAAAAATTTCCCAAGTTTTTTAGTGGAACAGGTGAGAACTTTGGCTAATAGTGTGTAATGCTTTACTGTCTCCTGTTATCTAGAGAAAGTTGTCCTACCATTAAACGTTTTCTCTTGAACTCTGCAATCAATACACATGGTAGGCTTCTTCATCTGCAATCAATACCAATGGTAGTCATAATCTGCTATCAATCAATACCCATGTCACTATTTGAGACATGAGGTTCCTTCAAATATTGAAGGTAGTTCCCTTTCAGAGAAACATTGAAGTTTTAATTACAACAGTTGATTGTTCAAGTCAATGGATTGTGAATTCAATACTGTAATCTAAGTTGCTGTATGATTGAATTAAAAAATAAATTAACACAGAATCTCTTTACTGACCAATTCTCTAAAACTAAGATTTCCAAATGTAAAACTTATTTTCATTTTCAAAAGGCATGGATTTGAAAAAAATTCTAAGATTATATTAATAAGTATATAGAAAACATAATAGTTTCCTTTTTGTGGGGGAAATCAAGTCAGTCCTTCATTTGTTCATCATATTCTCATTAGGCAGATATTAATTTGATATAATACAAGTTATAGCTTGATTTTCTCATGTAGTCTAAGAATTATTTAAGCAAAATTAAATGAGCTTACTGAAATTGTAAATTCTTTCTTTCTTTCTTTCTTTCTTTTTTTGCAGTATTTTGAAAATGTCATGCTTTTTTGTTTTGGGTGTTCTTTTGAAATTTATTTTTTATTGGATATTTTATTTACATTTAAGATGTTATCCCCTTTCCCCATTTTGCCCACCTCCCAAAAATTCCTATCCTACCCCCTCCTGCTTCTATAATGATGTGCCCCCACCCACCCACTCCCACATTCTTGCCCTCAAATTCCCCCATACAGCCTTCATTGGGACCAAAAACCTCCTCTCCGACCTATGCCCAACAAGGCCATCTTCCCCTACATATACAGCTAGAGCCATGAGTCCCTCCCTATGTTCTCCCAGGCTGGTGGTTTAGACCCTGGGAACTCTAGTTGGTTGGTATTTATTGCTCTTCCCATGGGACCACAAACCCCTTTAGCTTCTTCAGTGTTCTCTCTCACTCCTCTATTGGGAATTCCTTGATCAGTTCAATTGTTAGCTGTGAGCATCCACCTCTGTATATGGCAGGCTCTGGCAAAGCCTCTAAGGAGACATCTATATCAGGTTCTGTCAGCATGCACTTCCTGGCATCCACATTAGCACCTGCCTTTAGTGACTGCACATGGAATGGATACCCAGGTGGAGCAGACTCCAGACAGCCCCTCCTTCAGTTTCTGTCCCACACTTTGTCTTCATATTTGCTCCCATGAGTATCTTGTTACTCCTTCTAAGAAGGACTGAAGCATCCACACTTTGGTCTTCCTTCTTCATGAGCTTAATGTGGTCTGTGAGTTGTATCTTGGGTATTGCGAGCTTTTGGGCTAATATCCAATTATCAGTGAGTGCATACCATGTGTGTTCTTTTGTGATTGAGTTACCTCACTCAGGATATTTTCTAGTTCCATCCACTTGCCTAAGTCATTGCTTTTAATCACTGGTTAATACTCCATTTTGTAAATGTACGACATTTTCTGTATCCTTTATTGAAGGACATCTGGGTTCTTTTCAGATTCTGTCTATTATAAATAAAGATGCTATGAAAGTAGTGGAGCATGAGTGCTTGTTATATGTTGGAGTATCCTAACACTACCCAATTTGTTCTATGAAGTCACAATTATGCTCATACCTAAACCACAGAAAGACACAACAAAGAAAGAGAACTTCAGACCAATCTCCATTAAGAATATTGATGCAAAAATACTCAATAAAGTTCTCACAAACCGAATCCCAGAGCTCATCAAAACAATCATCCATCATGATCAAGTAAGCTTTATCCCAGGAATGCAGGAATGGTTCAATATATGGAAGTCCACCAATGTGACACACTATATAAACAAACTCAAAGGGAAAAAAAACCACGACCATCTCACTAGATGCTGAGAAAGCATTTGACAAAATTCAACATCCCTTCATGGTAAAAGTCCTGAAAAGATCAGGAAGTCAAGGCCCATACTTAAACATAGTAAAAGCAGTATACAGCAAACCAGTAGCCAACATAAGACTAAATGGAGAGAAACTTGACGCATTCCCACTAAAATAAGGGACTATTTTAGACAAAGCTGTCCACTCTCCCTTTCAAATCAGTATATTACTAGAAGTCCCAGCCAGAGGAATTAGACAACAAAAGAAAGTCAAAGGGATACAAATTAGAAAGGAAGAAGTCAAAATTTTACTATTTTCAGATGATATGATAGTATACTTCAGTGACCCCAAAATTGCCACCAGAGAACTCCTAAACCTGATAAACAACTTCTACAACGTATCTGGATATAAAATTAACTCAAGGAAATCAATAACCTTCTTCTACTCAAAGGATAAACAGGCTGAGAAAGAAATTAGGGAAATGGTACCTTTCATAATAGTAACAAATAATATAAAAATACCTTGGTGTGAATCTAACCAAGCAAGTGAATGATCTCTATGTCAAGAACTTCAAGTCTCTGAAGAAAGAAATTGAAGATCTTAGAAATTGTAATTTCTTACAGACCATTAATCCTTGTTTTAAAACTAAACTTCTCATTTTTAAAATAGATGAGGGAATGACATAAAATAAAGCTAAGTATACTTATACATAGATATTGTTACCATAGTATGTCTGTTGATAAATAGACCTTTTTCTTTTCAATAATATTTTTAAAGATATTAGCTATTATAGGGGCAGTGAGAATACATAATTTAATAACTGATATTCTTTATATGATCTTGAAGTGCTAGTGGAATTTTGAGACCAACCAATTATTTCTTTTTTTTTACCTTAAAAAATAGTAAACTAAGGTCACTAATAAAATGTTGCAGGCTTTGAAAGTCATTACACTATGATAAAAATGCCTGTCATTTGAGGATTGAACTTATAGATCAGAGGCAGAAAACTGGTATTATAGGTTACTGTGAGCAGCCAGGCATGAGTGTTGGGAATCAAACCTGAGTCATCTGAAAAAACTGTACAGTCTTAACCTCCAAGACACCTCTCTATTTTCAGAGAACAATTATCAAGTTAGGAATGGCAATATTTTTATGAGGATTATATCTATTGATTATATTCCATACTCTGAAATGACAGAGAATGTCCAGGAGAAGATAGGTAGTATGTGCTTATGTCACTCCATACATGTACACACATTTATCTTAAACAATACTTGACAGATGTGTACATGTATTACTGTAAAGGTATCAAAACAGACATTAGGCATTGAGGGAATTATAAATTTTGTTATATGTCATTAATTTGTCGTATCCTTTTAATAGAAATAGCATATAGGTGAGTAAAATACTTTATATAATCTGAAAATAAAAATTTATTTCCCCTTCAAGTATCAATTTATTATATCTTAGTTTTAAACCAAATAATTTTTCACTTGTTTTATGGTATGATTAGTATGTCTTATAAAACATCTGCTTACAAGTTGGTAAAATATTAAAATCTTTCAAGATCATCAAAATATATATTAATATATAAATATATATTAATATAATAAATATATAAAATATATATTATATATTTTAATATTAAATATATGTATAATATTAAATGTATGTATGTATGTATATGTATATATATATGTATATATGTATATGTATATATATAATGTTGGGGGCCAACTTTTAGCAGAAAGCGGCTATCAGCTTTGCAGCCATCTTGATCCATATACCCTGACATGTGACTTGGATTACAATAGCCTACAACAGCTGAGCACACTCCGATAATCTTGGTTTAGATACCTTGAGATTAAAAGTGCATGAGATTAAAGGTGTGTGAGATTAAAGGCGTGTAACTTAAGAGTATGACTTAGAAGTGTAGAGATCAGATTTAGAGACAAGACCTAAGGGCATAATTAAAGGTGTGACCAAAAGGCATGGCTTAGAAGTGAGACATATAAAAGACTAGAGGCAGACAGAGAAAGCAACAGATTATTTGACATTAGGTAGAAGACACTTGGCTCTAGAGAGAACCAGACACAGCAGAGAGAAGACAGGTAGCAGGGCACTTGGAAGAGAAGTTGGAAGAAGTAACTTGGAACTTGGAGGGACTAGGAGCTAGGGACTAGGCACTAGGAACTCAAGACTTAGGACTTGGACTGAAGAATAAACGGGATTGAATTACACTCTGTCTGGTCTGCGTTCTTCGAGTCCGGCCTCACTCTTGCTCTTGCTGAACCTAGACCCACGGACCAGAGCAGCAGCTTGGGCCTGGATACAGTGGCCGCCCAAATGTGGGTTGGCCCGGGCCTCAACATTTTGCTTGGGCCGTGACATTTTTTGGCCGCCCCAACGTGGGGCTAGTGTGGACCCCAACATATAAATATGTGTATGTGTGTGTGTGTCCACTGTTATGCACCTAGGATGTAATGAACATGGTTGTATACAAAATTATAAACTTATTTAAAACATTATGAATTTAAATTTGTGACTTTGTTTTGTAACTCAATTCTATGATTGAAAGTGTGAGCAATAATAATGCATTGCAATGTCAAAAGACTGTCAGGACTGGAGACCCTTTCTTGGCTTCTTGACTGATTTTCAGAGTTCAACCTTAGGCAGATTTTTCTGATGCACCAAAAATACCTCCCTCTTGAGGAATGCTGCTTGTAACCAATAAAGTGGATGTGAGTCTGAGTAAATGTGAATTGTTGGCATGAGCATTGCCATGACAAGGACATTGTAATCTCGGACTTATGGGAATGGCACCATCTCCCACTGTTGCAAGTATGGATGTTGACAGAATGCAAACCAAGTATCAACCATATATTCCTCTTCCAAGATGTCTGCAGTCTGAGACTGATTACTTAAAAGACTACAGAGATGAGCTAACATACCTCCTTGCTCAACTATATATAATAATTCAAACGATTCACAATACTCTATATAATATACTTGTTGAGTTTAGAGGGAGGTGGTGTGACTTCATTAGAGATTATGGTCTATCAAATCCCAACTTACCTATATGTGAGTCAGTTTTCTCCAGTCCCTGTCACCCAAGTAAGGTCAACCCTAAAGCCCTGTACTTTGTGGCACTCTCTTGTTTTCTGTGTACCACCCATAGCGTCTAGGAGACACTGGGCACCAACTCAGTGTCTATGCTGAGGTGAGGTCACTAGACTTGATGTGGTAGAAACTGTCTTCCTAATAAGATTTTCTCTAGTATCTTATGTTTTGTTCTGAATAAATTTCAAAATGATAACTATATTAAAATCTCCTTGTTCAAATTTTTGTGGAATTATCAAAGAGGACCCTGAATACCTTCCCCCAAATTTCTTCCTCTTTTTTTTGTAAAGGCTATATTTATTTACAGGGATTATAATAGATGCATGCATGAGAATCAGACAGCCTGAAATAGAATTCTGATGTTTTTATTTATCCCCCAATGATTTATTTAGATATTATCATCATAGAAACTGTATTTTCCTTGAAGAGAACACACACACACACATACATACACATATGATATATTATGTGAGATGCAAATTAGTCCTTACAGTCATGGTGAAAGTAGTCAAATAGTTAAGTTTCTTTTCCTGGATTATTTATGTCTCCTTACTGGGTTACAATTATTGAAAGGAATATATAAATTTGCATGCTTTGCATTAAAAATAAAGTTAACAGTCTAACTGAAATATTCATTTTTAATGGGGAACTTTTTCTCAGCATCTTCTGTTTTCTTACTTTTTAAAATTTCACATATCTTTGTGTTGACAATAGCCATTTAAATTGTTTCTTTGAAATCACATCTTAAGATGAAAGTGAGCACAGAGGTCATGTCTCAGTTTTGCCACACAGAGAGAAACATGGTGAAATGAATGAGGGAGGATTGAGGGCAGGAGGCAGAAAATGAATTCAATTGTCAAGACACAAAGCTAGCCTGAAATATAAAATTACTCCTATCACCTGTAGTCAGGGATTCTGTTTGATTTCCTGAGACATGGAAAAACGGAGGAAACACAGACCTAATAGTCAGGGATGGGTGGGGTTGAGGCCGACCTGACTTGTCATCAACAATTCAAGACCCAGGGACTGCTTTTACTTGCTGACAGAGTAGACACTCTTCACTCTCCCAGATCTCCCTGATGTCCTCTTTGTTAATTAGTTGGTTAATGAGCTAATGTTTGCAGTGGACTGTGAAATTAAAATAATGTGCTGTCTACTGTGAACTCTAAACATTTTCACTGGACAGATTTGTGTTTCACCCTCACTGTGAAATCCTTTTTCTATTTACAACAGAATAAAACAGACATCTTCAAAGGGGTGCAGGTGTCTGGTAGGCAAACAAATAAGTATTTGCAGCCTGAGAAACAATTAAATAACCTCAGACATATGGGACCTGTGGAACATGCAGGAAGCACAGTGACAACTATGAGCAAACAGAGCAAGAGGGTTCAGGGGAATTTCTGTTAGAGGAGCCTGGCTCAAAAGGCCAGGTATTACCTTACTGATCCTTTGACTGGGACTCTCCCACTCTATCCATTTGAGGAAGCTCTCCAGGAAATTTTGATGCAATAATGATGATGTTTGTTGTTGCCAAGAAATTAGACAATGGAAGAGTGAATTCACAAATACAGTTTCTTTCCAGCAACTCCAGAGTAGGCATTATATCCTAAACCATAGGGACTTTGTCATGAGCTCTACATACTATTTCAACGTGGCATATTTTATTTCTCATGCATTTTTATTTTTAAATGATAACTGTTATAAATATTTAAATTTACAAATTTCATAAACTAAAATCTAATGAATAAGGAATTAGGAAAATTTAAATAGAGCCCTCTTTTCTTTCATAATCTTTACAATTAGATTATAATCAGATATATAATACAAATAAGAGGCTTAAGGGAAAATACATACTTCATTTGGTGGCAAATGTGCTACCTGTGAACAATGCAATGCAGACTAGAGTGTGCAAGAGTCAGAGCAAGGAAAATTCACATGTGATTTAGGTTCTGAATGTAGCTTATAGAAAGAAAGTAGTGCTAGCCTTCAAGAACAGAGAGGACTGTAAAAGTAACTTTTATTCCTGAAGTGATTGTCATCTCTCAATCTCATTGCCTTTGTCTGCTAATCTAAGCCTTGTGCTGGAAGCTTCTAGCCTCCATACAATCTAATCTAGGCCTAGAATGTTTTCGGCTCCTAAGTATTACTGCTGAATAAACTCACCCCTTTCTTGCTCTTTCTGATCTCTGAATGGCAGTTAAATTCAGCTGTTCTGGTTTAACTTCTCTTCAAGCTGATTGATTCAATCGGACTTCTTTTGCAGTTTCTCCTGAATTATTATTCTTGGCCTAAAACTGTTAATGTCTTCTGGCTCCTTCTCATTCTCTGGCTTGTTCTGTCTTCACCTGTGTCTAGTTTGTTCTCTCTCTGCAACAAAATGTAAAATGTCTCTGTATAAATGTCCTGATAAAACTGCCTTCTTCTCCTCTCTCTCTCTCTCTCTCTCTCTCTCTCTCTCTCTCTCTCTCTCTCTCTCTCTCTAACACTGTTCTCTTAAGTAGCTTCCTTATCCTCTCATGAGAGGCATACCCTATTCTGTCAAATTTTCACCAGCTCATCACTTTGTTTGCCACTCTGTTAGACATGAGTTCCAAATTTAAGTGCTTCCTTCAATAAACTAAATTTACCATCATTGTTGTGGATTAAAGTAGAGTACTAAGGACATGGAATACAGGCATATTCCAGCCAGATGAATTAAAGTACTGCAAACAGTTTTGTTCAATAAATAACAGTCTTGGGGTTCACAAAGTGATCAAATATTCCTTCAATAAATAGCATTAACAGTTAGACACATCTTTGAATCTTCTAGTAAAAGTAGGTATGAGAAGAAAAGTAGTGACAAAGAAAATCAATAATAGGTCATAGATATTAAGAAATTACCAACTTGCCGGGCGGTGGTGGCACACACCTTTAATCCCAGCACTTGGGAGGCAGAGGCAGGCGGATTTCTAAGTTCAAGGCCAGCCTGGTCTACAGAGTGAGTGCCAGGACAGCCAGGGCTACACAGAGAAACCCTGTCTCAAAAAAAAAAAAAAAAAAAAAAAAGAAAGAAAGAAAAGAAAAGAAATTACCAACTTGACCATTGCATGAGGAAAGAGAAAGACTTCAAGCCAAAACACAGGGTCAAGTAAAGAGATGGAGGGGACCCAGTGGTAATCATTAGTTCTTGTATATTTTGTGTATATCTCCATTAATATTTTGTGACCATTAGTCATTTTAAGATTAAGAGAAGATTAATCAGATTCTGGGCTTACCTGTAAGATTAGAGAGAAATTGTTCAATATTTTAAGAAAAACATGTTTTAAGTGTCAAAACAATGATAAAAAAAGAAATATAGTGGCAGTTGTCTTTTGATATGTAAGTGAATGGACCTCAGGCTGGCATAAGAAAGCCCATCGCCACTAACATGAACAAATATGTGATGAAGAGGTTGGAAAGATAGAGGAATAAAAAGAGTGGTATGTGCAGTGTGGAGAGAGGCAGAACTGAAGATATGATGGCAATGGCAGATGAGAGAGAGGGCTGGCGGAAAGGTTGTTGTCATTGCCCATTAGGGTCAAGGGGATAGTGTACAACAGCCTGGAGCTTGTGGAAATGCTGAGTCAGCCCCCAAACCTGACACTGAACTGTAAGATCTCTCTGACTCTGAGCAAAGACAGAAGCCCAAGATGAAGAAAGGTTCGTTTTCTGCATTAGACAACCTTGAAGGCCCATGTTTGTCTGCAAGTCCACTGCAGCTAATATTGGTATATGTGGTCTAAGCTGCTGCTCCCTAAATGGGATGTAACCTGAGATCCATGGGGATGTACGCAGCCTATGCCACACTGACTAATGACTTGGTGTGGCCTCAGGCTTTGTGGCCTCAGGGTGTCCTCCTGATGTAAACAGCATGTATAGCCATCTGAGGCCATGTTTATGTCCATGGCCCCTGCAGCTGCTGAGAGCCATAATTGGGTTGATGACTCTGACACTGCCAGGCGCCATGTTGATGCTTGAGGCCCTTGTTACAACCGAAGCCCACTCAGATATTCTCAGTCTGGTCTGCTGACTGAAACCCTATTAATGTCCAAGGAGGTTGGAGAGCTGCCCCTGGACACACACTGTCCAGTCCACAACAATGTAGTGTAGACAGTAATGTAGGTGTCAGAGAACCAAACCAGGATTGCCACTAGAAATTTCACTGTGTTCCAGTAAATAGATGAACAACAGAGAATCTGCTTGCTCTTTCTTTTTTTTGGAGAAGGGGTCAGAGGTGAGGTGGACACAGGAAAACTGGGAGGTGAGTATGAGGTACATGATGTGAGATTTCCAAATTATCAATTAAATCAATCAATTAATTTGAATATAAGTGACTGACTGGTAGGGTCCAATTTTTGAGATACTTCAACAAATTCAATCATTTTTAAATAGGAAAACTGGCTTAGGTTTGCTAATATCGCATTTACATATAAGTACATGTACATTTACATATAAATAATGCACATTTACATTAAATGTAAATTATATGTCTATTTACATAAAAATAATGTGCACTCACATTAAATGTACAATATATGGACATTTACATATAAATATATGTACATTTATATATAAATAAATGTGCATTAAAGGAAGTGTTGGACCTTGGGAAACAACAGCTAGATCTCAGAGAAGTTAATTATCTACCAAAGCAAAAGAATAAGACAAAAATCTATGTGAACACTTCAGTTACTAAAGAACTCCCCATGGAAAAGCAGGTTTATAATCCTGCGTTTAAACTTCATAGAGACATGATCTAGATCTGAGGAAGGGCAAACATCTGTCTACAGAAAACAGCTCATTGCTGGTTCATTACTTGAGTTAAAAGTTCAGCAAGAAGAAATATAAAAGTGACTTGTCCAATTAGAGAACAATTCAAGTGTAGGTAGCAAAGCACAAACAGTGGTTTTGAAGGATGAATTCATCTGATACAATTTTTTTTTTTTTTTTTTTTTTTTGGAAAGCACAAGAAGACTGGCACTCATCAGTTAGGGTGCATGTCTGTGGTCTCATTACCTTACGCTGGGTGGAAGACTTAGAAATATTTAGATATCCCTTTCCTTCTCCCTCTCCTCCTCCCTCTCCTTCTTTCTCTCTTTTCATCTCCCCCCCCACACTCTCTCTCTTTCTCATGTGTGTGTATGTGTGTGTGTGAATTTGTTTCTGTGAGTGTGTTTCTGTGAGTGTGTGTGTTTCTGTGAGTGTGTGTGTTTCTGTGAATGTTTGTGTTTCTGTGAAGGCAGCTGACCATTGAGACCAGAAAAGGTCCTCTTTTTCCTGAAGCTGTAATTACAGGTGGTTATGAACTATCATATGAACTACCCACTTCATTGTTGGGAACTGAACTGGGGTCTTCCTCTAGAGAGTATCAAGTGCTCTTAAATGCTGAGCTATCTTTCCTACCCCAAACCTGCCCTAAATCACAAATGTGAGGTTAAGTTTTACTACATAGTGCACATCTACATCAAAATATCACACAGTGCCTTAATAACTTTTCATTTGCCCTAATATGACATCATGGTCCAAGGTAACTTATAAAAGGGATTGTGGTCACAACATTTTCAATGGTTGTGCACATGACAGTCATGTTAGGGAGAATGGCATCAGGCAGTCATGAAGCTGGCCTGAGACAGAGATTCAATCATTATTTTAGGTCTTTACATTCGTTCCTTTCATCTCTCTCTTTATTGGGGTCATGGACTGTTTTTCTAAGACACATGTTCTCTGTGACTTTTCAGCTTTCCTATTTCTACCTGAGAAGCATCACATACACAGAAAATGGAAAGACATTTTATGAATATCATGGTTTAGGTTAGAGAAATCAAGATGCTCACAATCTTCCAGAAGTTGCAACTGGGCACCTAATATGCATTATGTGAGTCTGAATGTTGATTACTTGCACTGGGGCATAACATTCCTTTGTCTCTTTGGGTTAGGAATTAAAAACTCAGCAGGATCTCCCTGTATGTGTATGCTTTCCTCATTAAGCTTGTTTGTGCTTCCTGTGGCAGAAGTAAAAATTTTGCCCTGCTAAAATACTTTAGATTGTATGGTTATTTTCCTGGGCCCATGGAGCAAGCTATTTCTCATATCTCCTTTTGCCAAGAAGGTTATCAGAATCCAAATCCAGTTATCAGGTTTTGGGACAATCATCTTTGGCAACCAAGTGATTGGTTTGCAATATTGAGGATGGAATTTAGGACGTAGGCACACACTTCACCACTACCTGTATTTCTAGCCCTTCTTTAGGTGTTTTGTTTTAAATCATAGAAACAAGATATCCACAGGAATTTTATTACAGCACCAAAACAAATAAGTGTACATCTGTAAAACAAATGAACACAAGCAACTCACCTCTTTCCATGACACTTGCAGTGGCAGAATCTAGTATATTGAACTTTACTCTCTTGGTGTTAACAGAGCTGCACTTAAGTCACAGAAACTTCATTTAAAGGGATCACAGGAGACAAAACTAGTTTAATCTGGAATCTCATCCTCTGGGGAGGCTAAGGAAGGAGGATTTCATGTTTGAGGTTGGCTTAGTGCCTCAGTACTAGCCTGTGCAACTAAGAGAGACCTCCTACCCTAATAAAGACATAAAACAGAAAAGAAAGGTGAAACTGCTACTCTGTTTTAAAATTATTGTATATTATGTGTGAGGAACTGAGTTCAATCTCCAGAACTAAAAAAACAAAAACAAAAACAAAAAAGCAAAAACAAGGACATAAAATCACTGAATGTCTTAATATACCTTTAATATATAACTATATGAAACTGAATGAATCAATATTAACTAGCATTTTCTACCCATAGATAGCTATCTAAAATTAATATTGTTATCTTGATAGGAAAGTAATATTGAAAGCTAATTTTCTCCTATTAGTATCTTTCAATTAAATGCTAAACCAAAATTATTTCCATCAAGGTAGATTTCTATTACGTATTTGCATACCTAGAAAAATTTAAGTAACTCACAGTGGAGAATGTAGAACTCAGAACTTACCTGATGGAATCAGGGACATGAGCAGTCTTCATGCTTATAGAGTATAGAAAATCACAAGCTGACTTTGAGGATTGTACCGTGAGATTAAATAAATGAAGTCTAGGTTTCTTATTCATATAGTTATTCATTTTTTATCTAACATCCACACAATGTAAAAATAGTTTCCATTTGTCTACCTCATGTAAGGTTCTCCAATTGCTTTACATGCATTCATTAAATTATGCATTAAACTTTGTTGCTTTTAGATTTCTATAAAATTATTGCTTCATACTATAAATATATATTAGATTTATAAACAAATACATATATATAAATCATCATTTCATGTTATACATACAATATACAATATAATATGTAGTATGAACTAAATATATATATATATATATATATATATATATATATATATATGATTTATATGCTAAAACCAGATGATTGAGTTGTGAATATTACATTTTTGATATCTTTAAACAGAACAGCCCTGTGTTGATCAGACTGACTTTGAACTCATGATCCTCCTGTTACAAAACCCAGAGTCCCAGGATGACATGTGTGCAACACCACATGCATGGAGATTAACTGATACTTTGATTTGTTAAGTTTACAGCTGCCTCAAAATATATTTTATAAGTGGAGTTTAATCACTTTTGTTTCTTTGTATTAAGGCAAGTACACGTGTGTGTGTGTGTGTGTGTGTGTGTGTGTGTGTGTGTGATTTGCTGTCTGTGCTAGGAGTATTGGCAACTAGAGCTTCCAACACAACAGTAGAGAGCTTAGGGAATGAACAGTGGGCTTCATTTTCTCCCTCCTAATCTGGGAGCAAACACGTTAATGTTTCTCATTTGAAAAAAAAAAGTGCTGCCTTATTGCACATGTTCATCTCTTATTATCATCAAGAAGTTTTTTGATAAATAGCTATCTATAAGCTCATGTTTATTATCTGGCCATAATATTTTATTAAGAATTTTTAATTTTGGGGAAGTATCATTATTCATTTTATATTGTCAAGCCTGTTTTCTGCATCTATACAGAAAACGAAGGCTTTAATTAATCACTATCTTCAAATCGCAATTCTCTTGCAACTTGCACTTCATGATATACAGTAGTTAATTTGCTCTTGGGTTCAATTTATAGTTGTCTCCCATTACACTGTTTCCTGATGTTTTGCTGCTGAATATTTTAGTTTCAATCATTACTTTTACTATGACTTTGATGTAATTTTAGACTTTTATGATTCATATTTGAACACCTACTCTCTCTCTTTAAATGAATTTTTTA
The DNA here is from genome assembly GCF_011762505.2 of Arvicanthis niloticus. NCBI lineage: Eukaryota > Metazoa > Chordata > Mammalia > Rodentia > Muridae > Arvicanthis > Arvicanthis niloticus. The sequence continues at coordinate 25,109,680 of NC_047658.1, read as the reverse complement.
ATAGCCGTGTCTTCCATGTTTTAGTAATATTCAAGACTATGTTGATGAGAAAGCACTCACTATTTGTGTTACTTTGATTTGAAGAATCTCATTGGAGTTTAGTGTGTGGTATAAAGCACAGCAGGTTTCTTATATCACTCAGTTTTATTGAAATAATTCATCTTTTGTCATCAACGTTCAAAGTTGATATGCTGTACAATTATTGGCCTGAGTTTAATTGCAGGTGGAGGGTTAAAGTCGACTATAATTAGTATACTTATCTCACAGGAATCATCCTGGGACTACTGAATGAGAGGTAATGGAAATCTATTTACATGGTCTATTTATATGATGCTGCCAACATGACATGTTTGTATGTTTTAAAGGTAAAAAAATTACACTGTGCCAAAAATTGCTCATCAGCTAACAATTTTACAGCCAATCAAAAATTATTGCTGTTCCTAGTGTTTTATTACCGTGAAGAGACAACATGATGATGGCAGCTTATACAAGAAAGCATTTAATTGGAGGCTTCCCTACAGTTTCAGAGGTTTAGTCCATTTTCCTCACAGCAGGGAGTGTGGTGGCAGGCAGGCATAGCACTGGAGCAGCCAGCAGCCAAGAAGTTGTATTTTCATCTGAAGGCCAAAAGCATTAGATAAGGAAAACAAGATTGGGCCTAAAGTAAGCTTTGAAACCCACCCACAGAGATGTATGTCCTCCAAAAAGGCAACACATCCTAATCTTCCCTGAATAATTCACCAACTTATAGTCAAACGTTGAAACATAATGCTAAGGGGAGGAATTCTTATTTAACACATCACAGTTACCAACTTCAATAGTATTTCTGTTCCTTAGAAATTTACATTTTAACATGAATGCATGCACCTTTAGTTTTATATAAGCATAAGGTATAGAGAAAAATAAAACTTAAGAAAAATGGAAACAAATAATAAAACTATAAAACAATGCATTTTAAAAGCATATATCTGTGTCTGTGATGGTATTTCTTGTTGTAAGGTTGTTTAACAAACAAGTATGCAGGCACATCAACATTTTGAGTCAGTTATTAGGTATGTTACTTTAGTGTGTATACCTACCCCTAATCTGTTTTCTACCAAATAACACTACAGTGCCAAAAGCTTTAGTGATTTTTAATGAGATTTAAATGAGACAATCAATATGAAAATATATTTTGTATTGCAAATTAAATGAAAACTAAAGATTTCAAGCTTTGTTGTATATTATTATTTTTTTATTGGATATTTTCTTTATTTACATTTCAAATGTTTCAAATCCTTTCCTGGTGCCCCCCTCCAGAAACACCCTATCCCATCCCCTATCCCTCTTCTTCTATGAGGGTATTCTGCCACCCACTCACTCAGTCCCACCTCCCTGCCCTCACATTCCCTACACTGGGACATCAAGCTTTCACAGGAACAAGGGCCTCTTCTCCCGTTGATGCCCGACAAAGCCATTTTCTGCTACATATGCAGCTGGAGCCATGGGCCCCTCCACGTGTACTTGTTGGTTGGTAATTTAGTCCCTGGGAGCTCTGGGGAGGATCTGAATGGTTGATATTGTTGTTCTTCCTATGAAGTTGCAAACCCCTTCAGCTTCTTCAGTCCTTTCACTAACTCCTCCATTGGAGACTCCATGCTCAGTCCAATAGTTGGCTGTGAGCATCTGCCTCCATATTTGTCTGGCTCTGGCCTAGCTGCTCAGTTGAGAGTAATATCAGGCTCCAGTAAGCATGCCCTTTTTGGCATCCACAATAGTGTCTTCATTAGGTGACTATATATGTGATGGATCCCTAGGTGGGGCAGTCTCTGGATGGCCTTTCCATCAGTCTCTGCTCTACACTTTGTCTCCATATTTCCCCCCATGAGTATTTTGTTCCCCCTACTAAGAAGTACTCAAACATCCACACTATGGTCTTCCTTCTTCTTGAGTTTCATGTGGCCTGTAAATTGTAAATTGTATCTTGGGTATTCCAAGGTTTGAGGGATAATAACAACTTATTGGTGAGTGCATACCATATGTGTTCCTTTGTGATTGGATTATCTCACTCAGGATGATATTTTCTAGTTCTATCCACTTGCCTAAGAATTTCATGAAGTCATTGCTTTTAATAGCTGAGTAGTATTTCATTGTGTAAATGTACCATATTTTCTGTATCCATTCATCAGTTGAAGGAAATCTGCATTCTTTCGAGCTTCTGGCTATTATAAATAAGGCTGCTATGAACATAGTGGGGCAGATGTCCTTGTTATATGTTGGAGCATCTTCTGGGTATATGCCCAGGAGTGGTATAGCTGGGTCTTCAGGTAATACTATGTCCAATTTTCTGAGGAACTGCCAGACTGATTTCCAGAGTGGTTATACCAGCTTGCAATCCCACCAACAATGAAGGAATATTTCTTTTTCTCTATATCCTTGCCAGTACTTGCTGTTACCTGAGTTTTGTTTTTTGTTTTTTTGGTTTTTTTTTCTCAGTCATTCTGACTAGTTTGAGGTGGAATCTCAGGGTTGTTTTAATTTGCATTTCCTTGGTGACTAAGGGTGCTGAACATTTCTTTAGGTACTTCTTGACCATTCAAATTCCTCAGTTGAGAAATTTTTTTTAGCTCTGTATCCCATTTTTAGTAGGGTTATTTGATTCCCTGGAGTCTAACTTCTTGAGTTCTTTATATATATCGAATATTAGCCCTCTATTGAATGTAGAATTGGTAAAGATCTTTTCCCAGTCTATCTGTTGGTTGCCATTTTGTTCTATTGACAGTGTCCTTTGCCTTACCAAAGCTTTGAGATTGTATGATGTCCCATTTGTCTATTGTTGATCATAGAGCATAAGCCATTGATGTTATTATGTTCAGGGAATTTCTCCTGTGCCCATGCTTTCATGACTCTTCCTCACTTTCTCTTCTATTAGTTTCAGGGTATGTGGTTTTATGTGGAGGTCCTTGATCCACTTAGATTTGAGTGTTGTACAAAGAGATAAGAACGGATGGATATTTATTCTTCTACATACTGACTTCCCCAACCTTTGGTTGAAAACTCTGTCTTTTTTCCACTGGATGGTTTAGCTCCTTTGTCATAGATCAAGTGACCATAAGTGTGTGGGTTAATTTCTATGTCTTCAATTCTATTTCATTGAGCTTCCTGCCTGTCTCTGAAACAATACCATGCAGGTTTTATCACTCTTTCGTTGTAAAACAGCTCGGTGTCAGGGATCGTGATTCCCCCAGAAGTTCTTTTGTTGTTGAGAATAGTTTATGCTGATCATATCATTAGATGCTGAGAAAGCATTTGACAAAATTGAATATTTCTTCATGGTAAAAGTCCTGGAAAGATCAGGAATTCAAGGCCCATACATAAACATAGTCATACAGCAAACCAGTAGCCAACATCAAACTAAATGGTGAGAAACTTGAAGCAATCCCACTAAAATCAGGGACTAGACAAGGTTTCCCTCTCTCTCCCCACCTCTTCAATAGAGTACTAGAAGTCTTAGCCAGAGCAATTAGACAACCAAAAGAGGTAAAAAAGATACAAAGTGGAAAGGAGGTAGTCAAAGTATCACTATTTGCATGTGATATGATAGTACACTTAAGTGACTCCAAAACTTCTACCAGAGATCTCCTAAACCTGATAAACAACTTCAGCAAAGTGGCTGTATATAAATTAACTCAAACAAATAAGTAGTCTTCCTCTACTCAAAGGATAAACAGGCTGAGAAAGAAATTAGGGAAATGACACACTTTACAATAGTCACAAATAATATACAGTAACTCAATGTGAATCTAACCAACCTAAAGATCCGTATGACAAGAACTTCAAGTCTCTGAAGAAAGAAATCAAAGAAGATCTCAGAAAATGGAAAAATCTCCCATACTCATGGATTAGCCGGATTAATTTAGTAAAAATGACCATCTTGCCTAATGCAATCTACAGATTCAATGTAATTTGTTATAGTGTTAGAAAGAACAATTTGCAAATTCATTTGTTGTATATTATTATCATAAGACAATGCTTGATAATATAAGAAGTTTAAATTATAAAGAAAATATGATGTACCTTTATCTAGGATATTTTTCAGAGACTCTTGGTAATTCAGAAGTTAAGTACTAGATATGTGCTTTGCCTTTTTAATGAGGGTTTGAATTTGTTAAGAGCTGGAATTTTGTTGACTGGAATCACAGTCATACAAATAATGACTGAAAACTCAGCTTGAAAACTCAGCTAGCTTTGTGCTATGTTTGTTCTTCTGTGCCACTTTTTAAATCTGAATAAAAGGTGAAAATGAGATGTATATTGTTCTGCTGGATTTTCCTTCTCTTGAGTATATTAACCATGAGATCCTGATATTTCAAAAATAATTTTGTACAATATATCTGTCTAAAGGGAATAAAACATGTTTTTCTTTCCTGTAGATACTTAGATCACTTTGAAAAGAGTTAAAGCAATATAAATTTGTTAATCCACAGAGGAGCTGTCTCTTTTTGTTAGCCATTGAATAACCTTTTTCGTTAATACTTTTTAGACTATAGACATTCAAAGGATTTCTAGTGCACTTTTCTCCTTCCAATTCCAAGAAAAGCGGTTATAAAGCAGCAATGAAAATAATTGTACATTTGGAGGTCACTACCACATGAAGAACTGTATTAAGGGCTTGCACCATTAGAAAGGTTGAAAACTATTGCCTTAATATCGGTTGTATTTGAAGCCTTTGCTTACAACAACAAAAGTGTTAATGACAAGTCTTTTATATTTCTCTTGGAACAGTGATCCATCAAGTTTACTGATATAAATTTTATAAGAAAAGTAAAAATCTAATGGACCACAGATTACCCCTGTAACACATGAAATCTTCTGTTAATATGCATGCATTAATTTCTGTCCCAACAATGTTTTACATTTTTTTTGTCTTTAACAATAGACATGTATATTCCTACATTGCTAGGAAACTGATAAAATGGTGTGATAGGTTCATTCTGAGAGTATGAATTCTATGTTTTAAGTACACAACTGTCTTTTCTCTCGGTCTTTCCCTCAGCTTCTTTGTTTTGACCACATTGGCTCATCTTATAACTTCAACAGTCATGCTTTATTAGAAACCACACTAATGGCTGTTATGTCCATGCTGTGGGATCCCCATAGACCACCAAAGACCACCAAGAGTTCAACTCATATGTAAAAGCAAAGAGTCTTTATTTAAGCTCAAGCTTAGACTTCTCCAATGCAGTGGATGGGTATGGAAGGTTCCCAAGCTCATGTAAGCTTTGCCTTTTATACCATTTGAGTAGGATAAGGGGCTTTCCAACTTGGCAGTTACATGGTTAGTTGACATTTCAGAAAGCATAGCTTGTTTAAAAATTATCACTTAGTGACAATTTCAACTTGCTATATGTAATTGTGGTTAACTTGAGTCACTGCCTAGGTCACTGAGCATTTCCATGTATCAAGGGTGGAATGGCTGTTGGTTGTGGGTGTCGTGGTTCCTGGAACAAGCTTTGGTTTTTCCAGTTACCAATTTTAAACTTAAGGACATGTTAGACATAAGATGGAGTCTAAACACAAAATAGAATTAGCTAGGCTAGATCCTTCAATGGCTCCATTTTTACTTAATTAATACTGTTAATATGTTCCCTAGTGTGTCCCAGTGTATGATATATGTAGTTCCTGCTTTGACAAATTAGTTGGGAAGGAACATGTCCTGGCAATGCCTACTAGAAATATACCCTGGGTGTGAATAGAGCCTTTATTTGTGCCCCCTCCCACTTACACACTTAATTATTAAGTTCTCTGACAATTTCTTATATGTATATAATGCTTTCTGGTTGCTCAATGCACAATCTTTTCTTCTTTATCTCCCACACCAATTAAGCAACCTTCAACCTCTCCCCTTTTCAAATTCATGACTTTGGCAATTGTCTTGTATCCTAGTGAGCTTACTCAGCACCATCAGTGTCTGTTGACTGAGTTTGAAATGACTTTCTTTCCACACAGAAAGAATTCCATTGTTCTATATCAAGTCCATTATCTTTTAAGGTGAATCACAGATGATTTTTAACACAAATTATCCTTTTCTCCACTTTCCCTGTTACCTAAATGTGATATCATCATTTATTCTTTGGATTCTAGTACTCTTCACCTGCATCTCTTGAAACTATTCTCTCACAACAGAAATATTTCCTTTTAATGTGAAGAAAGGATCTTTGAACAAAATTTATTTAATAATATAACCATTTTTCTAGGCATTCCAGGAATCCCAGGTACTTCTGGGAGTGTTCTTATCAGGAAAAGAGGAAACTGAACTTCTAGGTCTGCCAAGGATTATTCAACTTTCCCCACATGGAGAGTGTGGGGATTATGTCTTCCAGACAAGGTCAGATAAGGAAAAGCCCCATTGGTAAAGGGAGTCCCTTAATTTGTGCCCATCTCAGAAAGTAATCCAGAAAAATGGTAATCTGCAACCTTAATTAGCAGGGTCCAGGATGTCAACATGTTCCTTAAAGCTTTTCTTACAGATGCCATAGTGGATACATTAGTCTTTGCAAGTGAATTTGTGTTTAGCTAACATTTTTTTTATCTGTTGTCTGTAGTAGACATACTTATTTCTTATATCTTCTTTAAATTTGTACTTAATATACCAGGGTTCGGAGATACTCACCCCCTACTCAGAAAAGAAGGGGGTGGGATATGGGGAAAACATTGTGGGAGGGGGTTACCAGGAGTAGGACAGTAAGTGGGATGTAAGGTGAATAAGTAAAATAAAATTTTATTTAAAAATTGCACTTAAAATATATTATAGCATTAGTATAAGCTATAAACTATGAAAATGAAGGGTGCTTATTTAGTATTCTATATAACAGTATTATTCCTTACACACTATAATGAAAATGTCATGAAGAAACTGAGAAACCAGGCTGACTCCATTTTCTAATCAGGAGGCATTTTGATACTCCTAGCTCAGTTAGGGTTTTTCTTACTCCCAAACTCAAGTTTCTGTTTCTTTGGATTTGGCTGCACTACAAGCAGTAACTATGAAATGTTCTGTAACAAGCCTTCCAGGATGATTTCCATACTAGTTTTTTTTAAAATGTTAATTGCCTGGTTTTGTTTCTATATCATGCTTCTTACAAAATATAGACATATATTTACACACACACACACAAGCATATATACATAATGTTGATATATTCTAGGTCAACGTTAAAGCAAATAACTAAAAACAAATAACATTTGTTTAAAATCAGGTATACTTAGTAGATAATTGTCCTCCCTCTTCAAAGATCTGCTGAATATGGCATTTGAAAAATTTAATGAAAAATTTCTTGTGATAGACAGCAATACCAGATCTTAGCTGTGAATCTATTGTCTCCAAAGAAGACAATGAGGTATAGACTACTCTACTTTTATTGTGGTAACACTAACCACTGGGAAAAAAATTGCCCTCTGCATCACCCTGCACCAGGGTCCTCCCTAAACAGTGGATACTGTTAGGCTGTTACTCTACTCTGCTTCATCAAGGTAAACTAAACTTTCCAAGTGCCTTTTCTACAGGAAAATCTCTCAGAACTTCTTGCTCTGGCTGCCAAAGGCATATGATGTTGTGCAAAATAGCTGAAGTTGAAATGCTATCTTATATGATAGCCAGAGACTGACCAATTCTGCCCAAAATGAAGCCAATGAGAACACCATGGGAGCCTAGAAAAGTAACTGTCTAGGAAACAAAATGTCTCTGCTCCTTTAATGAAACAGGAGATTTAGATTATACGTCCTGCTATATTTTATCCTTCTTAGATCTCTAATGGTGTTAAGGTCTAATTGTAGCTTTATCAGTTTAACATCAGCTGCCTACTGAATACATTTCATATATGAATGCAATGCTTTACATTTTGTAGAGCTATTAGATTTCCTGGTGAGTGATAAACTCACAATAACAAATTTTATAAGTAATTTTTTACTATTCTTTAATTTAGTGAAATACATTTTGCAGTGCCTCTTCTCAGTTATCATCCACTAATGTTTCATGAAAAATGTTTTGATGAAAAAAGGAAGAAAAAAGTCTAAGGATATGGAAGTTTAAATAAATTATAAAGGTCTAAAAATCATTTAAAATATATAAATGCAAACTTATGAGGGTCTGATAACATAACTTAAGATACAAAAATAAAACTTAAAGATAATACATAATCTTAAGACCAAGAATTCAAAATTTTAAGTTCTGATACTTAAAAATATATCTCATCCTGATGAAAACATATTAATCCAATCTAATTCAAAATCAATTTTGAGTTTCCTAAACTTTTACTGTGACTCAAATATATGAATCCACCTCAGCAATTTACTAATCTTTTTGTAATATAAAAGAATTCATGTAAGCTTAGGATTCTTAGATATCTTAATGTATATCTGTCCAAGCAGATTTCCACTTACCTGACAGATACCATCTAGGAATCAGCTTCAGACTCCAATCTGTTCTAAAAGCAATTTACACCAGGCCAGTCCAAGAAAGTCATACAAAAATGAAGAGCACTGGACTTGTTGAAAAGTACTATGAAACAGTTTAGGTCATGTGATTGCTCCCTGTTTCTTCATCTGGGACCCAGAACTAGATGATTCCGATGAATAACCCATTGTCCACATTTCCTCCTGGCTCTTCCCAGCCTTTGCCTAACATTCCTGCCCTGTTGGACCTAGACAGTGGTGTCCTAATTTCAACTGAGAAGGAAGTGCAGAAGAGAGTATGTTGCTCTTTATCCTGGAATGTTAGGTTAAAAGGAAACTTCCCGATTTGGGGACTCTTCCTAATATTTTGCCTTGTTCAACATCATTATAAGGGTTTTTGGCTTGTCTATTGTATTTTGTTTTGTCATGTGTGGTTGTTGTGTCATGGAGATCTGTTCCTTTATGAAGGGAAATGGAGGGGGAGTGAACCTGGGAACCTGGGGTAGGAAGCAAACTGGGCTGAGCAGAGGGAGGAGAGACTGTCAGTAGGATGTATTACGTTAGAGAACAATCTATTTTCAGTAAAAATCAAAGTAAAAAAAACTCCATAATAAAGGGGACAAAATGGTAATGTATAGTATACACTGACATGTCAGGACACCTACTGGACTCTAAGTTCCCTTATTATCAAAAAGGCATCTGTTAAAAATATCAACCAAAAGGTATCAACAGGTAGATTCGTTAGCTACTGTAGTTCTACAAAATAACAGGACACTTTTCCTTTCCTATGGAGAGCAAAGAGAATTAAACAAAACACTAGGACATGCTTCTTTCTATGCTAACCAATCAGATATAATTTGAGAGGCCCTGGCTGTGGTAATAAATAATCTCAAAACTAAATACTTAGATCAATAGGAGGGAAACAATTGGTATGAATCACTGTTCAACTGGTGTCCCTGGTTTACCATACTTGTCTCAGCTGCTGTAGGTCACATAATCCTCCTAAAGTTGTTTATCATGCGTGGTGCATGCAACTCAATGCATCATAAATTTTTTCCTGCCAGACAGAAAATGTTAAAATACTTATACTCTCTCACATTTATTAACCAGTATAGAAACTAGAAATGGGTATTCTCTATTAAGGACTAGATAGGAACACATATAATAAGGGGGGGGGGGACAAGAAACCACCCCAGATCCATTTTGTAATCAAGAGCCACGTTGATATTCTACCTTAGTTATGGTTTTCGTTTACTGTAAAACTTAAGTTTCTGTTTCTTGGGATTGGTCTGCTCCCTACATCTGTAGCCATGAAAAACTCTTTTAACAAATATTCTAGGAAGATTTTCTTAACTGTTGTGTAAATATAACCTGCCTGGTCTCATTTTTGGAAAGAACACTTGCTTTGAATAATCCTCAACTTTGTGTTTTATTACCTTAAAAAGTATGTATTGGAGATTAACTCAGGGGTGATCTCTTGAACTCCATCTTAGGGGAAGAAAGCCACTAAACCAGCTTTCATGTGCTCATAAGAGGGTATGCTTTGATTTGGCCATAATTTTTGCTCATTGGTCTTTCTAGCTTATTTCTCTTTAAGACATTGTACTGGTGATAAGTTATTTAAATAAAAATACCTGAAAGTAATATATACCAATAGACAATAAATAAATAGCATTCAGTGAAAATGAAATACTGTCTATATTTAAGTCTGAGTAAGTTACAATATGCTTCTTTAGGAATGGTTTTATATTCCCTGCCATTCGGGAATAGAACATGAATTGTGATGATTTTCTGGAATAAAATGTTTGTTTTGACTAAGTGTCTCTTTCTTCTTCCTCATCTAATTTCATGTTATAAAGTACTTGCTCTTACACTCTGGCAGACAGAGGTAAACCAAAGAATTATGGACATGAGGTCTGTTATAATTGTGATATAAACAGTGTTTTTTGCAACCTCTCACCATAACATGGACTAAATTCACATGGTGTGGTGGACTGGTGGGACTGTTTAATCAAAGGGTTCTTGGTCAAACACACCATTACTCTGCATCGATGCTTGTTTAAAGTTACTGATAACCTTAACCTTCTTTATTCAAAGTCATTTTCATACATACATACATACATACATAATGGGGATAAAATGTGAATACATTACCATCTTTATAAGATGTTGCTCAACTGATAATCAATTATCAAACTGATTAAGTTTCCAGTATGGCAATTTCAGTTCCACAGAGTCACTGCTGAGATAATATTAGGACTATAATTTTTAGTTATTCTTCTTGCTAGTGTATTGCTATTGCATTATAACTATTATTTCATTAGAGATTAATAAAATTAAGCTTTTGAAAACATCATTTATTTAATATTTGGAATACCCTTTAATGGCAGTTTTCTAATGAGACTTACACACACACACACACACACACACATTCACGTATTTTATGAGTTTTCAGAAACCATCCACTAATATAAAACTGCCTTTTCTCGTTGTGTGAAAAGTCTAAGCCTATATTTTCATAGCTCGGTGTCCTTTTCCATCCTCCTTAGGTCTCACTCATCTCCAAAAATGCAGGCATTGGCAGGAGGACAGTAAAATTGTCACAATGACTGACCTAAAATTGTCATAATGACTGAGCTCCTCTAGCAAAGCTGTCTTTGGTACCAAAATGGGTTTGAATCTAATTTAATAGACAAAACGATGAGTGTAGAATTAAGTGTGGAACTATCTAAAATGTGAAATGTCTGTTGTAATTGATGGTTTGTTTGTTGTTTGGTTAGTTGGTGATATCCATTCAGTAGCAAAGCCTTGTTTTTATTCTGGGTTCTACCTGAGAAGCAACAGGTAGGGACTCTCCCTTCAGGTTGTAGTAACAGATGTGTGTGCCCATATCTTCTGCTTTTTCTATCTCCAGCCCTACTTAGTCTTTAAATTTAAAGAAGGGAATTATTAGAGAGCTGACAGAGGCTGACCTCTACATTTCACATTTCTCCCTAACTTTTGTCTTATGTAAAATCTTAAGATTTAAAAGGGAGAGTCAAGAAAGTACTTACATTTATTTTTCTGAAAAATTCTATTTCATGAGCAGTAATTGAGGAGTCTATAATTGCTGGAGTAGGCAAACAAATATGGAATTAAATCTCCAGACAATGGCAATATTTCAAATATCTTATCTTTATAGAACAATGCTATATAATACATAGTTTCATTTTAAAAAACATGTACATTATTTAATGATGTTGAACAAATTGCCTAAACATAAGCATTATCACCCACCTCTCTCTGTCTCTCTCTCATTCGGTGACACATGCTAGCAATATTCAACACGTTTATGATTACTGAAAGATATATCATCTTTTTATAAACATCTCTGCTTAAGAGTTAGCTTTGCAAAAAAAATTAAATAAATGAATAAATAAATAAATAAATAAATAAGCCAGGCAGTGGTGGCGCACACCTTTAATCCCAGCACTTGGGAGGCAGAGGAAGGCGGATTTCTGAGTTCAAGGCCAGCCTGGTCTACAGAGTGAGTGCCAGGACAGCCAGGGCTACACAGAGAAACCCTGTCTTGAAAAACCAAAAGAAAAAAAAAGAGTTAGCTTTGCATAAACCTGGCATTGTTACTCAAAAAATTTTAAAAGAAAGCTAAGAAGAAAGAATTTTTACACAATTATTCTTGAGTGGTCTTCAATCTCCCACAGCTATTGTATCTGCAAAGTTAAATTCTATTTGCAAAGTTCAAACTCATTATGCTGCTAAAAATTTCAGAAAACCTCTTCAGAGAATCAGTAATTCTAAAAGACCTTCAGAAGTTTGTATAGGAGTAAATCTAGAAAGAGAAAAACTGCACTCAGCTTGACATCTCTTAAGAAATATGACCAGTTCAAGTGATTGCTCACCAACAGGACTATTTGTTCCCATAGTAAGAAACTCAGAGGAGGTCATGGATGAAATAGCCTCTCTTAGCTTCCAAGGCTCCCTGATGGTGAGAAAGCCCCCTTTCTCTTTTCTGGAGTCAAAGGATCCAAGAGATAAAAGCACTCTCAGTCCTTTCAACCCTCCTGTGAACTCTCCCTTAGCTGAGCTCTTTGGTCTTTGTGTTTCAGGTGTCAAAGGAGACATGTTCAGAAACTCAGGTGCAGTGGTGTAAGGACACAATTTCCAAAATCTTTCTCACAAGTCAACAATTATATACAGTAAGTTCAAAGGGAGGGCCAAATTCTCTAGCAGCGACTGTTTTATCACAAATGAAAAAATGTTTATGTTTCTCCTTGGAGAAGACTAAGTGCAGATGACCTGCATGTGTTTGAGCAAGTACACAGTTTGTATTTACATTATTAGTAATAATGTGAAGAGTACTAACTGGAGAATTATCCAATTTATGGAGTGCAGAGTCCTTAAAAATGTTGGGCTGTGTAAAAGTTAGCAATCATACTAGAAGTTAGTTGTTTAAAGAAGAGGCAAGCCTTCACACATGTGCAGTTGCTCCTTGCTATCCTGCCTGCAAGGTTAACAGCTGCTCTAGAAGCACCATCCCCCTATCGCATGCTTAAGGTCCCTACCATAGTGTGCGTGGAGGGACACCTTTTACTTCCTTGTGATTCCTGCACACCAGAATTAAATCCCCTTACCCCTCAATAGTGTTGTTTCCAAAGTTTACTTTTCAATGGTATGCTTACTTTTAATAGAATTGTCATCAATATGCTGAATAGCCAAAAGTCCACTTTTATATTAAAACTTGATTTTAAACAGATTCAAGTAAAAAGATTTACATAACAAAATGAGCAGAACTCAATCTCACTGATGTTCTGTACAATTAGAATAATCATTCTAAAGCTGTGAAGCTTCATATTGAATTTTTGACTTTCACTATCCTTTATAGTTTTATGTACTATTTCAGTACAACTATGAGAGAGTTAAAACAGAAAAAAAAAATAGATTTACAGCTTCTTTTGTAACACATACATTCTTTATCTGACTTTTGTCTTTTCTTATCACCTAATATTACTCTTTTTCAGTCTCCTTACTATAGATTATACAGAACCCACATGCACATTTGTTTACATTCACACACATATGTAATAAAGGCTAAGATTCACATAGGGGTGAGAACATGTGTGTGTGTGTGTGTGTGTGTGTGTGTGTGCGTATATATTCTCTACCTCTGAATTTTTCTTCTATTTTCTGAAACAGGATGTCATGTGACCCCGAATTTTACAGAATATGACCTCATGATCCTCTGGTATTTCTGAGTGCTATGTTTACAGATTTGTGACTCTCATGACCTATCACTTTCTTTTCTACTAAAACTACCCATCCCATCCCTGTAGGACCCACTTCTGAAAGTCATTTAACCTTAGTTAAATGACCGAATCCTCATATACACATAGAGCAATACTGAGGTAAGAATTTATGCATATGAACTTTATGTGGTCAAAGTTTATGTAGAGCCACAGAGTCAGAATTGTTTATCAATGTTCAGTACTATTATTATACAATATTCTGCCAGGAGCCTCCTGGCCTGGAAAGGATAGTGGCAGAGATTACAGAGTAAGACTCTGGTGTAGCTTCAAAGTCTGGGGTCTCCAGATGTTCTAGCTCTGGAACTATACTGAAATGCTGATGATAACTTCTAAAGAGTCCTAAAAACTTTCTTGCTCTTTTCTGAGGGTAAAAGGCTGCTGGCTTAGGCAATTGACACTTGTAGTCTAACAGCAGGGGATTAAGTAATATGGCCTTTGTTCTATTTCAGCATGAATTACACAGTTCTAACTTTCAGCCTGCTAGTTGTTAGCTCACAATACCCAAGATATAACTCACAGACCACATGAAGCTCAAGAAGAAGAAAGACCAAAGTGTGGGCTCTTCCATCCTTCTTAAGAGAAGTAAGAAAATACTCACAGGAGCAAATATGGAGACAATGTGTGGAGCAGAGACTGGAGGAGGGTCCCTCCAGAGACTATCCCACCTGGGATCCATCCCAGGTGCAATCACAAAATGAAAATACTACATGGAGGTACATGCTGACAGGAGCCTGATATATCTGTCTCCTTAGAGGCTCTACCAGAGTCATACAGAGGTGGATGTTCACAGCTAACCATTGAACTAATCAAAGGGCCCCCAATAGAGGAGTTAGAGAGAAAACTGAAGGAGTGGAAAGGGCTTGCTACCCCCATAGGGAGAGCAATAATACAAACCAACCAGAGCTTCCAGAGTCTAAACAGCTAGCCTGGGAACACATATGGAGGGACCCATGGCTCCTACTGTATGTGTAGTGGAGGATGGCCTTTTCGGGCATCAATGGGAGAAAAGGTCCTTGGTCCCTTGAAGGCTGGATGCTCCAGTGTGGGGGAATTAGAGGGCTGGGAGGTGGGAGTGGGTTGATGGGTGGGGGCACATCCTCATAGACATAGGAGGAGGGCAGATGCGATAAAAGGTTTCTGGGGATAGGAATGGAGAAAGGGGATAACATCTGAAATATAGATAAAGTATCCAATAATAAACAAAACAAAACAAAAACTGATAATGGAACTGGCTATCACAGTCAAGCATTTGAGACTTTTTGGCAGCAATTTATTATTACCCATATTACTGTGATTCCTTATAATTGTCAAGAACAGGGAACTGTGGAACTGGCCCATGGAATTTTAAAACAATAACTTCATAAAAAGTGGGGGCATATATCACTGTACACCACAAATGTATTTAAATCATGTTCTTTTCTATTTTAATTAAAAAAATTAGATGCCAAGGAACTTTGTGCTGAGTGTCTATGGCACTCTACAACTAAATATACCTATGCATAGGTGAAAGGGAAGGATCCACTTACTGGCATATGGCATGCTCCTGATCAGGTATGTAATATGAAGAAGAGGGCATGTTTGTGTTTTCTCTGCAGGATGCAGAAGAGGCAAGGTGGCTGCCAGAGCAATGGGTGAGACATGCTGATACTGGTACAAAGAATGATGCTGACCTGTGAGCTTGCTGAGTGCCCTGACAATGGGGACTGATAATTTTAGAAATTCTTATAGGCTCATCATTAAGACTTAAGAAGTGATCTATTTTTCTATATAATATCACTACAAGATAATACCTATTTTTAGATCTGCAGAGATCTGCTTTAAAAGAATGGCCTAATACCTAGTGATTGTTATATATGTTTAATAACAAAAAACATATTAATAGCAGGAATCTTTCCTAAAACAAATTTTCTTGCTTGTAAGAGCAATTCTGTTGTGGATTAATCAAAAGCAGACCATCTCAGGAGGATTACCTGCTAGTTATTACTTTTTCCTATTATGGCTTCTGACATCATTCAGTTAATATTATCAGTATTTGTTTTCTTCCAAAATGTTTTCAGTATTATTTTTTACATTTATCATTTATACTTGTTTTTAAAAAAGTAACTATCTCAGCCCCATTATATTCTTCTAGGCCTATTAAGGTATAATAGTAGCTAAAATGTCAATAGTTAGATTTAGTTTTGAAGCTATATACTTTATGATATAGTCATGTCTCAGTAATATTTAGGTGGCTACATTTATCTCTTAATTATCATCTCTGTTTATAATATATCACAACATATATCTATATGTGATCATAATATATCACATAATATATCATAATATATTAGCAAATCTATCTAATTTTCAGAAATATTATTTAAATCTAGATAGTATTTAGTAGGATATAAAAATAATTATGATGACATTATATGATATATACATATACATATTATGCATATATATAATTTTTCCATTACTTAGGAATAACTTCAGCACAATTAGATAACTCAGGATAGATTATTAAATCTACTCTTAAACAAAAATATTTTAAAGCCACAATATTACTATGGTAATGATCTTTATATTTTCATACAAATTGAGGTAATATTTTGTTACATTGGTACAGAATTTTATATATTAATTAAAGTTTATGGTTTAATTGGTGTAAATTCTTGTATATTGATACAAAATTTAAGACTAATTTTGTTACTCTTAGATAGGCATTCTGCCTTTGCAACTAATTTAAAAATACCAGGTTTAATCCCAGTCCATTAAATAGCTGTGATTATAAACAGTTTAAGATAATTAAGTAAGGAACATTTATAGTCAATCAAACTCATAGTCATGTGAGATGCTAGTCTGAATTATCACAGATCTATACATCCTGTATTGTATAGATAATAGATAGCTGGGAACAGTCATTCTTTGCTTACTCAAGTATGCTATAAATAGATAGTTTACAAAGGATCAGAGATCCAAATAATATGACATTTAAGGTTATTTCATTATTAAAAGATTTTTCTAATTATGAAACATGCCAGCACCTGACAGTATCCCCACTGCACTTAAAAAAAATAATAAACATCAATAATAACCATTTGAAGTTTCTCCAATTATGACAAACTAGCCACTAGTTTGAATGCCCTAACTTTATCTGCAGACAAAATGCTATCGACTGCTAAGCTCATCCTTCATAGTTCCTGCTTCCCTTAAGTAAGGCCTTTCAGATATTCTGAGCCAGAAGTCTAAAGACAGATGCTCCAACACTACAGAAAATGCTGGGGACGGTCCAAGCAGTCAAATCTCTCTGCTGCTTATTTAATATTTGAAAGCTGTATTCCTACACTGCCTTCATGCTCAAATACTATATATTCTTTCTCAAATTTCTAATGGACTTGAATACTAAATAACTGTAGTCTTGCAGTAATACTTATATTGTTTAAAATTTTAAAATCTAGGTCTAAAAATGGTAATACAGGTTAAGATGAAAATATTTAGATACAATTCTTTTATATATTCAGTATATGCTTTATTGATATGAATATCAGTCCACTGAATGGTATTGAAACAAGCATATACAGCAGAGATAAATGATGAGAATAACATTTATGGATGCAGAATTTGGACAGTGATGGAGGAAACAGGCCTGGTGAATGGGACTCTAGTGAAGGTACATAAAAACATACTTGACCCAATTACTATGAAACATTACAACAGTTTAATCTGAGAGATTACTATCTATTATACATATATATATATATATATATATATATATATATATATATATTTCCTCTTGCTTCAAAGTTTTACAAAGAATGTGAAAGGGTTTAGTCTGTAGAATATTTTTCTCTTAATGGGGAAAATAAGGGAATTTTATAATTTCTCCATGAAAATTCTTTTGAACTGTTTTTTTTCTTTGCCAAGCTTCCTTCTTCCTTGTTACAGGTACTAGAAACTATAAGCCATATTTATTTCTGTGGTTTTGTCCTGAAAAAGAAAATCTGGCTTATATACAATAAACACAATATTAACCTAGATTCTGATCTAGGGGCCCTAAGAGGAAGTGATTGTTTGCTTTGGTGCAGCTGAAGTAAGAAGGCACGCATTCAGTGTTGACACAGCTTTTGGAAAAATGCCACGGAAGTCACTGGATCATGTTCTCCTCCGAGCTGCCTGCACTGTGGGCCTTGGAGCAGATCGCTAGCCTACAGTACTCAGTGCAGAGTTCTGTGAGCACAGGAACATTTTGAGAAGACGCATGCTCTCTGCCCTGGATCATATGAATTTGTAGTGCTTAACACACTGTGTTTATTTGTTTTCAAATTCGCTCCTAAATAGTGACCTTAAATGGTGACCTCAATATTTATGAGCCAAGGAAGACAGCTTTGGCTACTGCTCTTGGGTTTCTCTGTGTTAATTTTTGTTTTATTGCTTATGTAATATGTTTATATTTTATATATTTTTCTATAGCATATATTTTTCTTTTTATATTTTTTTCTTTTTTCTTTTTTATTGGATATTATATTTACATTTCAGATTTTATCCTCTTAACCCCATTCCCCCCACCACCCAGGAACCACCAAAATAAGCTAGATGATAAAATACCTCATCTAAATTACAAAATACAGACTAGATTTTTAAATGTAATTCATACTCAATAAATTTCATAAATATTTCAAAGTAGTTCCTTTTGTATATTGTTTGCTACTTAAGAAATAGAGCCTTTTTAGCTGGACTAAAAGGGAGGAATAAAAGGGTTGTCTTGATGCTGCTTGTATTCTACTGCTAATACTAGTTCCTCAAGACCTGACTGTGCCACAGATGATAGAGTCTACACATAGACCCAAGTGATGATATGTTACTTTGCTCCCAATCCATTTCTGATTGGTAAGTAAAGATGCTGGACAGAAAAGACATAGGTGGGTTTTACATTTCCCTGGCTTTGTGGTCAGAAGAGATCATTAGGAGATGGAGAAGAAGGTCAAGGAGGAGGACAAAGATGTCATGGGATAGGAGTCAAGAAAAGAGACTCAGAGGACTGACCAATTGAAGTTAAAAGCAGACCAGATAAGACATAGTAAGTATTAACTCAGCGTTATTGGTAGAAATTATATTTTAATAAGATAGAGGATAGATATCTGGCCAGCTCTAGTACTGATTAAGGTGTATTGTAAATACAAAGTTTATGTAAATCTTTTATCCAAAAACTAAAGGTGGGTTAAAGGTGAGGTTGAAACCCCTGATTGGGATTAAATTTGTCTACAACCAGCATGTATATAAAGTTTTTCCAGTAAGTATGATTAATTCCAGCACATCATGAATGCTGTATAGAAATTTATAGAAGGATTGCATGTGATTATACAGTTTAAAAGTAGCAGACTCTAAATTTACTGAACACTAACTATAGAGACACTTGTGAATAAGTGAGGACAACCAAAAGTGCAGAAGGTTCTCTAGAAATCCTAGCCGAACTCCAAATGAAAATATGAACATCTATGGTGAGTCTTCAAATTCCCACAAAATGACAGTTTTCATAGCTTGAGACTGTGTTATAATCTTCTGAATGAAAATGCCATTCCAGTTAAATGCTGTGGATTTTTACCTGCTTTGTCTTTAAAAGTGGAGTAGGCAACTTTTCTAAAGGCACTAACAGTCTCACACATAAGCAAGTGCATGTGTTCCATTGCATTTTAGGTTTCAGGTAGAGTTAACATTGTTGATCTCAGATTTAAGGCTAAGGAAATAATCCAGTTTATCCAAATTATGTAGGTGTGTTCAAAGTAATCTTCAAAGACCCTCAGTGAACAAGAGAAAAGACTCAGAGCAATGTGTGAGAGAGCAAGGAGGTACTGAGAGACAGCATCATTGGTTTGATGTGGAAGATGTGGACTCTCAGACTTCTGAAAAAAGCTAGAGGTATCTCAACCACGAATGCAGACATGCACAATTACTGCAATATTTTTAGTGCACTGAAGTATGTGTTGGACTCCTGACCTCTGAAGAGAAAGATGATAATTTATACTGCTTAAACTACAAACTTTGTGATAGCCTGTCATATTAATAAGGTTTGTTTTCCTAATAAGTAGTATTCTCATAATTTCCTTCTCTCTTAAATTGTCACTGGAAAAAAAAATGTCATTTCTAGTTAAGAATAAAAATATCAGTTACTCTTTACAACTGATCTTCACGTATAAATATCATAATGACATTCATTTAGTAGGTCAAGTAATGAAATCATCATGAGTTGATAAAATCAGCAATAGACAATTTAAGTTTAAAATCAGTGAATTAAAACGTTTATGAGTTAGGCTGAGGAAGGACTAAGAGATAGATATTCATATAGTCCTACTTCAGTGTAAATAAAGTTGTTTACAGTAAGAACATATCTGTAGAAAATACGATGATTGATTACAGTCCACTTTCTTACTTGCATGTAGTCAGATAAATTAGTGGCTTATTAATGGCTGACTCTCCAGTCCTGTGAGTAGCTGAGTCACAGCTTCTTGTTGCAAGCATGTGTTCTTAAATAATGGCATAGTTTGCTCTCTAATGTTACAGTTTTCTCTATAAGGATTTGTGGTGTAAAGGCAGCTTTCTAAGAGGACTCTAGCAGAATTACAATAACAAGGTGTGATGAAGAAGTAATTCTTTACATGAAAAAGTGAAACATTCACTGGAATCCATGTGTGAGAACACTCACTGATACTTGATCTACTCTGTGATCAGTGTCCCTCAAGAAGGAGACCAGGCTATGCTCAGAGTCTGGAGTCATGACATTCTCTACTGACTGTCTCTAGTCATTCTATCTCAGTTATACTTGAAGACTCTACACTTGCAGATTCTTAGGCCCTCTTGTACTTAAGATACTCACCTCCCTCTCCTACTTGTGAGAAACTTAGATTTGAACAGAATACGTAGTTGAAGAATCCTCTCTACTCTGAGAATAATGTGAATAATGGTATTTCTTGTATGGGCAATGAAGCCATCCAGAGGACAATCAGTTTTTGCCTTATGCTCTAATCCTGCATGCTTGTAAATTACTCAATCCACTGGGCCGGCAAGCTGCACATACCTCAGTGCCAGCTCACCTGTGGACATCTTTAGGACACTACATGTGCTCGGCAAAAACTGCCAAATGCAGTATTAAAATTTAATTCATAGTATCAATATAACAGGCATTATCTAAAAGACCTCTAAGGCAAGAAAATGAATGCTTTCTGTAAAAAGGGGTTAAATATTTCAGCTTTGAAAAATAAATTACATCTTGGCTGTTTTCTCATGACTTGCTTTTGGTTGAAAATCAAGTCTCTGAGCTTTATGGAGCACAAGATTTCAATATTCAGCTCAGCTGAAGTTTCTCTTGCATGTCTAGTTTGAATGAAAAGGAC
Source organism: Arvicanthis niloticus (assembly GCF_011762505.2). Taxonomy (NCBI): domain Eukaryota; kingdom Metazoa; phylum Chordata; class Mammalia; order Rodentia; family Muridae; genus Arvicanthis; species Arvicanthis niloticus. Next base: position 25,088,574 of record NC_047658.1, on the reverse strand, counting down.
TTCATAAACCATGGAATGATACACAGAAAAGGAGATTTTACCGCAGGAGTAACAGGTAGGCAAACATCAAGATTTACCCAACTTTACACAAGAAAATTGGGTCTGTGGCAAGAAAAAATAAATCTGTCCTGGGTAGAGAAGTCACCAATATTTATACCACAAAGGCATGAAAAGTTGTCTTTTGATTTGTGCAAAAATATTGTTAGCAGCGTAGAGGTAGCATAGGTAAGCATTCTTTGTTATTAGGAAGGAAAGAAAATTCAACATAAAATGGATAGCTTAGAATATTTTATTTGTTTTGTTATGGAAGGAATGCATAGTCCTTCAGTTTGTTAAAATACTTCACATTTGTATTTGCCTCTAGGGCAGGAGCCTTATAGACATGGAGTAAACTCATTCTTCACCCTCCTGATTAGGGGCCTATAGAACATGTAGTTGGGAATTTGTTATGTTCTGTGATGGATGCAAAGGTTTAACCTAACAGGGAAATATACATGATACATTGGACACAATTATATTAAACTTTTCCTATAGTCAGTTTCTGGATGTCTAGAAATTCTAACAGCTACATTTACTGCTTTTTTTTTTTTTTTAATAGACAAGCTTACCATGGTCAAGACCTCACTTGGTCAATAAAATCTTCCTATATTATCCTTGTTTTGATCTACATAGAATGCTTGTAGCTTCATTGAATGTAAAACATATCTGCAATCCCAGTAATCTGGAACAGAGTAAGAAAAAGATTAGCCATGATCTCTATGAAATTCTGTCTCAAAACCAAGAAAAACAAAACAAAAACAAACATTCAAAGGCCTAGAACAGTATGTAAGCCTGCTAGTGAAAGCATAAACCTTTATACTAAGCACTCAGGCAAGCTGATGTCTGAAATTGAGGCCAGTTTGGGAAACACAGAGAAACCTTATTTCAAAAAGCAAAAAACAAAAACAAATAGAAACAAAAACAGATAACCAAAAAGCTACCTGTAACCTTTAAGTAGCAAATATTCCGTATTTCTTACAAGTACAACACATTAAGGAATAGCATTATTTTCTCCATGTTACCAAATTTAAAAGCTGAAAAGTGAAACCATTAGTAAATGAGAAAATTAAATAGATGTGAACAAGTTGCATCAGTGGTTGAATGGAACACAAAGTCTCTTTGTTTCTAAGAATGCATTGCCAGGTCTACAGTTCTATCTGCAAATCTTCACCAAGCCCACCTCCTCTGGACAGGCTCCATGTCTAATTCAAAAAAAAAAAAACCCAATAAAAATGTATTTGTATCAATTTTCTTCTGCAATTTTATTTCCTTAGTAGTGTTACTTCCTTCCTCATGGTGGTCTCTACCAGATGGCTACATTATTATATCACTCATTTTTAAAAAACATGGATGTATGAATCTTTTAAAATTTATTTGTTTAAAATTAATTGTATACAACATATTTTGATTAATATATATATTCTTCCCTCACCTCTTCCTGATCCTCCTTCCTCCTTAACCAGCCAACTTTATACTTCTTTCTCAGTCACTCTGAACCCATTCCCTTTCCCCACCAAAAGGCCACAACAACAACAAAATCAAAACTGAAAAACAAGAAAAATTCAATAAGATTGAAATAATCTGAACAAAACAAAATGTACACAATAGAGGGTTTTGGTATTTATTTTCTGACATTTTGTTTGGCTTGGTTTGCTTTGGTGTTTGGCTGCTTCTTGGCATAGAATGTGTCCTGGAGTGTGACTGATACACCCAGCAACACTTTCCCAGCTTGTATAAATTAACAATAGCAATTGTGTTAAGGGTGGAATATGGTGTCTATTTCTTCCCACCAGTGTTGGGACCATGTTTAGATTCTAACTACATAGGTCCTATGGGCATTGCCTCAGTTTCTACGGGTTCACATGTGAATCAGTCCTGTTGTGTCTGGGTTACAGTTTCTACAGTTTCCTAAGAATATTTCCACCTTGGGCTCTTACAATCTTCCTGCCTCCTCTTCCACATAGATTCTTGAGCCCAGAGGGAAAGCGTTTGATGAAAATATTGCATTTAGGACAGAATGCTCCACAATATCTTACTATCTCCTCGTTGGTCAGTTGTGGGTCTCTGCATTAATTTTCATCCACTGTAGGAAGAAAGTTCTCTGATAAGGGTTGAACCATGAGCTTATCTGACTCCCAGACTAGTGTGTCAACTGTCAGAACCTTTGATTCTAGTTTTTCTTCTATTCATTATAAAAATCAGGACTCATTAGACATAGACACTCTATACTGCACCCCTACCAGAGCAGTAGAGTAGTAAAAGACTATTACAATAGACTTAGAAAGTTAAGTTAGGCTTGAGTATAGGGATATACTTTCCTAGGCCTAGAGCAAGTACCTCATGTATTGGACTGAGAACTACGTTATTATAGCACATATTAGCTACATTGAAAGAGAATGGTGGGATTAATTTTTTCTGGAACTTTAAAATAATCATAACTGTGATGAATTATCGAAACTATGATTAGTTGTGAGCTCATGTTAATGATTGTAACAGGCTGCCCATGTTATTGTAATGCCGAATCTATCATGTATGAAGGATGTTGTCAAAACTCTTATTATTAGCTCTGCCACCTGGTAACTGGATCTCTTGATATATTTTTCCTGTACAACAAATATTAAATTATTCTCGGTCATATAAATTCACATGTTTTCCCCTTCAAAGTAGAATGATTTATTGAAATGAGAGAGAAAAACATCTTGTTTTCACTTCTGAGACCAAACACAGTCACATAAAAAAATGAGTTTTCCAAAAATTTTGGGTCTAAAACAAAACTTATTATTTTCTTTACTTTTTCCTCTCTTCAATCTTGTAAATTGCTCCACATCACTATGCATCATATAATGCTTCACAATCACTCTACCACGACCCAAAGGGACCACTTTCAACTCACATTCTGGCCTAACATACACACCTATAGAATAGACAAAATCCTTTACAGTAATGCAAAAGCCAAGCACTTCTAATCTTGGTGTGATTAGAAAAACCTTTCAGGACCCCAGTATCTTGAGGAACTTTGCTTTGTTGCTTCAACATTTTATGTGTGTATAAGTGCATGTATGCTAGTAACGGTGGAAAAGATTTACACCTTTCAAATTATTGATTAAAGGAAGACAGCGATGTGAAGAATGACTGTGCCTTGCTATAATGTTGAGCAATATTTTAGACATCAACGTTTTCAGATATTTCTGATTAAAGATGAAAGTCAATGCCCCATATCTTTGAAGTAAGCTAAGATCTAGAATACAACTTCTGATGACCCTTCTGTTAAAAATTTCAGGTAATAATAAAGTGGGGAATAAAAGGCTAGAAATCTTGCTGTGTGGGAGAGCAGCAGCTTTTCTATGGCAATTGTGGAAAATTATTAGTTCCTATGCAGTAAGTTGAAAGGACATCAAAGGAAAAACTTTCACAATAGATTTTTTGAAAGGTTGCATTTTAAATTTGTTTTATGTTTTCTTTACAAAATACAAAGATTAACTTTACTTTTTCCTGTAGAATCCTACCACTGGAAAATCTTACCAGTACATATAATCAAATAACTTTAAATAAGAGAAAAGCTTTAAACTCAGCAAGTCCTAAGTCAAGCTCTGGACTCATTTTACTACAGGAGATTTGCACGATGGATTTCCTCATTTGAATTTAACAGGACAATGGTAATTAAGCAGTATAGCATTACTTTATATTTGAATGTTGTTCAATTGACTCATCTTTTACATCTGTTCCAAAGGAATTATTAGCGTGAGTCCATTCTTCTCCATATCATACCTACCCATTTTCATCTAGAGATATTTGGCCAGAAACCAATGCATAAAATATTAATTTGTTGATATTTACAACTTTAACTTTTTAAAACTAGAATAGCCAACTTTCAAAAAATGTACACAAATTTCTCATGTTGGTGGAAATTCTCATGAGTATTAAACATAACCAGTGAATCTTAGAAAAAATGTAATGAATAATTTAAACTCATATACTGAATAATTACTTTAATTTAAAAAATCATGTGGGGCTCTAATTTTAGTGTCATTTATTTATTGTATAAATATATTGAATTACTTATTAATAAAAGATAAACATTTTTATTGGGATTTCTTCTAATAGCTCACAAAACTGAAGTAATTTCCGTCATAATTATTCTTACAAAAGTAGCCCAGCGATTTTGGGACAGCCATAATAATAATATACTATAAATAGTTTTAAAATTTACAACAACATTGTAATTGTGGCAGGCTTGAAGTGCAGTGGTTCTCTGGAAATATACCTTTGTAACAATGCAGCTGTCATTAGAATCTGATTTTAAGAGGTTCCTATTTTGAAAAATAAAAACACTTGAAACCTCTTTTTTTGTAGTGTCTTTATCAGAATGATAACCCAATAGATGCTAAAATCTACAATGTGTTTCAGTTCATAAATTCCCTGCTATTTTACTGTCATCTATCACTTTTCTCTCTATTCTGAAAATGAACAAATGCAGCAGGCATTGCACTAAGTCAAAAAAAAATCTCAATCAATCAAGACTGTGCTACATTTAGTTATAGAGCTACACAACTGTAAAAACACTTGTAACTTATTTGCATATAATCACAAAAGGACAAGAATCATACTAAATCAAGTTAAATTTCAAAACAGATAAGAAGTTTGAATAGGAACAGCAATAGTGGATGACCACCACACTTGCTAATATAATCTGTTTATATTTAAAAATGTCTACTTATTCCATTTTGATTTGTTCAGCAAAATTCACCAAGATATTTAATGAATATAAATAGTAATTTTGCCTTTATTCATATATTCGAAATCTTATAGGTCATCACTTTTATTAAAACTAAAAATGAACTAATTTTCAACATCATTTAACAAAATCACTTTCTCTTTGTAGAACTCAAACATCTCAGAAATGTTGGCATCTTAATACTTGAATGCATTAAATGATATTTGTATATGAAACATATCTGGCTGCTTTAGAGGACAGTCTACTAGCAACAGAAATTTAAATCTGACATCATATTTAGTTTTTCTTAAGTTGGTATGTTCTGCACATTTTCAAAGGCTATCATTCTATTTTGATTATTGTTACTGTGATAGAAACCCTCTTTCCAAGAGCAATTTAGGAAAGGATGTATTTCAGTTTACAGATTATAGCTCATCATTGAAAAAGTAAAGGCAGGAAATTGAACCCAGACCTACTTACTATACCACACATATTTCCTCTGATCAACAAACTCACTCACAGTCAAGGAAATACAGCAGAAATCATTAAGTAGCAATGCTTTCTAGCTAAGAGGTTCGTTCTTAGCTATCTTTTAATAAATTGTCATACCATTTCTCAATGGCAGGGTGGTGGCCATAGCAGAATGTGTTTCCATATATCAATTAACAATTAAAGTCATGCTTATCCAATCAAAACTCACTTCTCAGATGCCTTTAGGATTTTCTTTTACTAAGATAAGGCTGACTACAATGGCTATTGGATTTAGATCAGACTGTTGTATATTAGTATAATTTCAAGTGTGCATTTGTTGATATTTATTTGCTTTTTCCAAACTGAGCAAGATCCAGTTGGAGAGTGCTGCATATGCATACAAAAAAAAAACTTTTTTTGAGACAATGTGTCTATCAGAGCATTCCTTAAGAATCAGAAATTCTCAGCATCTTTTGTTTTGGGGTTTTTTTTTGGGGGGGGGGTAGGGAGTTGTTCCTCATATAGACCATTCTTCATTCAAAAATTAACCTTACAAATTTAGTCTCCTTTGAGTAGATACTACTTACCAAATTGTAAACTCTTACATTGAAAAATAACTCTTAAAAACTTGTTAAAATTGACTGGGTGAATCATTAGCTATAAGGCCATTGACTATAGTTATGAGAAACAATTTGAGCTGTTTTCAGTCTACATATATATTTAAATTTGTGAGCATCTGTTTTGTAAGTGAAGAAAGTATTTTCAAAATATGCTTACTTTCCAGATATGAGTGTCAGATTTAGCAAAACAAAACAAACAAAAACCTCTCTGATAAGCATCCTCTGATGTCATAGCAGGTTTTTGTTTGTTTTAATGTCATCCTAAGACAGTCTTTAAAAAAGAAGCCTTGTTCTGAGTCATAAGGCCATGTGACATTTCATAGGGAAGGTTATGAGGTGATTCCTACATATGCTAAGGATGACATTAAAAACAAGCAAATCAATGTTTTTATAGAAGGGGCACCTGTCAAAAATAAACCTAATGGCCTATGATAAGGTAGGAAATAGGTCAAAAATCCAGGAGGCAGAAAGGATTCTGGGTTAGTACTAGGCACTAGGAGATGTGACGAGAGAAATGCATAATAGCTGAGTACAGGTAACAAGCCACATGGCAGAATGTAGATTAAAATAACTAGGTTAGTCTGAATCTTATTTGAGGGAGCATGGGGCTGGGAAGAAGAACCAGGCATAAGTTCTATAAAAGGTGCCCAACTACAGTATAGAAACAAAGTAACCTGAGAAAACGTTCTGGATAAAGGCACCAATTTTCTCCTAAAACAAAACAGCTTTAAGCTATGTCTCTTTTAAAAAAAGAGGCTGAAAAAATGTTGTGTTACATTTTTTTCAAGAGAATGCCCCTGCTTATAAGAAATCTGCTGCTAAGGAGAACAGAGGCCTGTAAACAGCAGGTAGTGAGCAGGAATGCATGCCAGCATGCTGTGCTCGCCCAGCCCCAGTTCAGTTCCATGCAACTTAAGGTCTAAAGCTGTGAACAAGGAACAAACAAAACAGACAACCAGATTGAAGAGACACTGAATACCCTTGCTGAGAGAGGAGCATGAAAGTTGGTAAGCTAAAATCAGAGGGTTGGGAAGGAATGTCAAGTCTCCACTCCCATGCTGCTTTGGGTCCACTACCTTTGTGGAGTGGGCAGCGGCCTGAGGCTCTGGCCCTGCATGGCTTGATACATGGGCTTGTAGGTGGTCAAGAGCCCAGACTCTTCAGAACCAGAACAAGTGAATGGCCTAAAGGATCCCACAAAATGCTGAAAAGGGCAGGACTTCTTGCTGATAGATACGTTCACTTCCAAAAACAGTCTGAAATCCTAATTGACACATTTTTTTTCCCTTGTAGGTACTACATAGGATTTTGTTTAATAATAAGCAGAATGTCCTCAGTAGTTAAAAAATGAATACACATCAATCTTAAATTTGTATAAATAAAGGAATATATATATATATATATATATATATATATATATATATACACATATATATATACACATGCACACACACACTAATAAGGTATATTTATGATTTTAATTTAAAATATAATGCTTTTTTCTGTTGCTAAACAGCATTTTGCCCTAGAAAAGATATATTCTGCTAATCAATAAAAGGACCCAGAGTTAGGGTTGGGGCAGGGTTGCTTGATTTTATCTTTCTAGGAGAAGAAAAACTACCTACCAAGGAATCTACAGACCACTGGTCAAGAGATAAAAGACAAGGGATTAATGTCAACTCAAATCTAAAAGTGATATACTATCATATTATCCAACTGGATCCAATGACAGAAAATTATCTACTTTAAAATGGCATGGATTGAGGACTTACCACTTCCAGGGAAGTAGGGGATAAACACTGCTCTGATTAGCCAACCAGTCTCTTTACACATGAAGCTCTCACTGGAGATCTGATAGCAGCTTAGCCTAAAGTGAAATACAGAACTCAGACCAAAACCACTAAGCAAGTACAATATGATTGAAGATATATTTGTGCACTAAGATTGAAAGGAATTTCAATAAATTTAATTACAAGGAAGAATGTTAAATTAAAAGAGAAATAGAAAAGCATGGATATATCGATATAAAAAGTAAATCCACAGGGGAACAAACCTGAGAATTATTATGTTGTGCTTTCAGACAGGAACCTAGCTAGCATGGCTGTGCTCTAAGAAGCTCTACTAGAAGCTGACTGAGACAGATGCAAATACTTACAGCCAATCATGTGTATATTGATACAAATTTAAGGTGAATTTTGATATCTATCTATCTATCTATCTATCTATCTAGAGAGACTGAATATCTGTTTTCAATTTTATATGAAAAATATGACTATATACTTTTAAAGATATAATGTAAAATTATAGTCATTTTGAACAATTAGGGATAAATAAAAATAAAAATTAATATAATCACACTCATGGTTGTATTTGATACAAGTTTAGTTATTTATAATGTATTTTCAAGGTTGTTTAGATAATAAATAGCTAAGAATAAACAATGTTTGTTGACTCAGATATACTATATTCAGATAGATAGTTGGTCTTTACAAAGCTCAGAGATCCACTGAATATTTCATAGTTGCTGTAGGGTCACCCACACATCTGCTTTAAACCAAGCTCACTAAGAAAGCCTGATAAAGCCATTGATTCCATTGAATGAACTATGGAGGCACTATACTTTAGTGGGTGGTAAGGACCTTATAAATATGGGGTATAGGCTCTTTATATCACATCAGGGAATGAATTAAAACAAGGATCTACAAAGACAGGGAAGGCACTGGCTCCTTGGCAGAGGCCAACTTCAGATCTTACAAATACTGGTATCTAACCCTCACATTAGATGCATAATCAGATGAAATTCATAGCTGTCACCCACATCTCATCTAAACCACAGATACCTGCAAGTTTTCAGTATCTGCTCTTTCTAGAAAACCACATGAAAATAACAAACAGACATTGATTTCCTGATGATCCACACCCACATCATCTTCAGTTTTTACATATTCAGCAATTCCAGGTGATTGGGATTGTTGAGAACTGCTCTGCCCCATGTTTGGGGGCCAAAATGTCATGGACCGCTCTATCAATGTTGAAAGCTGCACTGCCAAAAGCCTTGGGGGCTAAATTGTTCTGGCTCATACTGCCACAAGCTTTTCTGGTCCGCGGGTCAGGGTTCAGCAAGAGAGAAAATAATCTTCATAACATCACCATATTCTTATTACTGCACTTGCAAAAAAAAAAAAAGCAATAAAATGGTAGCAGCTTTTGCTCTGTATAGACTGGGGCCTTTGGTGTTTAGGTGGTCTGTCTTTTGAGAATGGTATTGTGAAGTATAGGTTTAGAGGTGAAGATGTTAAACTTTATTATGTGTAAAATGAGAATGTTTTGAGGATATTGACAGTTCTATTACTTGACAAATGTAAAAATACTAACAATGGCCATAATTTGAATAAGACTTAGGTAAAAGGAATATTGAAATGACAGAGTCTGCCAGGAAATTGCAACAGCAACTGAAGTCCCAAAAGTTTCTATCTAAGTTAGAAAGGACTTGGAAGACATAGAGAGACTTTTATAGAAGATAGATCAGTGAGTTGCATGTGAAACTGTGTACAAGGAGAAACGGGCTTCATGGTAAACACAGTAGGTCTTCAGATAGGCAGCTTTCATGGATTTAGAAGAGTATAAGAACAAACGGAGAAGAGATGTACAAATTCTATATTTGGATGATTTATCTGAAGAGTTTTGTATGCATGAGAGTAGAGAGGGCTTCTGCAACTGATGACCTAAGTCCCAATATTAGGACCTATGGGAAAAAATTAAGTGCCCACAGTTTTCCTATGTCTTCTATGCATATGTTATGGCAAAAGTGTTCCTGCATACAAATGTAGATATCACACATACCCACATGTAAATTATAGTAACAACAACAATGTAAAACAAATCATTCAAACACCAGAGAGACAATTTTAGCTAGATAGTGAAATGCATTCAGGTAATATGTTTGAAAAGATTTTATTTATTAATAGTCTGTACTTTGTGATTTAGATCTATAATTTCAGGTAGTCAGTAGGATGATGCTGAAAGGTTCAAAATTCAAGATTAGCTTGTGAGTTAGGTAAACCAGTTCAACTAACCTAGCATCAAGGCCAGCCTGGACATTCTAATAAAAACCTCTTTTCAAAGGGTATAAAGAGAGCTGGTGATGTAACACGACTTAGAGCACTTGCCACTATATATAATACCACAGATTCAAGCCCCAGAACCCCTCCCCCCAATTATTCTAAAATAAAATAGAAACAAATGTAATAAAAACTCTAGTATTAACATACATTGATGGTAATACATAAGTAGACCTGATAATTGTTGTGAACATATACTCTATAATTATTACCAGTAAAGAAGTTTCAGTGGTTAGGGGAATGGGGACTATAGAACCCAGTGAAGAGTGAAAGCAGGATAGGATTTTCTCCTTAAAAATACACATTCAAATTTAAGATAAAACTCACTTTAGCAGAACTCAGAAGAATGTTGATATGTATGATATTAGGAATTCTTTTATCCTTTTAGATATAAAAGATTTTCATAAACTTTTCAGATTTCTTTTAGATTTCAGAAATTCTTTTATACGTTTTAGCCCTCTTCTGAGTTTATTGGAAGTATGAAGATAATACATAAAAAAGCAATTTCTGGGGAAATGAAGTTACAAAGTTAAAAATAGTAGAACTTATGAGTCTGTATAGTTATAAACTTTAATCTGTAATGAATTAGTAGACTTGTGTATTTTTCTAAATTCATGGGTGTGAAGTAAAGGCTGTTAGAATTGTGTTTGGGTTGCAGATATTAGGTATGTTCTCATACACATACACAAATACACACATACATACAAGCAGAGAGAGACAGAGAGACAGACAGAGAGAGAGAGAGAGAGAGAGAGAGAGAGAGAGAGAGAGAGAGAGGAGAGACAGACACAGAGAGCAGAGAGACAGGAAGACAGAGAGACAGTGACAATGATATATAGAGAGAAACAAAGATCCAAAGGGAGAGCTCGAGAGAGGGGACAAAGAGAGTGATGGAGAAAAAGAAAGAAGGAAGAACATGAATAGTATTAGAAAATAAATCATACTAAGCATTGTTCAAAATCAAGACAAGGTAGCAGGTTTCAGAATTAATGTCCAAGAACTTTTTTTTTTTTTTTGGAAAAACAATATCAACAATGTATACTGAGAAGGAATAAAATGTGACAGCTCTCATAGAATATTTTGGTTGTATTTTGTCATGAAATAGTCTTACATTAAGCCAGGTATATTATTATTAGAGTGAGAAAGCTAAAGTAGGATCAAGACTAGACATTAAAATAGCAAGAGAGTTGCTGAAACCATCTTAGCCGTGGGATTGTTGCCAAAGAATTATCAGAAAGGGTAGAGAAAGTCATTTCATACAGATGAATGAGATACTGGTTGTGAGCATTTATTTATTTATTTATTTATTTATTTATTTATTTATTTTGGTGGTTACTGGGGTTAGTAAGTGACATCAGCTAGAAAATTCACCGTGACAGTATGTTAAAGGAAGTCGATTATTCATGCTAATTATAACCTCTTACCTACAACTGGATTTTTAGATTACAATGGAGATTTACAAAGCCAGGATAGAAGAAAGGGATTTCTGCCAAATATTAAGCTTTTAATGCATTGTGTTCTCAAACCTGTCAAAAGCAGGGCCACTGCCTAGCAACTAAAACATTTCTTGAAGATAGAAGGTTAGAATGTAGTTGCTATATGTATGGTTTTGGTGCTTATTTTTAATTACTTTGGCAAAAATGTTTTTAAATAATTCATGTTACAGGACAGATATTTTTCTTTAGAACAATTTTCTGTGTTTTAAAATGCTGTACTGAAGCAAGAAATATTGCATGTTCAACATTTGGTAATACTTTCTGGTAATTTGTTTCAACGTTTCTTGCTGAAGAAAATGTGGATCGACTTCTTTCCTATTTTCAGTTCTTCTGCTTTCTCATTATCTGAATCTAGTTAAAAGAAACAGGCTTTTACAGGATCCAAACCATAAGTTCAAACACTAAAATCACCATATATTAACAATGAAAAGTCTTAAAAATCACAGAGCCTAAATTCTCACATTGTCATTATTGGTCCATCTCTATCAGCAACATCTACAGGTTTACTTTCAGCTCTTCTATACCTGCATCATCATCTTCATCAGGAGCTCTTCCTGAATAATATTGAAAAGATAAGTGGTGCTGATTTTGATAGGAAATATTTAATGTGTCTTCTAGACATTCCATTCTGGCAGAAAATGATGTAGGCATCATGTTATTGTGCTTTGTGTAAAGATTATCCTTGAATTATTCAAATGATGATACCTGTGCCCCCATATCTGGTTGGGAAATTATTCCATAATTATTACCTGATTGGTTAATAAATAAGCTGATCAGCTAGTGACTGAGCATGAGTAAGAATAGGGATGATCTACTTCCCAGACAGGGGACAGGGGACAGGGCAAGGAGGAAGAGAATTGGAGATTGCTCTTCTGGGCAGGTTAAGTTAGGTAAGAAAGAGCTCCTTCAGAAAGGGGTTTATCCCCCGCCTAGTTAGGAAATTGTGTCCCTGTCTGGGAAATTTGCCTGTATTGAAGATTTAGTGTGTTTGTTTTGTTTTTCGTTTTTGTTGTTGTTATTGTTTCCTCAACAGGGGCTTCATAAAGAACTGCCTGTAATTTTCCTCACTGGGGTTTGCTTTTACTTTTGTTGTTGTTGTTCTCTCTCTCTCTTTCTCTCTCTCTCTCTCTCTCTCTCTCTCTCACACACACACACACACACACACACACACACACACATACACACACAAACCTCTATCTCCCTCTCCTCTCTCTATCTTTCTCTGTTTCTTTTTCTTGGTTTCTCTGCAGCCAGCTGTAGGTATGCTGCACTGTGATGCTCTATTCCAAGAGCTGTGAGCTCTTTCCTGAGAAACTTACCTAGAAAGTACTTGTTTCTGTCTATGTTTGGAGTGTATATAATTTTTTACCACTCACTAGTATGCTAAATATTAGTGTATCTTTACTAAGTGTTTGTTGCAGTTTTTCTCTTAACCCAGATAGCTCCAAAATAACTAAAGCTAGACTACCATATATATATTTAACAAGCTTTGAGGGCACAACTACTGAGCAGTTAGTAGCTTGACTTTAATCCTCTAAACTAACATGGCTTCCTCCCAGTGAAAATCCCAATGGTACTTGTATTTTAGTACTGAATCTATGGACTCTAGGTGCTTTCTCATTTCATGAGAAGTCTAGAATTATAAAATTAAAAGGATATACCTTTATCAGAAAAAATAATCTCTGAAGGTTTTAAGAAAAGCCAAAATGTCAAATGTTTTAATTGTACCAAACAAGGTCATTTAAAAAGGGATGTTGGCATGGCATTCCTGGAAACAATGTTTCCAGGTTTTGTTTATTTCTTAGTTTTTGGTTTTGTTTTCTAGAAAAAAAATCCAAAAAGAAGGTATCGGTCTTCTCTAATATGAAGAAATTTTGTCAAGGCCAACATTAGATGATTGTAAGTAAGGAATAAGGGACAAATAAGGTAAATCCTTGTTGGGAAATTCTCCAGTAGGCCTCTGTATCAAATTTAATCTACCATGTCATGTGAAGAGTAGAGAAATTCGTCCACAGAACAATGAACAACACTGCTCTGAATATAAATATCAATAACCCAGACATCAAAGCTAGAGCGTCTTCAGTAGATAAAACCAAAAACTCAGAAAAGAACACAAAAGCCAATATTTTGGTGAACTTCTAAAAAATTATGAGACCAAAGGTAAAATCACAGTTAGATAGAATTGAGAATGAAGGCTTAATGGATATAGGAGTAGATGTAAAAAACAAAAGAATAATAAACAAAAAGGGGTAAGAATTCTCCCAGAGACAAAAATATTGCATTGGGGGAATGAATATGGTCTTGTTGCCTCAGAAAAGGAAAAGCTTTGGATTCCATCCAAATTGATAAAGATCAGATGTGACATGGGGAAGACCTCCTAAAAATACTGACTTCAGATAGAAGTAAAAAAATCAACAATACCAAACAGGACAAGAAAACATGATTTGCTTATCCATTTACATGGGAACAGCTTGGAGTCTGATTGAGACACGAAAATGTCTCCAGTGAGAACTCAGCTATGCATGGTCAATGAGTCCTTGGCTACAAAGTCCTTAGGACTTGTCATGCCATCCTTTTAAATGGCATAGATAAAAGTTTATATTATAGTTTAGTTATACAGTCAAAACTAACTTATAAAGAAAGACATGTCGTACCTGCTCACACATAGAGCCTAGTATCATATTTAGTTAAATTATGTGCAGTGTAAATTCTGTACCTGTGTAAATGTAAACTGTGTGTTATGTCTAAAATCATATATTCACAGTAAAAACATCAGACAATCAGACCTGACAAGAATCACCCTTGAGGTTGTTGAGAACAATAATGAAATTAAGAGATATATTTATTTCAGCATCCTGCCTGATCCAAACTCAGACTGCCTTAATAGCAGTTTCATCAAAACCTGCTTCCAGAACAACTTCCAAGAACCTGCCAACCTCAATTGGTCCAAATTTACAGACTATTCCAGTCAGTACTTCAGTTAAGCCCAGAACTTTCTCAGTGTCCAGAGATGGGACAACAAATGTTACTGCTAGCTTTATTCAGACTGACCAATATCTCAAAGTTCTCCCCCCCTTCCCCCCAAACTAACAACTAAAATCAGCAGCAAGCAATTTTAAGAAAACTCACACCCACAAAACAGGGTGGATTATTTTTGCTTGTTTTACCAAACAGTATTAAACAGTTCCAAATCTTACACTAGTATAGATTGTTACATATTGATACAAATTAAAGTTGTATATATAGTTACATTGGTATAGAGCTTTGCATATTTGCATACAGTTTTAAGATTATATTTAGCTACATGCTAAGGAATTGTACCTATATAATTTTTAAAAATACAATGTTAAGTTCTAGCCCTCTTAAAGGCTGACATTACAAACTGTTTAGGAAAATTAAGAAATGTAAATTAGCAGTCAGACAATCAAACTCATGGTCTTGTTATATACTAGTTTCATTAATTGCAAAAATTTTTGTAGAGTGAACAGATAATAAATGCGAACAAACAATTCAGATATTAGATGATAGATAGATAGTCTTCAAACATATCGGAAATCTACAGAATATGGCATTTAAAGATATTTTATCAATTTAAGACTTTTTTTTCACAATGAGAAAGGTCTACCAAACCTGGGGACATTAGTTCAATCTCTATAATCAATACAGTGGTACAAAGATAAAACAGACTCCAGTAATCTGTCTTCTGACATTCACACACAAACACACACACACACACACACACAGAGAGAAACACACACATACACACACACACACATATTACACACACAGACTCACACAAAGACATGTAATAATTTAAAAAATACAATTGAACCTTCATGTTAATAATAAAAGTATGACAAATTACACTAATCTTGTTTTTAAACACTAATTTCACAAAAGCAAATGAAACCCATCTACATGAAATATTTTTAGAGAGATAAGTTACATAAGTAAATGTAAAGAACAAGAGCAAAAAGTAAAATACATTTGAAATTGGTCAAAAAATATTTCTAAAGTGGGGCATCAACAAATCATTACTTTAAAAGGACAAATGTTCAATAACAAAATAAAAAGTTATTTTTCCAAACATTTAAGAGGAAACTAAATAGGTAATAAAATGTAATGTCAAATATTCAAACATATCTCTGGAATGGGCCTTGAGTGCAAAATGATTCTACTGAATATATTTCTACTCATGGACTATAATAAAAAATAGAGATCATAATTGTGCAAATTAAAGTATATGAATGAGACTGTAGGGAATAATAATGTTAGTTCATCAGTAGTTAACAAGAGCATGCAGATTAAACTTTCTGACTGGAAGCATTAACTATATAACAAACAATAAACCACAACAGTGTCTCATCACACATCATACATATGAGGACAACCCTAGGTTCTGAAACATTTAAAGCTTATATATACTCAGTACTCTAATCTTTCCATTTTGAGTTATTTGCTAAGAAAATGAGAAATTTATATATTAAAAAACACTGTTTCTTCCCATTACAGTAGTTGCAAAAGATCAAAATGCAAATACATGTACAGTGCAACTCTGACATCTAAGGTTCAGGGAACATCAGGAACAGTGGATAGGGAGACCATAAGAGCCAAAGGACTAGGATGTCCTCAATAAGGTAGGGTCTTTGAGACATAACAGGAAAGCTGCTCAGGAAATCTCAACAGAAGGTTACCTAAGCAAGACCTGCCTGATGACTATAGTACATGATGCTGAGGACAAGGGAATTTTCACAATGGACCATCTCTAGATAAAGAGCTATAGGTAATCAGTTAGTTCTAAGAAAAAGATAATGTGTCTTTTCAAGGATTGAGCTTCCTGATACGTGATCCAATCCCAACTATCCAATCCCCTAAATGTGTATGTGAATGCTTTACTGTATCATGTATGTGTCATGTTCCCACAAATGTATTCAAAACATGCCTTTACTTACAAATTTCTTTATTCTCTTGCTATAAAAACTTCATAAAACTGTAAACACACTCTGACATGTTATGTGATGTAACACTAATCTATGTTCTCATGACTGGCTATACATATTTGGTTCCAGAATAAACTGTCTTAAGCTCTTTATGTTGTTGGGAACCGCACTAATCCCTGTTTGGGCGGCCAAAAATGTCACGGCCTGAACAAAATGTTGAGGTCCTGGCTGCCCAGGGTTTGGCGGCCACTGTATCCCGGTCCAAGCTGCCGCTCCGGTCCGTGGGTCGGGGTTCAGCAAGAGAGAGGGGATGGACTCGAAGAATGGAGACCAGACAGAGTGTGTTTCAATCCCTTTATTCTTCATTCTCTCTTCCTCTAAGTGTCTGCTTCTCTGTCTCCTCTGTCTGCTGTGTCTGATTCTCTCTAGAGCCAAGTGTCTTCTACCTAATGTCAAGTAATCTGTTACTTTCTCTATCTGCCTCTATCCTTTTATATGTCTCACTTCTAAGCCATGCCTTTTGGTCACACCTATAATCATGCCCTTAGGTCTTGTCTCTAAATCTGATCTCTAGACTTCTAAGTCATACTCTTAAATTACACACCTTTAATCTCACACACCTTTAATCTCACACACCCAAGGCATCTAAACCAAGATTATCAGAGTGTGCTCAGCTGTTGTAGGCTATTGTCATCCAAGTCTCATGTCAGGGTATATGGCTCAAGATGGCTGCAAAGCTGATAGCTGCTTTCTGCTAAAAGTCGGCCCCCAACATTATGTGAGAGTGTTTATTTTGATATTATTGTTTGCATAAGCATGCTCCTCTATCACGTACTTGTACCTTGGCTGTTTGATAAAGATCTCAAACTCAACCAGAGTGTTGGGCAGTGAGCAGACATTTCCTCTGTCCTTTGTGCTTGTTTTCTCATATATTTTGATTATCAGCAGTGCTAGTTGTTTCCTCAGTTCATCAGCTGTGACTATAACTGTTTGTTACCTTACTGAGAAGCAATATGCTTAACATTGGCATCTTTGTATCTTCAGGATAACATGTGATCCAGTCTGGATACTATGGGTGGTCCTTTCTGTGATGCTTTTGACTGTATTGGTTTGCTTTATCTCATCTAAAAATAAAATGGCAACATTACTCAATTTAGAATTTATGCTTGGGTCTGTAAGCCTCTAAACCTGCATGGTTCAGTACCTGCCCTCAGCAGTTCAGGTGACACACACAATTCATAATGAAAAGGAGGGAAAGGGAGATATCTTCAATGTAAACAGATTGAGAAAAGGATCCAAGTAGAGTGACCTTCAGCTTACCTTCATGATCCTAACAGGAAGTTTGGGCTTAAATAGAGGCTAAGAGGTTGCTTAGGTAGCTAAGCATTTCCAGTCAAGTTGTGGAACCATCATCATTGTCTCCTCAAAGGTGATCTGACAGTAAATCAGAGCTAGACAAAATGAGTTTCAGGAGACCAATGTGCCAGCATTTTTCTCATTGCAGCTTGAGCCTCCTGGTGATGTTGCAGTTGTGTCATTTCTAAACTCTGATAGCCAAAGCTAGGGGAATAAGAATCTTTTAGAATATATCCACAGCTGTGAGAATGGCTGTGTGAAATATGATTATAGATACAAGATATACTGAAACAGCTTTGAGAAATGGAGGGAGAATCATGAGAAAAGATAGCCACACACTACACTGTAATGATTTCAATTGTGAAAGGAAGTAGAAGAAAAAAGATCGACTTGGGTAAATCTCAGACCATAATGCAGACCCAAGAATTTTGAAAAAGGAAGTCCTGCAATTCTCAAAGTAAAATTCTGTGTTAAAGAAAGTCAGAAACAAACATGGTGCTCACATACACCATATCCTATTTCTTATTCCTGAGTCCTTATTTAATTGTATTAAAAAATCAAATAAAAAAGCTATATTCTTTCTTGAAGCTTAAGTGCAAAAAAAAATGCTGTCAATGTTTTAGCTTCTTAAGCTGGGGGTTTGTAAGATCACTTCTGCCATGTGAAGCTTAGTACTCATAGATATTCTCACAGTGTTTAGGAAAGTTAATACAGTTTTTAAAAAATAATACATTTTACTAAGAGATCTAGTACAGAAGTCCTTCGAGATTAAACAAACTTTCCAGAAGCACAGGGCTTTGGCTCTTCAGAGATTTACAGAGAGCAGGAAATCACCCTTTCCTGCATGTGGAAGATGATTGCTAACATTCCAGTATTTGAGTGTTAAGTTTTATTTCAGTGAAAATCTACTGCACTATTTATTGAAGGCCAAAGAAGTCCTGTATTAAGAATAAATTTCAAGTCAATATTGATTTAATGATAGAAATCAAAGACAAAATACATGTATTGGAAGAAGGAATGTCTAAATGCCTTCCAGGAATTAGCTACTTTAATTAGTTCCCTCTGGATTCTGGGCTACAGCAGCGTTCCCTAGTGTTTCATGAATAAGAGTAGATCATTTAAATTATAATTTTTTCATTTCCACAATATTGTTTACTATACTCTTTGTTGTTTTACTCTGATAATATCATATAACATAGCTTAATAATCAAAACATGTTTATGAATGAGATTTTAAATATAATTTAAGTGATTCAATATTGAAATTTTATATATCTATTCTAAAAATAAAAAAAACATGGTATTTTCATCTTTATAAACATGAAGTATTTCATAAAGGCACTCAATTTAATTTGAGGGAAAGTTAATTAATCAAATGCAAATATACATCAAATATTTGTATGTTAATGACACCAATAGATTTAAAAAATCCTACAAATATACAAAGTAATATTTTTTATTAAGGCTTATTAATTTGCAAAACATTTGTTCTTTCTTGCTGTAATAGAGTAGAACTTATGGCCTGATATACATCAGGAGAGGACTCACAATGTATATGGTTTCAGGGATGCACACTTTGTATTGCATAACCAATTTAAGGGTTCATCCCTGGAAAAGGAAAATTTAATCTTTTTTGGCATTCATAAATTATCTATAGTTAATTGCTAATTTTAATTTTTTTGAGAATTTCAACACAAGTATAGAATTTATATCATTTCTAACCCTCTTGCTTTTTCTGATTTCTTTCGTGCTGTTTCTACTGCCTCTCTAATACTTGACTTCCTCTTTAATTTCTGCTATATGAACACACATGCATGCATAGATGTGTGTGTGTGTTTGTGTGTGTTTGTGTGTGTGTGTGTGTGTGTGTCTGTGTGTGTGTGTGTGTAGCATGCACTAGGACAGTTGGGATTGGATCACGTATCAGGAAGCTCAATCCTTGAAAAGACAGATTATGTTTTTCTTAGCACTAATTGATTACCTATAGCTCTTTATCTAGAGATGGTCCATTGTGAAAATTCCCTTGTCCTCAGCATCATCTACTGTAGTCATCAGGCAGGTCTTGCTTAGGTAACCTTCTGTTGAGATTTCCTGAGCAGCTTCCCTGTTATGTCTCAAAGACCCTACCTTATTAAGGACATCCTAGTCCTTTGGCTCTTATGGTCTCCCTATCCACTGTTCCTGATGTTCCCTGAACCTTAGATGTCAGAGTTGCACTGTACATGTATTTGCATTTTGATCTTCTGTGGAACTCACTCAGAGATGCAATGCCTACTACAATTAAAGTTTCTTTGATGAGTGGTGAGAACTACATATTTTATATAAAGTCCATTAGGAGAGGCTAATCCTAGTAGATGTGTTTCCTGAGATGGTCCGCTGTTTTTGCATTGTGTTATGGTGTGGGTCTGCAAGAGATGAGTTCTGGGAGAAAAAGAGCCAAAGACTTCATCCCAAGATTGCTTCTTGCTACTGATGAGTCATTCTTGTAGTTATTCAATTACTATAATAATTCCTGGACATTTCCTACTCTATTGGGCAAATCTCTTACCGATTAACAAGAAAATGATTTTTCATGAATTAATTCTATTTAAATAAATTAATAATTTTATAGAAGTCTTGATTTGATTCAAATAATTCTAAAAACATTTTTAGAGATGATTTTAGTTGTTTAGGTAGAAAGGTGTAACAAAATTAGAATCAAGAATAGAATCTGCCTACTTCTCATAATAATAAGTAAAGGCTGTGGAATAAGAAATGCAATGAGCTTTCATAATTATACTAAACAGAGAAATAGGCTTGGGGCAACTTTGTGATAAGGAAAAACATTCATTCTAGGTCAAATCTAAGGATGAAGCCAAAGGCCACAGGTGTGCATTATCTTAAGGCAAAGCCCTGTGAATACTGTTGCTTTGAACTTACAATGAGCTTACAGTATAAAACACTGCATTGAACTTGTTATTGATATTATTCTGTTACTCACTTTTATGTAACATTTCATCTATAAGGTAATTATTTCTTATATAGAGAAGTCTTTGTACAAAAGATATAAAATGCTAAAATAGTGATGTAGCCATTTTCTGCTTCATCCAGTGTCTGTGTTTTGTGTGTGATTGACTACTTCTTTCTTTTCGGCTACACAACATGTTAACCAGCCTTGTCAGTGAGGGGCTCCTCTCTGCCTGGCCAGAGAAGGGAGCTATTGGATAAGTCCTTTATTTAATCCACCATGTACTTTTGCAAAACCAAGTCACACACACACGAACACACACCCTGATGATTCCCTATAGCTGGTATCCAGAGAGAACCAGTGCTCAGGAAAGCTCATGGTACATGTCTAAGTTTAATAAAAATATTAATTGTTGAATAATGCTATCAACCTCATTTAGGTAAGGCCACATTTGTAGCTTGTTATATGCATAAATATATAAATAAATAAATGTAGTTTATATATAGGTAATATCATCTTATAATTTTTGCTGCATAGCTTGGTAGTACGGCATGTGTTTACACAATTCAAAAACTGATAAGATGAACAGACATCTGCCTTCTATACTTTTCTGTAGTTTTTCTGTGTTTGCATGTTTTTGTGTTTTGGTGCCCAGTGATGCAGATTTTGTAAACTACATATATGTATATCTACTACTCATGAGTGACAATGGAATAAATACTTGAATACGTTCTTTAAATAGTATACTTCTGATTCAAATTATCTCCCTTTTCTACCCACAAAAGGGCTGGATAGAGATGAATTGCTATAAAAATTCATAAATTCCATTATCCAGAGATTTCAAACAATATCCACAAAATTCATCAAAATGCATCAGAGGTTTTTCTATAAGTTTATGTGATTATACTCTCTTTTGGCTTCTGACACATTTCACTTTCTCTCTGTTCAGTGTTGACATACTCTCTTGAAAACTGCATGTTCCCTATCCTTTTATGAGATGGAAGTGATGATTACTGCCTTAAAGCTGAATTATCAAATCTAGTTTAGTAATATCTAAGCAGTAATATATCTTGGGAAATTTTTTCTGTTAGCCACATATTTTCTGCCTTTATACAATAAAAATCTTTTTTCTTTGCAAAATATGAACGTATGTTGAGCTCATCCTGGCTTCTGATATCTTTCAGAATTCTGAAATCAAACAAACATTGTTGTTTTGTTCTATAGATGTCTCAAGAGATCTCATGTTTAAAGATGTCCTGAATATTAATTATAAATTCAGATATAATACACACAATTATGCTTGTCCAATTAAATATTTTTACATAAGAAATATTTTGTATGTCTAGAGTGGTTAGCAAGTTTCAAAATTTCTTTTTGCAGACTAGAATAAAGTAAATAAATTTTAATATATGCTGTTCTTATTTTCTAAAAAATTATATCATCCTGTAAAATTTTTAAGGAACAGTACAGTAAACTGGGTAGAAAAAAGATAATTGTCTGATAACAGATAGTAAAAAAGACTTCTAAATGCCATCATCTATGGAAGAAACAGGAATTGAAATCAGTAATTCAGCAACTAAAAATGCATGCACTGTATTTATATAGCAAAGAGTCTATCCACAGTGAAGCATAGGTGCAAGAGGAACTTACAAATCTCTTGCCCTCTTGAACAAACACTTGCTATTTATAGATTCACAAAAAGACAGAGTCATTCCTATCCTTTGTGAACTCACTGGTGCCTCCACAAGGATCCAGTGCCCATTTCTCACCCAATAATCAAATGATGGCCCTAGATAAACCCTACTGGTCAAAAACCGAAACCAGAGGTCTGTGAAAGAAACTGGTAGGAATATGTTTGGTTCACAGGGATGGGTGGGAGACAAGAGTCAGAATCCAGCTTCCGTTAGGAAGCCAGCTGATACAAATGTTGCCTGATCTTTCAAAAGAATTTTGTGTGACTTCCCTTATTACAATACTCAAAGGTAGAGGTCCTGGGGAGCCACAACAGAGTTAATTATTTGCTGTAATGTTTCAACTTTGTGTGGTTCTTTCTGTGTTCTCTGTACAGTGGAGACATGAAAGACTTGAAGAAAGGGTAATAGGCACATTAAAAGTTTTGGGTTTTTTTTTTTTTTTTTTTTTTTTTTTTTTTTTTTTTTTTTTTTTTTTTTTGGAGAAGAAAGAGCTGGCAAAAGTTTTAAGTCTATCTAAAATAAAAAACAGACAACAGAAAAATATTTTGTTATGATGTGTTTGCGTGTTTTGTGGACAAAATCTCAAGATATCTCAGGCTTCTTTCAAATTAAAAATCCTCCTGCCTTCTCCTGTTGAACATTGGGATTTCAGGCCATCATCATGCTGAACTTTTTCTTCTGAAGAATTCCCTATGGAATCTCTCTTATATAAAGAAAATTACTTTTCAAGTAATTTAATGATGCATTTCTCTTCACATTAAGATATAAGATGGCACTTGGGTAGAATGCTAAAAGGCCTGTGCATTCAGCACCTATAATTCCTAAGCAAGAGAAAGTCCAGTTCATTTTCTTTCACTAAATATATCTTTAGGCAAGAAGGATACCACAATGTGCTCAGATAATAAACACAACTGTAATTTTTCTTTCCTGCATCACCTGGAAAAACTTTTCACCTTCCACTGCAATTTGCTCCTCCCAATTTCTTAATAATGCATCTCTGTTACTGCTTACTGAACATGAACTTCCTGTGCATAAAAGCTTGTTTCTACTAAAATTGCCTATTTTATGGTAGACTTATTTTTTATCAATTATATCAAACTGTGAATATTATCCATAATTGAAAACACTTCCCCAAACCTTTCACTATATATTAGGAATTTATAGGGCAGATAGCACCATTGGGAAGTCCATTTATTATGACTTTTGTCTATGCTAATTTGCCCCTTGACTTATCCAGTGACTATTCTGTGTGAACTTCCATTATAACACATGTATTTTGTGTTTGTCTACATATGTAATCTGGCAAATGAGAATTTAAATCCAGCATCTAATATTACAGACAGATTTGGCTAAAAATTATCTAATGCAATAATAATGATGACACTGTGATATGGGAAGAAGCTATTTTGGGGGCTGGAAGGATGGCTCAGCAGTTATGAGTGCATGCTCCTCTTCCACAGGACCAATTCCCAGAACTAGTGGCTCACAACTCCATTAGCTCCCAGGTCATTAACTCCCCCTTCCACACACTGTACAAATAGCATACATATGAAATATTCACACAGATACATATGAATAATCTTCATTATTTTTATTTTGGTGCATATTTCTTTTGCCTACATACATTTCTGGGCCTCAAGTAAATGTGGTGCCTACAGGACCCAGAAATGGATGCTGGATCGTCTTGGAACTGTTTTTATGGACAGTTATTAGCCACCATGTAGGTAATGGCTATTGTACTCACATAATATGAATGTGCAGATAAAATATTTAACCACTGAGTCATCTCTCCAGCCCTAAAAACATTTGAAAATGTTAAGATACTATAGAATTAACTGAAAAATAACAATGACAGCATAAGAGATACCTTGAGGTCTTGGAGGATAGGATTGTTGCAATGAAAGAAATAACAAAGTTTTAGTGGATTCATAAGCATAAGAGGATTTAGCCAGGAAGACTGCTTTCTTGGTCATTTAGGATGACAATGAAGAATACAGAGGGGCCTAAATCTCATTATGGCCTAAAATGGTAAAGGTCAGATAGTGACTGACTTGTTGAATCAAGAGATAGAAATCCTTGATCAACATTTAAAATGGAATGTTTTGGGTTTTTTATCATCTTCTACAACATCTGCACCTGACTGATATTGTATATTGCTGTTAAAAAATAATTTAGTTTCCTAGAGTTTTAGTTTTTGTTGGCATAGCCCTCCACTCACTTTGAAGACTGTCCACTGTGTACAGTCGTATTTACCCAGTGTGTTAAAGTTCAGTTTTAGGATGTAGACATCAATAGGTCTGCTCTGATCCCCATCAGAAACCTCATGTTTCTTTATATACTTACTAAAATCTTAATGAGCATTCACTGTCCAACAATAAAAGCTAAACACATTAAAATCATAAACAAGAGATTTAATATCTTTTAAATTACAGCCATGGTATGTATCCCAGGAAGTTATGGAAGACTGAGAAGAATAAAATGCTGGCCAGGAAGGCAATGATTTTCAGTATGGGAGGAAGAGAGCAGATGCAGGGAAGCTATTTTGAAAGAGTAACATATCTAATGTGAAAGGGAAGGAAAGTTCCCTTTGATGAATCAGGGTGAAGAAACAGAAGAAAGTGTGTTCAAGGGCAAGGATGTTAAATGTTGGGTAGGAAAATGAAAGCAGCTTATTCAAGTTAATTTGATGAAGAAATGGCTTCCTGGCAAAGAACCAGCAAAAACTGGAGTAAGAAAATATCACCTAATAGGATCCTGTATCTTTTTCCTGATATAAAGCCATATTCAAGTTGCATCCATTATAATAAAGATTCGGGCTTCTTTAAACTGTCCTTTTGACTCTCTACAGTAATCACGATATATTTTCACTCATCTGATTGTCATAATGATACCTGGTTGTTTGTTCGCACTCTCCCAAGAAATTTGAAATTTGGTGTTCTCTCTCTCTCTCTCTCTCTCTCTCTCTCTCTCTCTCTCTCTCTCTGCCTTCCCTCCCCCTTCTCTCTCATTTTAATAGTTTTCCTGTACCACCAACTAGCTCACATATTTCTTTGCAAACATCAAGGTTTCAACTGATTGTAATTGAGTTTGTGAATTGTCTTTAGTTATATGTAACATGCATAGACAATAAACATTTCATTTTTGTCTCATTAAGTATTTATGAATACCACTTTAGCATGAGGCACTTTGCTGAACATTTTAGCTGCAGCAATACTTTCTGTCTATGGCATCTGTGTGCATCAAGATTTATAAGTAGAGCATTTGCAAATGAGAAACTGCAGGGAAGGAAAGTTGAGCAAACACAAGCCTGCTGCCTTGGACTTAAATATGAGGGCAGTGTCCACACACTTCCACAAATGTGGAATTGTGTGCAAATGTGTGGACAGATAGTATCTGCCATTATTTTAGAAATATGGACTATGCTAGAGTACATATAGAGCTTGAATTATGAAGAAACAACTAGGCAAATTATCAATATCCATGTGGGTTATGTGGTCTGCATTGGACTACGCTAGAAGCTACTACAGGACACCAAGAGGAAATCTCAAATGATGGCATATCAATCTGTAAAAGTTTCAAAAGGTACCAGACTAGGCATTCTGTTGTTTCAAATCTATGCAAACTCTGACTTAGTCATGGAGAGAGCGACAGCCAAAAAGCACAAGAGATCCACGAGTTGCAAACACTTTAGTAAGTGCTCTGATCCATGATGCCACAGAGGCTGAGGTGCAGGCTTCAGATTTGAATTTGTCTTTGGGCATAGTTTTTTAATTTATGAGAGTAGCTAGTTCTGCAATCAAGAAAATAAATGGCTTTTATGACTTCTTGTGAGGACTATGCTATGTAAGTTTACATAATCCTTTTGCAGTAGAAAAGAATTTCAGCCAGAGAATATCAGGATGGAAGGTTTCCTGTGTCTGTTTAACCTACTACCCCAGGGAGGCAGAGAGACTCTAGAAGATGTGATTTTGCTTAAGAAAATCTAGATGTCAAACAGCAGCAAAAATGATTCTTCAGTCTGATAAGTCACTGCACAACACATTGAAAGAATCTGTGTCACAGGGGCTGTGAGTGGATATGAATTCAGAAGTAAATATTTTTCAGGAATTCTACTTCTTTTCTATCAAGACTATGACCACAAATGATTTTATGAATTACAGATAACCTGAAATTGGTATTCAATTACAAAGCACAAAACTACCATATGTGACTGGACTCTTTCAATCATGATTTTGATTCTTTAGTCTCCTTTCCTTCTTCCACATTGATCTCTGGGTCTCACTTTAATATTTCCTTTGTTTTATTAAGTTTTATTTTTGGATTTCAAGTAAAACACAACCTTGCAGCTTCTTTCTTGGTTCTTAGACTCAAATATTTGTTTAAAGAGTATGAGGAGTTCTTTGGACTTAGGTATGTAAACAGAGAGCATTATGTGTCTTCCAGACTCAGGTATATAGATACAGAGAGCTCCATGTAGTCTCCCGGTTCATAAATGTAGAAAAAAGCAACATATGATTTCCAGAGTTATGTATATAGACAGAAAGCACCATGTGTCCTCCAGGTTCAATTATGTAGACAGACATGCAGACACTTATACAGCTTAACACATTGGTGTTTGTGTCAATGTTCACCAGTGATCATTATCATAAAGAAGGTTTTCTTATATTTTTTCCTGAAGATTCTTGTCACTACTATCAATATAATTGCAATAATATAAGGCTGGACTTATATATTATTCCAATTATATGGACACACACTTGCTGCCTTTGTTTCATATTGGGCCATTTTCTGCTTTATCAGGAGCTCTGAGATTTAGCCGTCTATATATGAGTGGACTCAATCCTTATGAAAAAGTGTTGTGTAAAGAAAAAAAGCTTTGCATATGCATTAGTGTAGTTGCTTTTTGAAAACTATCAGAAAAAATATCTTCATGACATTAGTGTTTCTTTTTGGATGGTACCTCCACTCTGTTTATATCAATAAAACAATGTCCAGATCATTTCCTTCTTTTGTCCTCAGTAAAAGAAAAATGTTTCATGACCAATATAATTTCTTTTTTTCATTTTTATTAATACTAAAGATAGAACATTATAGCTTTTAGTCATGTGTTCTGTTACTTATCTGTATCTCCACACCCATGGTTATGTTCTAAAAGACACAGACAGGCACTGAGTTTGTAAGTGTTGAGTTTTCTATTTACTATTGGAGAAGTTTATTCAACCTACATCTGAAAATTAAAATCATAAATATATAAATCAGAAAAATGAGTATGTATGAGAGGGTGAATAATTATTTATGACTTCAAAGGGAATGGTTTTAGGATTATTCAAGATGCAAGTGGGACTGTCTCCACTTTAAAACCAAAAAGAAAATGCAAAATTGTTTTCTTAGAATTATATTTTGTTCTAATTAAAACATCACAATGAATTCTGTAATTCTGTTTATATCTCATTTTAAAGAGTACTATTCTGAACAAGCATTTGAGATTTTTCTTGTGCTAGTAAATGACTACACTTACAGACTTGACACAGTCAGAAAGACATGAAGGAGCAAAGTGTGTGTTTGGCTAACTACTGCTAAGAAGAATTACTCAGCAATTACTAGTTATAGTCTGTTCTGACTGGCAAGAAGGTTTCAGAAGGAAAGGTGGTGAAACTGTAGCAGAAAATGATGCCAAAATAATGTAATGTGATCATGGTGATGTTTAAATAAAAACAAAAAGAATGTTCTTACAATTGAAAGATGCATTAACTTAACAACAAATATAAAACTGATTAATGTAAAAAAACCATCAAAATTAGGCATAAGGAATACACTGAAGAACATATTTAAACAACAGAGCCGAACATGCTGTGGTTTTGGTGCTGACAGTTAAACAAGGCTTCATACTTGACTAAAAATTCCTGTCACTGGGCTTGCCTCAGTTAATTATTTGTTTATGATTCACTCTTCTATTAAATCATAATCTATCTCACAAGAGCTTTCTAGGGTTTACATATTTCATTTTATAAAATAATATGTTAATATTAAAGCAAGAATATCATGTAACTTGTAAATACAATATTTACATATTTAAAAGACATTTAATGAGTTTGTTAGCACACAATTCAATGTGAATGCACCTGTTTGGAAATACACTTTGCATAATCACTAATTAAAACAATAGTGAGGGCATATGGTTCAGCGTAGGTTGCTCTCTCAGCATGTTCAAACACCTGGCTTTGATCCCCAGTGATGAAAAAATAAACTAAAACTAAAAACAAAAAAATAAAGAGAAACAAAATGCATATTTGTGTGTACCCAAAGTCTATAGAATGTTTAAGGTATCCTTTGTAATACATCTCTACTTTTCAGTAAGAATGACATAAAAATAGGTAAGGAGATAGCAATTCAGAGAATCTAATGATTACTTATGATGCCCGTTTTCACATTTATATTGATTCAAAGTACTTCAAACTAGAATGTCAGTCATATGATATGCACAGAAAATTGGGAACATTCAGAACAATCTTTGAGAATGTGCAAAATTGTAAAGAATTATGAAAAATATCCATGTCTCAAACCATTATTATTTCAGTAAGTTTTGAACCTTAAAGGGAAACTAAATTTTTATATATCAGAGCTATAGCATTTAATAGAAAACTTTGATTGTAGAACACCTGTCATGTCTCAGCCAAAAGAAAGGCACTATGTATTTATGTATAATAATTATTTGTACAGAATACAAATCAGGTAATAAACAGATAAAGACTATTTTATTTATTTATTAAAATAACAAGTGAAAATAACTATTTATCTTTTCATCAAGTTCAGGTTACGTTGCCTAGTTCTATGTCAGATAACCATATTCCCTGGAGGAAGTGTGTTAGTTACCTTTCTCATTGCTGTGAGGTTTGCCTCACAATAGTGACTTAAGTGTCTGAAGGGAAGGAATTGTGTTGTAAATTTATCCACTGCAGCTGGACACAGTTACACCATGACACCTCATCAACCTATAACATGGTTATGTTTGTTAACATGGAGGGAAAAAAAAGTCCCAGGGCTCCATCCCCAAAGAAAGAACTTTAAGATGCTAAGGAATCCTGAGAGCAAGAGATATAGTCTTCCCCAGAGATGAGCCCATTAGTTGGTTAGCCAATATTAATTGCTCAGTTCTAAAATCACACACAAACACACACACACACACACACACACACACACATACACACACACACACGATTCCAAATAGATTGAGTAAACTGTGTTTATATATTTATGCATGCATGAATCTATGCAAACTCACATACAGAAAGATGTGTGTGTGTGTGTGTGTGTGTGTGTGTGTGTATACCTATGTCTCCATCTGTATCTTTGTATAACAACAGCAGTAACAAAAAAAAGTGGCCATGAATCTGATCACTGGAAGGAGTTAGAGGTTTGAGAAGGAAGGCAGTAAATGATGTATTTATGTTTTAGTTGAAAAATATTTTTTTAAAGTAAGAAAAGAAAAACTTATTTTGGCTCATAATTTAAAAGAAAATATAAAATCCCATCAACACAAAGGGAATTTATAAATGAATCCATAGGACGGAGATAGAAAGAGAGGGAGAGAGAGAGAGAGAGAGAGAGAGAGAGAGAGAGAGAGAGAGAGACAGAGACAGAGAGACAGAGAGTCAGAGATTGAAGGAGGGGCTTTAACTTTTCTTTTTGATTTATCCTCTGGGATGGCATTGCACACATTGAGAAATAGACTTTTCTCCTCATTAAAAATCTCTAGAAACATCATCACAGTCACAAGTAAAGCTATGTCTTCCAGGTGACTCTAAAGTTCAGTGACGATCCCAAATGAGGAATAACTGTCACAGGGATTCTCTGTAGGAGCCTGAGAATGTTGAATTGCTCACATTAGAGGCTCAGGGAAAGCAAATGAGGGCCCTTGGGTACACACAATGATTTGATTCCTGTTAATATTAATAAACTGTTTTTTTTTTTTTTTTTTTTTAGGAAAATAGGAAATAAAAAGAAAACCTGGTATGGTGTTACCATTTCATGAATAAAGAAACTTAGATAGCTCCAGATTTCAATAATAAACAATGTTCAAAGAGTTTCTGCTTCGATTTCCAGGGACTGCTTAATTGCCTTTCTCTCCAGTAGCATTGGCAGTGTACTCAATGCTGAATCAGATATCAGTGAGCAGAGAGAACATCTTGTGTATTGTAGGGATACACTGCCTATAAGTTTAGAAAACAAAAACAAAAAGCTACAGCCTAGAAGAAAGGGTATAATAGAAAGTGGGACATCAAATAGGCAGAAAGGATTCTGGGATGCAGAAAGAGTCAAGGGAAGATATGAGGAAGACAGGGGCATGTTTTGGGAGCAGAGGTAACCAGCCATGTGGCAGAATACAAATTAGTATGAAAGGATTATTTTTAAATTATTTGCTAGCCAGGGAATAATCCTAGCTATATGGACTAGGTAATTGTAGATGTATTTTGACTTTGAGTCATTTTTCCAGGAACTTGGGGCCTAGAGAAAAACAGCTCTTACAGATGGTGCCAAATGTGGGGCATATCATCCAAGCTTATACAGCCTGAGAAGTAGCGTAAGACATGTGGAAAGTCAGAGTAGCTGCACAGAACACCCAGTTTCATTAATAAAGATAAAAATCAGACCAGAGCCCCCCCCCCCACACACACACACACATACACACACACCAAAAGCCAAAAGCTTCCCAGAACAGCAGTGTGAAATGGGTAAAGGAAAAGCAGCTGGGAAGGAAGATTTCTAGCCAAAGATACAGAAAGGAACAGGAAACTTCAGAGACGTGGTACAGAAGATGGCTCTATTTTAAAGCACCTAACAAGTTCTCCTACAGGAGCGTCAGTGCGCACAGTAGTTGTGGTAGTAGTAGTAGTTCTGTCCAAAGCACAGAATGTTTAAAGTGCACTAGAGAGAACTAAGAGGACTTTGGAAAAAGACCAAATTGAGTCCACAAGAACAGCAGCCCAGAAGTCAGAGTGACACTCACTGGAGTTGAATGGTAGAGCGAGCCTGTGAGCTACAGAAGGTCTGTAGAAAAACCTTGTTGGCCTTTTCCCTATGAACAGAATTGGGGTGGACCCATAGCCCTTGTGAAAAGCTGACAGAAGATCTGGTGCAGGGCTAAGGGCAGCCTAGCATAGGAGCTCTGAAGCCCCAGGCATCTGAACTGGTAAGGTGTTGAATTTAAAAAACAATAAAAGAGAAGTGAAGCTGAGTAAAAATAGGAAAGTCTTCAACTTTAGGGAAACTTTAGGGAAAGAGTGGTAGATAAAAATAAACTTTGTGTTGAAAATGGAGGAAAACACAATGATACAATGCATTTGGATTCCATATGCCTTTGCTTTGCTTATAAGCATGCAAATTGTTTTTTCAATAACGATTACAGACTTGTACATTCTCTTGTGGAGAGTGTCAAAATAAGGCAGATTCAGAGGGAAAAAAATAACCTAACAAATTAGATGGTAGGTTACAGACCATAGAACAGAGACTGGAGGATTTATTTGAATCACAATATGGAACCTTCAGAGGAATCCAATTTGGCATTTACAATAACACTAAAAGAAGTCATTTCAGAAGATGGAATTCTACAAAGGCTTAAAGAATAAAACTTGCAGCCCATAGAGACATTAGATAAAGAGAGCTTCGGTTTATTTATACTGTCAAGGATCAATTGTTAGGGAAAAGTCTGTATTGTAAATTGAGAGTACAGATTATGTTTGATGTTACCTTAGAACAATGTAATACAATAGATTCTATGTTTCATTTTGTAAAGTTTGGAAAATTAGGATAAGTATATACATTAATGCATCATATAACTGCTACGTATTCAGAATTCCAATGGTCTTCTTCCTTGAATTCTGTAAAATATGATTCTGAGATTATACATTTGTTAGGTATGTTGATATCTTGGAGATATCTTTGTAGATTGTGGCTGATGGTGCTTCAGTATATGTATCCATCGAATGCAACAGTTTTTAGACATTGCAACAGGTGTTATAAATACATATTACAATCTTATTAAAAACTTATGGAAAAATCTAACAGGAATTTTAAGGAGGTGCTCATAGAACAGAAAGGGGATAAGGAATATCCCAGATATAGATTAAATGGTGTTTTATTGACGTTGAAGTTTTTAAAGTCAATGAGACAGATAGCACTGATGTTAAAAAGCACTGAATTTTAGAAAGTACTGCAGAATTAGATCAGACTATAGAAGTCCTAATTCCAGAATGGAAAAAGAAAGAAGAAGAAAGAAAAAGAGAAAAAAACAAAGAAAGAAAGGCAAGGCAAGGCAAAGACCAGACCAGACCAGACCAGACCAGACCAGACAAGAGAAGCTGCCTTCCATCAAAATTGTTGAAAATTTGACCAAGAATGATCCCCTGAAGAACTTGTCTACAGAGAAAAAAAAAATCAAGCAGACCAAAGAGGACAGGTAACATAATTTGGTGGTTCCTTCATATGAGAACAGCTCTGAGATTGACTGAGACGTAAAAATTCCTCCAGTCCAGAAATTCAGTTAAGCATAGACAATAAATCTTGCTGGTTAGAGTCCTTAGGACTCATTAATACATACCATCTTTCCATATAGCATGAGTAGAAATCTATATTACAGTTTTGGAATTTAAACTAACTTATAAAGAAAAACAGATGCCTCTCACTTGCTAAAAGATCAAAGAATCATGTTTAACTGATTTGTGCATACTGTACATTCTATGCATATGCTATTGCAAAATTGTTTATTACTTGTAAAGTTTATATGTTTACAGAACAAAAGGACCAGACACCAATGGAATAGAGCCAGCCTTGACAAGAATAAAAGCCCAGATGATTCAGCCTCAGACTGCCTCAGTTACTGTTTAAGCAAAATTGCTTCCAGGACAACTTCAAAGCACCTACCTCATTTGGTCCAGTTTTTCACACTGTTCCATCAGGACTTCACTTAAGCCTACATTTTCACAACGTCTAGAGAATGGGCAACAAACGTTGCAGCTGGCTTTTGTTTTTTTTTAAGAGTTCACTATTTTCTCAGTTTCATTTGTGCCCCTAAAAGGAATGCTATGCCCTAGGTCAAGGGAAGCAATTTTAAAAGAACCACGTCCCATTCTCTTAAGGGGGAGTAAATTATTTTTCATCATTCAGTGGGTATTGAATGTTTATTGTCATTTATGGGGGTTAGTTAAAAGTGGTTATGATCTTAGATAGGGAGGAAACAAATAGAAACATTAATTCAAGAATTAATTTTATTTCTTCTATCCTTGTTGGCTTTACTTCTAGGCTCCTCCCCACAATTACCTGGCAATAGCCAGGTGTGCCTGACTCACTATAAAAGGGACTACTTGCCCCCTTCTCTAATGCTCTTGCTCTTCCTTGCTCTTCCTCTCCTACCTTCTTCCAGCTCTGCCCCTTCTCTCCCCATTACCCTCCCCCTATTACCCTGTTCATGGCTGGTCTCTCTCTCTCTCTCTCTCTCTCTCTCTCTCTCTCTCTCTCTCTCTCTCTCTCTCTCTCTCTCTCTCCCTTCTTCCCTCCCTCCCTCCATTTCTGTCTCTGTCTTTCTTTCCCTCTCTGTCTCTGTCTCTGTCTCTGTCTCTCTCTTTCCCTCTGTATCTCTCTCTCTCCCTTTCCTTGTCTCTGCTACCTCCTCAACTCCCCTCTCCATACCTTAAATAAACTCTATGCTATACTATACAGACAGTCCTGTGTCTGGTACCTTAGGTGGAATGGATGCCTCAGCAAGGGCCACTTCCCTACATCATACCACACCTCCACCAAACATATTCCTTTTTATTTTCTCCTACCTAGTGTCAATGGGAGAATGAAAGAGTAAGAATGAAAAGAAAAATCGGTTAAAGAAATAATGGGTAAATTATTGAATCCAATTTTAGACCAAACAAAATTAATAAGACAAAAATCCTACCTTGGTACAGCTCTTTATATAATGGCACATATTAAGGTTGTATGTGCGTGTGTGTGTGTGTGTGTGTGTGTGTGTGTGTGTGTGTGTGTGTGTATTTTCAACTTTTATTTGAGGTATTGTGTCTATATAGTTCTTAAAAATATAAAGTTCTAGTGCTTTTGAAAGTTGCCATTACAAACTTATAAGGATAATTAGGGATACCAGTTAATAATGAGACAATTAAAGTCAAGATCATGTTAGATACGTGCAGCAGAAAATATTTAAAAATGTAATCCATGCTAATGCCAGCAAGGCACTAGCAGACTCTCTGACCCAAAAGTCTGAAATCTCTCCACCCAGCTAGCTAAGATTCCATGGTGGGTCATTGCCACACCAGCCCCACACTTCTAAATTCCTGTGGCTGGCTGAGATGCCCTGCCATCTTACTGTTTCTCTGTAACTCAGTTAAGTCACTGTATGAAGGAAAACAGCACACGATGTTAGTTTAGAATC
Organism: Arvicanthis niloticus; assembly: GCF_011762505.2. NCBI lineage: Eukaryota > Metazoa > Chordata > Mammalia > Rodentia > Muridae > Arvicanthis > Arvicanthis niloticus. Next base: position 25,053,744 of record NC_047658.1, on the reverse strand, counting down.
AAAATGAAACACAATCATTGAGCGCAGCAACTAGCATCCTAATAGTAGACCATTCTAAGTTAAATCCTTGGGTAAAGGATCCTTGGGATCTGCTACCTGACCTGGGGGGTTTCTGCTCCATTGTCCTTCTAGTTTAAAAGTCCCTCTCTTTCTCCTGCCTCCACAGTCCCTGTGTCCAACACAGAAGTCCTGTTTACTTGCCCAATGATTGATTGGTTTCTTTATTGATTAGAAGGGTCACATGCAGTCCTGAGTAGTGAATCACTTCTCATCCCAGGCAGCCCTTGTTGGGGAAGCAGAATTAGCATTAAAATACAAACAGCACCAGGACTATCCACATCAGATACTCGTCTATTTAATTACAATACAATGTTTTCAAGGTTATTCAGATAGTAAATAGTTAATAATAAAGTACGTTTGACAATTCAGATATACTGTAGATACATGATTTTCAAAAGCCTCAGAGATCCACAGAATATGGCATTAAAAGTTGTTATATTTTTAAAAGACATTTTTTAAAAAATGAGACAGTTCTGTTCCTGGCAGTACCCAAATCTATTTTAAAGACAGTGAACATTGAAGAACCTCCATAAGGAGTTCATTTCAAGCTGCCATTGGACAAAAAAAAAAAAAATGTCCTTGCTTCTACTGCTTACAGATTGTTGTCCAAAATGGACAAACATGGACATAGGCAAGTAGACTGATGAGCTTTGCCAATACAAGGTAATCAGTCCTTTATAGTTACAGCCTCAAAAAGTTCTGTCAGATATACTGTGCCAGAAAGCTGAAGATGCATGTTCCAATGTTCTAGAGACATGTTTGGAGGACTGTCCTGGCAACCATACCTCTGTTATTTTTATAGTTTTGGAAGCTGCTTTCCTGCACTTCCTGGATACTTGGGTAATATTCCTTATTAAATCTCTGATGGGATTGAAGGAAAAATAGTTACAACCTCGCAATTATGCTTAGTTTGTTTAGGATTTAACAAAATGATTTAGATCTAAGAAGATACTTTTAAGATGGTAATTCAAGTAATGATAGAAATTCACTTTGGGACAGAACTCTAAACTCACCAAGATAGATAGGTAGTGAATATTTATCCTAAGTTGCCAAATATATATACTGAGCTTTATGAATATAAATCTTACCTTATAATTTTCATATTTGTTTCATAATTGTTATTATTGTATATAGTTCGTTGTGGTAAGAAAAATAACTTTTTATTAGATTAAAATGAGGAATTGTAGAGATTATCTTGTGGATTCTATGGATTCATCACCTGTCAATATAAAAACCTATACACTATAGGAAAGGGTAAAATAGATAGATGGTCAGAATTCCTATAGGCGGAAAGAATTCTGGAATAGAGCCAGGTGCAAGAAGAGTCACCAGGAAAGATGTGAGGACAGAAGCATGGTAACTTGAGCAGAGGTAACCAGCCACATGGTATAATATGGTCAAATTAAACTAGCTCTGCTCTTGAGAAGACTTTCAGGTAATCTGTCTGTTTAACTCCTTCTCCAGATAACTGTAATTCCACATGGAAGTACATCATCAGTAATACCGTTCTTTAACTTGTGTTGATAAGGGAAATATTACTTTTACTAATCATTACATTTTATAAACCTATGTTGAATAAATTTAGGTGAATATTTTCTAGATAATATTTCAAAGTTGTATAGTAGGTAGCTTAAAATCCATTTATAAAATTGTAAGCTTCGCTCTTGAAATTTTATGAAAAGCCATCAAACTTTTATAAATATCCCTGTATTCTCTGCATTTCTTTCCCCCACGGCCTGTATTTCTAACAACTTCTTTCAAACAAATCCCTTATGGCTTTTTCGTATTTTATTATAAGTCAGCATAGTTATACATTTATGATTTTTCTACTTTGAAGATTAGTAATCTATGTGACAGGCTAACAAATGAAGCCACTTCCAGGCAGACTTTCTACTGCCTGGATTATAGCTGAAAATGAAAAATGTATTTAAAGTAATTGCTGTGTTCAAGGTAGGTAAGAGAAGAAACAGGAAATAATTTGAACCAGTATGTGAAAGAAAGAAGAGAGTTAATAGTCCAATGCATCATGCCAACCACATGGTTTAGTTAAAGTGGAAGTGGTATTCAAAAAATTTTTTCCATCTATGTTTATGGGTCTGTCTATATATCTAATCTATCTATCTAATCTATCTGTATCTACATCTAATTTATAGCTATACACCTACATCTCCATATTTATAACCCATATCTTTCTTAGGTAGGGTTTCATAAAAAAAGTCATCTAAGATAACTTTTATAAGTCACAACATTTAATTGTGACTGGCTTACAATTTCAGAATTTTAGTCAATTATTATCATGGCAGGAAACATGGGATAATTTAGGCAGACATGGTCATCGTAAAAGAGCTGAGATTTCTACACACTGATCCAAAGGTAGCCAGAAGGAGATGTCTTTCAGAGGCAGCCACAAGGAGGCTCTCTTCTAGAAAGGGGGAAACCTGAGCAGTAAGAGACTGCAAAGCCTGCCTACACAGTGACATACTTCCTTCAACAAGACTATACCTATTCCAACAAAGCCACACCTCTTAATAATGCCACTTCTCAAGGGCCAAACATAGTCCAACCACTACATTTACCATCAGTAGATTGGTGTTTGAATTTCTATTATTTAAGTATTCACTTAGTAAATTATTGATTGATTTGATAGGTAAAAACATAAGTTACTCTTCAGTTTAGAGAATTATATTTTATGATAACATATTTTTAGAGGCAAAGAACTCAGACCACAGTAATCATATTTAGCATAAAATTTCCAACTATTAAGTATATTTTCAAAGCTAAAGAAGAACCTCAATATCTGTCAAGAAGTGTGCCTTACTGATCCTATGAAGTAATATCAGGCATGTATATAAGAGAAAATAAATATATTCTAATACTAAACAGAAGTATAAAACATTTCTTATCTCTTAACTATAAACATTTGTAAAAAAAAATTGAATTTAATGAAAACCAACACTATATAAAGTACTGTGACCTAATCCAGAATTCCACAAAGACATTGCTAGGTCTCAAGATAATATCAATACTCAAAAAATATAAAGGAGAAAAATTTCAGAATATATACATATTTAGAATTGAATAAATTTTAAATTATGTATAATTAAATATAAATTAGACTTCTAAATATATAATCATTACTGAATAATGTTATTTAATAGTAATAAAGTATTTGATTATTGTTATATATGAATATATATATCACAATTTAAATGAATTTTTAGCCAGTTACTCTGGGCAAGTTTTTAGAAAGACTTACTCTGGGCAAGTTTTTAGAAAGACTGACTAAATATCTTGTGAAAAAAAGAATTATTTTCAAAATTAAAATTTCCAGGTGACCTTTAATCCCAGCACTTGGGAGGCAGAGGCAGGCGGATTTCTGAGTTCGAGGACAGCCTGGTCTACAGAGTGAGTTCCAGGACAGCCAGGGCTACACAGAGAAACCCTGTCTTGAAAAACCAAAAAAAAAAAAAAAAAAATTTCCAGGTGAAGCTCTATGGGGATAAATAAGTTCTTCTTTTAAGATAAGCACTTTAGCTCATAAAAAAATGGTATCCCAAACTTCCGATTTCATTATTCTGAGCTAAAATATAAACATGACTTACAAAAAAAACCCACTATCTTACACCAAGGCTTAAATTTCTCCATGTGAAAGCTGTTTCTGGAATAAATACTAGCACAGTGGCACACATATATGTACTGTCAGTAAAGGAAAACACAAAGAGAAATGGTTGATAAAATTATAGGTAGGTTGGTACATAGATGATAGATGAGCAGACAAACATATTTGATGTATAATTAGTCTTCAAGAGTAGACAAAATATATTGTAGTGTTAGCCTCATTTCTTTTTACTCATACATATCTTATCTGTCATCCTTGTCATGTATAAATGAAATCATGCTTATTATCAGACACATGTATATCAGGGGACACTGCCCAACCTCTTTTCCAACACTTCAATAGATACATCATTATAATGGCATTTTCAAGTGGAAAATATGAAAACACTAATGTAAAAGTTAGGAGAAAACCATGAAAATATCTCAATTTCCAGCAGCTTCATTAAAATGTGTGTTGCATGTCTTCTTTTGTATTGGCCCAAGCCCAGGTTTTTAACAGGCTTATATTTTTGCCTACTCTCAATTATAGCAGCCTGGGTCTTTGTCTCTCCTTCCCCCCTTTGTTTCTTTATTTGTTCCTTTGTGCCTTCATTCATTTGTTCCTTTCTTCCTTCTTACCTCTCTTCTGTGCTCTTCTATGTGCCATGTCAGGCATCTGGAGGTTATAAGATAACTCATGGAGCTAATTCTCGCCATCTATCATGTCAATTCTGGAATAGATCTCAGGTTAGTCTTGATGGGAAGTGTGTTCACTATTAAGACAAATTTTTTCTGCTGCTGCTGTTGTTTTGTTGAAATAAAAGTTATGCTTAATTATGGTATATTGGTATTGGCTAAAGCAATTGCTTTCCAGGTCAGTAAAATGTCAGAATCAACTTAAAGCCAATGAGATACTGTCTATGAATTTTTGACAGCGCTATCCATATACTGATGCTGTGGCCATTGAAGATCTCTAGAAACCATGTATAATAATTGTCTAGAAAAAATTAGGAAATAATTTTCTTTACTCTGAAGGCAGGATTTTTATCTTAAACAACTTATGAGTTAAGCAAATTTGCTTCAAAAATAATTATTCTGTGCCTAATAACTATATAATTTTACAATAAACAATTACAGTTTAAAAGAGTAAGAAAAAATAGGACATATATCTATATTTTAAAACCCAGTATTTCCAAATTTGGTTATACAATTCCAATGTAATAAGTTAAGCAAGAAAATATAGTGGTAAGTTGTAAAATATAAATATTTATAAGATAAAAAGCATATTTAGAAAATATAAGAATAAAGCATTACTCAAATGATATTGTCTATGCAGAAAATTATAAACCAATAAGTAAAAAGCATTTTGGGAATATCTCATTGTTTTTTAATGTATAAAAACTTTAACTATATGCTTTTTGATACCTACTTTTACATGCTTAATTTTAATATTATTGTATTGATCTCTTTAACAATATTATTCACTTCTCTCTATATTTTAAATTTTAATGAGAAAAAATATAAAAATTTTCTTGTAACAACTCTACTTAAATAAATCCAAATGAGAAAACAAAACTTTATAAAAATCTAACAAGCAAGGGAGATGTCTAATTTTACATGCATCAAACAAGAGAAATATAGATTAAACAAAGAATTGTAAAAAAGTGTTTTCACAGCCTCATTTTAAAATTACATCAACATTGTCAGAATATAATTTGTAAAAAAAAAAAAAATCTGCCTGCTCTAATTTAAGGGTAAAACAACCCTTCAATATTATAATGAATGTTTTGATGATAAGTAAGAGAATGTGTATCTTGGATTATAAAGAATTAAGATGTGTGTTGAGATATAAAGTTGACCATGAAAGTAACATATGAAGATTGATTTAGAGATATCCGACTACAGAAGAATGGATATAGAAAATGTGATTCATTTAAACAACGGAATACTACTCAACTATTAAGAACTAGGACATCCTGAGTTTTGCAGGCAAATGTATGGAACTAGAAACTATCATCCTAAGTGAGGTAACTCAGACCCAAAAGGACATGCATAATGTATACTCACTAGTAAGTGGATATTAGTCAAAAAATACAGAATACCAAAGATATAGTCCATAGAACTCAAAAAGGTCAACAAGCTGAAGGGCTCAAGTGAGGACACCTCAGTCCTACTGGGGAGGGAGAAGAAAGCAATCATAAGTGTGAAGGGAGAGAGGGACCTGCGAGGGAAAGTGGATGGAGGTCTGAGGAAGAGGGGAACCTGATCTGGTATTGGGTAAAGAAAAGGACTGAAGTCCTGAGTATCAGCAGAAAGAATGGAAAAAGGCAGCCTAGGGAGGCAGGAAGTTGGGGGACCCTCCAGAATGTCACAGAGACCTGGGAGGTTAGAGACTCCCAAGATTCAAAGGAAGGGACCTTAGATGGAATGCCTGACAGTAGGGAGAGTGAAGTTATAGATCCCACCTCCAGCAGGAAGAAAGGGCACCAAATGAGGGATGGGGTTGCCATCCCAGAGTCAACACTCTGACCTATGATTGATCCTGTTGGATAGAATTTTTAAAAATTGTGACAGGGATGCTGCAGTTCTTCACAGCTGATGGCTTCTGGGTAGAGGTTTGTTGTTGGGAGATGTAGTTTCTTTAGTGTCCTGCTCACTGGGAGTTTGACCATTTTCCAGTGAGTATAAGGACCCAGAAGAAAAAGTACTGAGTATATTTTCTCATTTTGATGTAAGATCACAAGTGTGGATGTTGAACCTGGGATGACTGGGAAGTGAGTATAATTAGGGTGCATTGTGACGTTTCCAAATAATCAATAAAAATATTGTGCTGAGAAAAAAATAAAGAAAACAAACAAAAAATTTTAGTTTGGTCTGAATGGAGGTCCCTATAGCATTGGAGAACTCCCCAAGCTGTTAAGGATAATAAAATAAAGCTGTGTCTGAGTCCCCTCAAATTCATCTTGGGGACTTATGCTGAGACACATCTTCAAGGCTCTTTGGTAAGTTTCCCTGTCTGTCATTTGACTGAATGACCTTATTAAAACTTGAGTATGTTCCCTTGCTTTTGTTTTCTCACCAAAACCCCACTAAATATTGGAATGGCACTGACATGAAAAGTAGTCATTTCCTACACTCATCCATACTCTTCTCCCAGGTTATGTGTAGTAACCCAGGGCCTTTTCTGACTATCAAATGCTTGAAAGAGTGGATTTTAAGGATATGGATTTAAGGATAAGGATATGGGATTTTCCCAGAAACCTTATACCTGGAGAAGGACATTGCATCAGCTAAAGGGTAAACTATCTCCCCGAAATAATTTCCAATAGTTTTGTAAATTGTCAAAATACTTCAATGGATGAGACCAAAATCTAGGTGATGATGAATCAGAGGAAGACAGTAGCACTTTGACCAGGATTACTCAGATGTACATATCCTTGGCAATCTAATTAAAATTGATCTTACTCAAGATCCTAAAACTGGGCTCGGGCAATTTTCTGAATCACTTTGTCCATCTTCCCAATGTGACTTCAATAAAGAAAACCTTTTGTGCTTTATGTGTTTAATTTGGCTCTTTTAATTTATCTTTCCATTACTAATACTTCCTCACATCTGAAACAAATAGAGATAAATTTTATCATTTTTTTTCTAAATGGGGTGGACCTAATTTAGTCTAATTGTGTCACTGAGTCTATGATAATTGTGTTTTTAAATGTTTGGTTGTTTTAAAAATAATCAAAAATTTTTTTCAATGAACTAGGGTCACTTCAGTTATATTTTTAAAAATGTATACATGAATAGGAATGAAATTTTAAAACAAAAATTATTAGATTTAAAACATAAATAGTAACCAGTAAGGTGAAAAAACATGATAAGGAAGCAGAGATAGCATTCATATTTTGTCTTCCTGTTAAATACCTGTGAAAGTAGGAATGGGAGAAATGGACTAAACCGTCTTCCTTTATGGCTGCCCACCCCATCAGCTATCCAGTGTACCATTAGTTCTGCAGACTTTATGTATATCTATGTATTACACACTGGGCATTTCCCAACATATCTGGCCTGTCAATGTAACACCAACTCTCCCTGCATGCCTCTCATTGCCTTCCCACTTATCAACAGAGTTGATTGCTATCTTATTATTCTGCATCTTGAACAATGGAGTCCTTTCACCCTGTATCACAAATTTGTTACTATTGAAACTAAAGATTAGCATTAAAACTGAATTTGAACAACTGTTATATAAAAACAGTAAACCTACTAAATAAAGGGATTTTGACTGATGTAAGGATCAAGATGATGCTCAGTAGAAGTCTTTGAGGATGCACAGAAAGGAGACAAATAAGAAAGACTGCCAAATTGAGAGGTCAACAGAAAGGAACAAAAATTTCAATGTACTGTTTTCCATGCCTCACTGTATATCAATGTTCTCATTAAAAATTTTCCAGGGCAGAATGTCTTTTTATTGGTAATCTACTACAGTCTCCACACAGCTAAGTTTTTGATAAAACTGCAGTTTATTTTTTGACCAAAGAATATTCAAGACAGATAATAGAATAGCCATCATATATAATTCTTATTGATCTTATATTTATTCATGTGTATCTTCTGTTTAGAAAAATTCTCTAGGAAGACAATCTCTGTGCTCCTAACTTAATTCATGTTGGTGCTATTATAAAAACAGTAAACCAAGTAAGCCACCCAATATGGATGACATGAAATGATCCCAAGGAGAGACAATATATCTATGTTATGCTTTCTATTGCTGAGATGAAGCAAAATGACTAAAGTTACTTAGGGAGGACAGATATGCTTAGAATTGCACATCTTTGTCCATCATCAAAGGAAGTCAGTATAGGAACCAAAACAGAGTAGGAATCTGGAAGTAGAAGCTGATGCTGTTGTGGAGGGGTGCTATTTACTGGAATGCTTCTCATGGCTTGCTCACTCTTGATTCTTATAGACCTTCAGCCCAAGATTGGCTCCACCCATTATGGACTGGTCCTTTTCCCTTTGGTCATTAATTATAAAATGTCTTATAGGCTTGCTTGCAATGTTGTCTTATGGAGTCACTTCAAAATTGTAGTCATGTCCTCTCAGAAGACTTTACCTTATATCAAATTAACATAAAATTATCCATCACCATGTCATAGACATCTTAAAAATAAAGTGGATATTATTATATTTCACATGGTATGCTAAATAGGTTTGAATTATCTGTTTTACTTGAAAATATTAAAGATGAAATCATTTCACTGAATATGTCATTTCACTAGCATTAAATTATTTGAAAGCATAGCTGATACATAAAATAGTAATAAATGCATTATTAATTTAATCACTAAAGTGCAAAATATAAGCAATATGAAACTAGATTAAAAAATAATATTTTCAAATAAACTAGAAAATGCAGAACTCATTTGTGTGATCACATGAGGGATACATAGTGCAGTGTAAAGATACATTGGTTTGTAATAGCTGTGTCATAATATTTGTCATCCCAGGGAACATAATATGTTTATAAAAATAATATCTCTGAAATTCAAATGTTTATAATTTGTAATTTGTGGTTTGTTGTTTTCTTATTGTTTCATCTGTGGTAAATATAAAAGTTATCATTGCTATCACATTCATCTTTGTTAACTGGGAAGATATTAGGGTTTCTTTCAAATCTATGAAATTGTCAGGTGTAAGAAATGTAAAATAAACAACTCATAAAAACAAAATGTACACCAGATCTTTGTGTTGCAGTATAAGATTCTATCTTTCTACCCATCTACTTACAGTGGTCAATCAATTTGTTAAATGAATAAATTTTCTATTTTCTTCCATAAGCTTTCAAAATGCATCAACAACATGTTCTTATGTTGTGTTTTGTTCAAGATTTTGAAAGTACTTTTGATTTCCCAATGACACATAACTTGTCACCAGAATATATTGTTGCACTCTAGTAATGTCTGTAGATATACTTTGCTTGATTCTACAACACTGTAAAACACATTTTAATCCTAGGATTATACCTTATATGCATATGTGTATGTATATGTATTGTGTGTGTGTGTGTGTGTGTGTGTGTGTGTGTGTGTATGTATATTGTATAAAGATAGAGGAAATCTTTGTGTGATGTTTTACTTATAATTGGCATTATAACACTATTTAATTTATTTATAAAGCCTTTCCTAATGCTCTCAGCAAATGGCAGCTTGGGCTGGAGAGATACTAGTTAAAAGCTAAGGCACACAATCAAATCTGTATTTCTGCACTGCTGCTCAGGCATAGAAACACTCATTGCTGGGCAGATGAAGTGTGGAGACACTAGACTGCATTTACCCTGGGCTCGAGGGAAGCACTAATTCACAACTCGGGGTGGGAAAATGCAGCCTAAGATGTAGGAGTTCAAAGCTGCAGTTCCCTGACTCTCAGGTGTCCAGTCACCACTGGAAACTGTGGAGGAGTCAAGAATAGAGAGTGGGGTCCATGGGACTTTGATGAGGAGCCCAGGACTGGGGCTTCACAGACTTCTGGATATCCAGATGGCACTGAGTTGCTGGAAGTTGGGAATTAAGTGGGCCCATGTGCTGAGGATGAGGAAGGTTCGTGGAGGTGAGGCAGAGATGGGCAACTGTGGCTTAGCTCATCTTGAAGGTCCTTAGTTTAGCAGCAGTTATCTGGGAGTGCAGAGGGACCTACTGTGGAAGACTTAGTTCTCCACGGTGGTCCTTGATGAAAGAGATCTTGGTTTCAAACTGTTTATTGATTGTTCATCATGGAAAATGAATACATACCACCTCCTCAGGGTGGACCAGAGATTAAATACCTTTCGCAGAAATGAAAGTCTGAGAAGTAACGCTTATTGGCTAAACTCCCAGGTTCATCTTTATACCTCATTAGCATAGAAAACTCTGTTCTGATCTATGTGACCACAGGTTATATTTCCTTTTTGGGAAGCGTGGCACATGTTCCGGGACAGGAATCTGATACGGAGCAGGAAGCAGCCTAACGTCTCAGGTGGGTACCTGGGTGCCGTGGACTCTTAACCCACTAAACCTTACCAAGTTTTCTGGTAGAGTCCACTGACCCACACAAACCCTCAAGAAAATGTTTGTCTTTACTACCCAGAGTCATTGGACCTACTGGTCAGTAGATATATCAGTATATAAACATTTCAATTTCCAAAATGCTCAATTATCAAAAAGATTGGGCAAAACATTACGCAAAAGAAATTTAGAAAATTATTTTGAATAACAGAAGATCATTGTGTTGTACTCTTACATCAAGATAAGTTCGGATAGGTAAAATGGTTAATTTTAGGTGTCACGTTGGCTGGACAAAAGAATACCTAGCTAGCTCTTAAGCCACAGAATGTGGTATATTTGTGGGAGTAATTCCAGGAGGGATTGTGATTTACACCAGTGAACTGCAAGGAGAACCCCATAGCCAGCTATGGATACAAATCAAATAATAAGGCAGAGGGTAAGATGATGCTCTGTCTCCTCCTTCAGTCCTTCTGGGCCTGGAACAATTCTGCTGTTTTTCTACAAGCTTCAGAACTACAGATCTCTGTCCTTTAGACAAAATTTTACATAATTGTTTCTTTAAAATTAATACTTCTTCAGATTAGTGAGGAGGTGTGTTAAATGTTATGGTTGCTGGTGGACTGTGAAAAATCTAATAAAACCTGGAGGACACATTTATCAATCTTGACTGAATAGATGAAATGCACATTCAAAATTCTAAAATTCTTGTTTCTTGCCTCTTAGTATATTTGACTTTCTTAGTAATAGTTCCAATGTGAAGTTTAAATTTAAATGTACAAAGGGATAAGTTGCTCTTTAATCTGCATGAAAAACACCATGTGAAGTAATTTTATTTTAATTACAAAAAATAATTTAGTCAATATTCCTCTCCTCTACTAACCAAAGCTATATTTTAAAAGAAACTGAAACAAGGATAGAGAAGGGGAAAAAAGGAACAAAAACCAAAACCAAAACAAACAACAATAAAATAACACACTCAAACACTTACTTGTGTTTCCATAGAGGCTTAGCTGTGATTACTTCTGACCCAGGATTTGATACTTTTGAAATTATAAAGTTTTATTTTCAAAGTCCTGTGTATTGTACACATGTTCCTAAGAACTGATCTGCAGGTGGGTTGTTATTGGGAGTGAGACACTCAGAGGGCTTCCCCATGGGATGTGGATCTGGTTGCTAGGCAACCTCACTAGAAATGCCTACTTTGCCATCCACTTATGGATTTCAGTCTTGTGTTTGGAAACTCTAAGTCAAACAGTATTTTGAATTTCTATTGGTATTTGAAATATTAGAAAAGTTTGTAATAAAGATGATAGATTATTACCTAAAAGAGTAACGTATTTAAAAGCTCCACTTTAGTCTTTTATTTAAAAGAGTTTTTAATAGTTATTCACATCTTTAATGTGTTCGGTTCAAATCATTCTTCCATCTCCTAGATCTCCTCCATCCAATTTCTCCTCAATCTTCTCTACTATTTTTTTATTCAGACTTCAATTGTGCATTCCCCCTATCATTTTCCTTCCCTCCCTCCTTTCCCTCTCCCTCATATGTCTCTCTCATATGTCTGTATTTCTCAGCACCCCTGCCACTGGGTCCATTCAATCTATGCTGCCACTTCATTTGTCCGTGGTTATGAAACCATCACCTAGAGATGGCTACCTTCTCAGGGGCGTGTTCCTTGAGGAAACTGACTTTGTCTTCCCAGACACAATTATTCAATTGGAAATAAGTTTTCAGCTTGGAGTGGGACTTTATGATACCTTTTCCATCTATCCTCGGGTTTGGCTGGCTTGATCTTGTGCAAGTTAGTCCCAGCCATTGTGGGTTCCTGTGTGTGAAAGAGCTGTAGCATTCAGCATATGCTATTTGCTCTGGCAGTTACAGCCTCTCTATTTCCTCTTCTGTGGTGATCTCTGAGCCTTGGTGGGAGTGAAACGACACAGGTGTCCCATTTGGAACCTAACATTGTACAGTCTCTTATCCTCTGTACAATGACCACCTGTGGGTCTTTGTATTGATCACCATCTACTATTAAAGAAGTGTTTCTGATCATGGTACACAGGTGAGATTTTATCTGTGTTGTAAAGATAATGATTTAGGTGTACTTTATTACTACAATCATTTAGTAGAATAATAGTAATAAGTTTTACACTAGGAACTTTGAACTAGCTAGCCACAGGTTTGAGGTACAGTTAGCAGTTCTGTCTTGTGAAGTGGGCTTTAAATCAAATACTTTTAGGTGTTCACCTTGACTTTCCCTTTTACTGAAATTACACTTCATGGTTATTGATGCAACATCTTAACATTTAAATGATATTGTGGATGTGATTATTGTAATTTTTGGTTTTCATTTTCAGTTTTACCCAATCTAGCATCACCTGAGAGAAGGGTCTCTGAGAAGTCTGTGAGGGACTTTATCAAACTGTGTAAATTAATATGACTAGTGATCTGGAGAATGAAAGCCATAGCTTTCTGTCATTATACATTCATAGTCCTCTGCTATCTTCTCCCAAGGTGGACTGGGTGGGTAGCTCAAATGTGCAAAGTAGTTTCTTTAATGCAATGTGCAACTGTGTACCTCAATTTGATCAGTTCTTCTTGAATTAGGAGAAATAGGGTGAACAAGTGCCCTTGCAGAAATGGCAATGGTCTTAAATTGCATGAATATGGATACTTCAAAACTTTTCCTGTATGACTGGGGACAATTTTAAAACATGTTTTATTTTTTTATTTATTTATGTAGTATGGACATTTTTATTGTCCTATTTTTAATTTTCACATTGAGCCATCATTCTCTACTATTTTCTCTAGGAACGTATTAATGCACTCTTAGTCATTTGTATATAATAGAATGTTCATATGGTGACGTGACAGGAAATGTGTCATGGGAACAAAACCAAAACACAAACATAGCTAAATTATTTCTGTTGGACAAATATTTTGGCATCTTGTCAATAAGATGTAATCATATAATCTATCTGGACAAATCACAAGAGGTTATGTAATAGATTACCCCAGCAAAAGCAGCCTTCCTCCTAACTGTATCATCCCTACTTTACTTGAGTAGATCTACAGAAGGGGATCAGTGATTAATTACAAATATCAAAACTGCTTCAGTATAATCTGTTCTAGGGCATATTCTCTCTACTTGGGATCACTTCATTTCACACATAATGGTTGTCTTACTTAGTTTAGCATTATTGTAATAGAACCAGCATAAATCATTCTAGGAGGGGTTTTGTTCCTAAACTACTTAAAAACAAAAAGTGTTCATGAACAAATATAAAACCAATGAGAAATACACATGATGACTATTTTACTATTTCTCTCTTGAATATCATTTGCTCATAAAATAAAGTGAAGTTTTATTGTAAGACCCCCATGAAGGGAAGACCTCCCTCAAGCCTCAGGAATTCGTGGTCACCCAATAACTCACAAGACACCATTCTTGATGCAAACAGCAAGAGGTATATTTCAGGATCAGTCGACTGAGGCCGAGACTCGTAACCTAGGCAGGGGCAGAGGAGTACAGGGTATATAAAGGAAAAAAGAACACAAATGGGGTTGGGGTGAGGGGGAAACATAACATAAAGCAGTGGAAAATCCCCAACCCATAATTTAGTCAGGGTCATGTGGAAAACATCTTGTACACTTATCTTTTGCAAGAATGTAACCTTGCCCAACAATTTATCTTGTGGTCAGCTAGTTCTTGGGACCACCCAGATGACTTGCATCTTTCTTTGTGGTCAGGGATATGTCTCCCTGCTTTGGGCCTTCCCCACTCACAGATGGGTTCTCTTCCCTGAGGTCTGAGGAATGTTAATCAGCCTCTCCCTTTCTCTCCTGAATGTTAATCCAGCAAGTGTCCTCTGACTCATGGATAATGTACCTCTCCTGAAATGTAGAATGTATCCCGGGGCTGGGAAGGCCTAAAATCTTACATTCAGTTCTGCTTTCTTGATGGAACTAGTATTTTTCTATATCTTTCATTATCAAAGGCTTTTCTGGCCAAGTAATCTTTTTTTTAAAAACATAAATAGGTGCACAGAAGATATAGTGAAAACACTGATATGCAGCAAGGCATGGAATACAGTGCACTGGACAGTTTTATTCTTTTCTGTTGACCTCTCAATTTGGCAATCTATACATTCTGTCTCCTTTCTGTGCAGGATGATCACTATCTCGATCATTAAATCAGTCAAAATTCTTGGGTTATAAATTGTAGATTCACTATCTTTACATTATAGTTGTTCAAATCTAGTTTTAGTATTGCTCTTTAGTTTCAATAATAATAAATTTGTGATGTAGTATGGAAGGAACTCTCTTGTCCCAGACTCAGGCAGAGTGGTTACATACCAGTCATCTAATATGATAAGTGACAAGGACATGCCAGGGAAATAGGAAGAGACAGTGCTAATTGACAGAGTAGATGCACTAGGACATACTCAGTATGTTATATACAGGGTACACAAATGTAGAGGAAAATATCTTGTGGTCCTGTCAATAAAACACTGATGGACTCTTAGCAGAGGCTGGAAATAGAAAATGAAAGTTCTAGGAGAGAGAAGAATTATGGAATAGAGTCAGGAGCTCCCAAGCTTCTCTTGGCCTTTGTGGGGACAAAATGACCTGGTTCCTGCCCCTGGGACATGGCCCTAGTGTTAGCCTCCATGAATGTATATGGCTGCCATGGGCATAAGGCTTTTTTTTGTGCAATAACTAACATATTTCACATTCCACAGAGGAATGTCCCCCCTGTTAACTTAATGATTTTATAGGAATCTGCCATGGTGGGCCATATAGAAGGTCTTCCCCTACAGAGCAGAAGGCCTCTAAGAGCTCCCAGCCTGAACCACCAACACAAGCCAAGCTGCCTCCAAGCCAAGGACACTCTCCTGGGGTGGGGGTAGGGGAATACCCAGCCAGAGTTCTCCTCTTCCCCTCCATTCTCAGCTCTTCTGCATTTTCCACTGGAGCCTGGGTGCCCAAGAGCCTGAGAACCAGACTCCTGGGCCTTTTAAAGATCCCTGAGCCAACAATCCAGCAGGACCTCAGACTGTGCTTTCCCACCTCTGAGTTCTCTATTTTTATCCTTAAAAGTTCTCTAGAAAGCTAATCTCCTACAAAACAATGGTCCAGTCTTTTACATATCCACCCAGTCATTTACTCTGAGTTTTCTCTTTATTATCTTAAGCATCCCTTAACCCCAGTCCTTTGATTCTTAGGAGACAGCAGGCCTACATTTTTTTTAACATTGCAAAAGAATTCAGAGGTATTCCTGCTTTGGTTAAGCATAGACAATAAGCTAGTTGAGTGGGACCCTGCCCTGAAATTACCATTTCTACCACACCAAAGCCTAAGCATATTATCTGAGTCTGAGTTGAATTCAGGAATATGCCTAATTTTATATCTGTCTCACAAGCTGGATCATTGATGCAGCTGCCTTTGTTCCTTTTGATTCTTGAAGCCCCTCATACAATTCATATTGAATCCTTATTTTTTGCACAGCTGAGAAATTATATATTTCAGAACTCAAGTATTTAGAGATCTTTCTCATAACTTTAAAGTTTGTCTTGAAGGTCCCAGTGTTTTTTTCAATTTTGCTGAGACATAGCCACACCCTCAACTCCTGGAGTTGTTTACAAGAATATATTTGATGGAAAATTATACCTAAAATTGTGAACAGAGTTGCGAGGAACCATCAAGGAGAACCTAAAAACTATCAGATGATCTTTCTAAGATGGTTATACCATGAACTGTTTAAGTTATTGACATATTTGCTTCTCTAGGCAAGGCCAAGAAGATTACATTTTAGGAAGTGGTTTTAATATGCTTTTCCCATATTGTTATATATATATATATATATATATATATATATATATATATATTACATCACTAGTTATTAGCCCACACTTTTAAGAAGATTTCTGAACAACAATGAAGATGTACTGTCTTGTAGTGATGCTATATAGACATATAGATGATTTCTTAAATATTAGTGATAATTCTGTAAGAATTCCTAAAATTATGTTAGTAATTATGAAGACCCCCAAACTCGGGAGACCCTTACTCAAGTCTCAGGAAGTTGCAACCACCCACAAACTCCAAGACACCATATCTAGATGCAATCAGCAGAGGTTTATTAGGGACGAAAGCTGGCAGCCAGCAGCCAAACTGCACACTCTCGCAGGAGTAGAGTTTGACCAAACCAGTTCATCTGAGGAGGGTTTTTAAAGGAGTAACCCACAAACCAGGGGAGTGGGAAGGGGGGTGAGGGGTTGTCAAGGATACATAACATAAAAATAGTGGAACATTTCAGAGGAACTCACCCTAAATGATTTAGAGTCATGTGAAAATCACTCTGCACACTCATTCTTCTCAAAAATGTACTTTTACCACTTCAGTGTGCCCTACCCTGTCATTACCAACTATTTCAGGTTAAATATTTCTCACTTTCTCCAGTCACAGTCCCACCTAGATGACTTGTATCTTTTTTGTGGTCAGGAATATGTCTTCCTGCTTTTGGGCTTTTCCCACCCACAAGTGGGTCTACTGCCTGAGGCTTGAGGAATGTAATCCAGCAAGTGTCCTCTGATTCAGGGATAATGTCCTCCACCCGGAATGTGTCCCGAGGTAGTGAAGGCCTGAAATCTTATTTTCAGTTCCAAGTTCTGGAACTTTCGCTCTTTCTGCTCAGGTCTAAGGGCAAAGAAAAAGCCTGCATATTTTTCACAAAATGGTCCTTATAATTTTTCACTCTACAATTATTAAGCTATTTTATTTTCATTTTTTCATTGGTTACTGTATTTACATTTCAAATGTTATCTCTTTTCAGTTTCCCCTCCACAAGATCCATCCCCTCCTCCCTCACCCCTGCCTTTATGAGGTTGATCTCCCACCGTCTACCCACTCCTGCCTTGGCAGGCTAGTGTTTCACTATCTTGGTACATTTAAGCCTCCATAGGACCAAGGGGCTCCCCTCCCAGGGATGCCATGTAAGGCCGTCTTCTGTTAAATATCCAGCTGGAGCCATGGGGTACCCTCTGTGTACTCTTTGGTTGGTGGTTTAGTTCCTGGGAGTTTTGGGGTCTATTTTATAATAAGATTGCTATTAAGTCCTTTTTGATGTCAAAATTGTAATGACTCTGTGAATCCTCAAGAGTCACGAGTTAATTGCTTCTGAGATAGAAAGGTGGCATCTACAACTTAGAGCGCATTACAAGAGGTTATAAAATCATTAAACAAAGGTCATAAAAGAGAACTAATGATTTACTATAGGTGCAAGAAGAGTATATTAAATATTGACTGGGGTCACTATATGAAACTCCACCAATATTTTAGTCACAAAATTGTGTTTTTTTAAACTTTTAGTGAACCTGTAGAGCTAATGACAGATGATGAATTTTTAGCCAGATAATTACTCTTAATGGATATTCATGTAAACATTCTCTGTTGTAAACTTCTTATTCAATTTATGATTTGAATTTATGTGTAAATGTGTAGTGACTTTTTTACCAGGTGAGCATGTATTCTAAAATGTGTATAAGCACCGTGGACAGACAGGGAGACCTTTTTAGACAGAACTCAAGAAGAATCTTTTAGAGAGAACTTTTTAAGAAAATAATTTTCTTAGAAAACTTTTCAGAGAGAACTCTTTATAGGGAACTTAGAAATAAAGATTAAAATCACTTTTCAATGTGTCCCTCTTTTCTTTCTGAGACGTCAACTTGCAGGTAGGAAGTTAGAACCACATAGTTCTTGTGGAGATAGACTGAAACTACTTTACTTTATCCACTTCTGTTTTACTATGAGGTGCTAAATATTGGAGTCTGCAATGTCTGGATTCATGGGATCTCCGACAGGCAGGTCAGTTATCACAGCAAACTGACACATACTTGAGACGGTTAAAAGTTTTATGATTGAATAGCAACACTAACTATTTCTCAAGATCAAGTCTTACCCCTGTTGATGCTCTTCCCCTTCCAATACCTCAAGAGGAACAAAAAAAAAAAAAAAAAAAAAAAACCCTGCCAGGCACATAAGTGTAATGATAAAAAAAAACTATATAAAATATCCGTAAAAATTTATAATACCAAAGAACTAACACCAATTGCTCACAAATGGAAAGAAATATACTTTGCTCATGCCCTGCATGTTTTGCATAATATATAAATTAGAGTGATTCATTGCTAATCAGTTTAAAAACACTTTAATTAAGTGATGAAAACTTGTTACTTAAGCATATTCTTTATTTATTCCACACATAAAACTAAAACAAATATTAATAGAATAATAAAAATATGACTCAGTGAGTAAAAATAAATAAAATTTAAATTTTGTAAAGTAAATCTCCTGCAGAAGGAAATAGTTGGGCCATCAGTTCAGTAAGCACAGAAATGATTTTCTCTCTCCTCTTTCTTAGTGGAATAATGTAGGTGGAAAAGTAATATAAAAAGAAGTTTAATATCAAATATCTCTGTTTACATTAAACTTTTTTGAAAAAGATCAGAAATAAATGTACATAAATAATAAGTGTTTTCAATGAAATCTTCAACCAAAAAGAAATAAATCACAGGCATTAGATGACAGAGTACTGAATGTGGTTGTTTTTTTATTATGTTACCTAGAAAATGAAATGAGTAATATTTTAATTTATACCTCAATGTTAAAAGAAACTAGACATTGAACAAGGCCCAAAGTACAAGAAGAATGAGGAAGGATGAGCCAGAATGAAAGTCAAAGACAGAGGTGGAGGCCTGAGGCAGAGGCGGCAAGCAGTGCTCCATGGTAGGATGAAGATCTCCTGTAAGAAAGTTAACACTATATTGTAGATAACAGTTTACTACTAACTTCAAATAGCCTTTTGCAGGATCTTATGTGGCCAAGACTCTTATGTGGCCAAGTCTAACCTCAGTCTCAGTATGGAAATAAAGCTAATCTTGATTGTCTGTTCCCCATGCCTCTGCCTCCTCACTGTTCAAATTAAAGTGTCTGCCACCAGTCCTGGTTCATGTGGTGCAATCAGTCCAACTTAGGATCCCATACATCCTGGTAAGGCGTTTTACAAACTAATCTGTATCCTCAAACCAATGTTCTAATTGTATTAAAGTAGACAAAGATCCCCACTAGAAGGCAGAATCATTGAATGCTATTTTACCTGACAGCAGTGACAGTTTCAAACCATCAAAATTAAATTCCCTGATTTCAAGCGTCCTGGCTATTGTGTGCATAATGACAGCTTGTTAGTCCTGAACAAGCTTTTTTTGGGGGGGGGAGAGGGGGTTTACAAGAAATCGATCTATTTTGTTTGCTGGGAAATATGGCTGACTACAAATTCATCTGGCAAATTCTCCTCTCCCACATTAATGGCAAGAAGCATGAAGTTTGCATATAAATGAGAAGCACATGTTTCAAAGATATTCTGGAACTTAAACAACAATGAGAAAATGAAGATTCTTCCTGTTAATCTGACAATCAGTTGCTTAAATTTCAGTCTCCTGTTTTTTATTAATCAAGTGGTATGAATTCAAACCCTCCCATACCCCTAGTATTATTGTTTAAGCAACACAGATACAACTCATTTGTATCTGGTTTCAGTTTAGTACTGTAGAAGTCAATAAGAGAGGTCTATTCTGAGGAGCATGGTAGATATGATCTACCCAGTATGTGATATTTGCAGTGTACTACACAAACTCAGAAGGCACAGGTCCCATAAAGTAAGTCTCATATATGATATATAACATCACATATAGAAATCATCATTGGTGAAGCACTATGCTAACCACATAAATGTGAGAGTATTGAACCTCAGCTCTTTATTAAATTTCATAATTTCGTTGAAAATTTAGTTTTAAAGTCTATTTACTTCATTATTTATATACTTTTTTGCATAAAAATTAAACCATATAGTTCTATACCTTTTATCTTTTTAGAAATTAATAAAAGGTTCAGATTAATCAAATTAAATTTAATGTACACTAAAAATTTGAAGATGTTGAAAGACCAGCTGGAATTTCACACAGAGAATAGGAAGAGAGGCCCTGGGCAAGGGCAGTGGAAAGTCGCTGGAGGCATTCTTGTGAAGCTTCAGCAATGGTAGACTTCTGGGTATATTTTAAAACTAACAGCTCGCTAACTTTCTGAAATCATAAACAAGGCACATCTACTCCCAAACACTGAACACTGAAGAGAAGATACAAATATTTGGCTTCTCTCTTCTGCCTTCCCACCAAACTTCTTTTAGAAATCTCAGTTGGGGTAATGTAATAAAAGAATAGGAAAACTAGATAGTGAGAACCTTAAGTAATGTATCACACACAGTTATGCTCTCTCTGTTTCTCTCTCTCTCTCTCTCTCTCTCTCTCTCTCTCTCTCTCTCTCTCTCTCTCTCTCTCATACATAATGACCAGTCAACAGCCTTACTCTCTAGGGTTGTATTATTTTAGCACTGTGGTATTGAGATCATGCTTCAGTTTAATCACTTTATTTCTCACTCCATACTCTGCTATTGTATTCATGTGTAAAACATAGTACAATAATTTTCATTATGGTATTAAAATGTACTGTATGAATTGAATACAATGAACTTGCTTAAAATATTGCTATTATAATGATACATTTCTCATAAAAATGTTAGTTGATTGGAGAGGAGAAAAAAAATTCAGTAAAATAGTAAAGTTTATCATAACAGGGAAAAGTAGAGTCTCTCCATAGAAGGGCAATTTGAGCACTGAAAACCTCTTACAGAACATTGCTGGGCTTCCTTGCCTCACATTTCTGTGAATTATGAAGGTTCTTTCTAATGTAGAGGAGAATCAGACATTATTCTGAACATGTCATAAGCCAAAGTAACAAGACATCTTCTAGTATTGAGGATATTATAAACATTCCTTCCTTCTTGACTCCATAAGGATATTTTATAGGAATGATGAGTGAATGAGGGTAAGAGTCATTTAGGGCAGGATTGAGTTTGGTGTAAATACTTTCTATTTCCAGCATTATACACTTTTCATAATGTCACCTATCTCCTAAACCTTAACCTGATGAATGCCATTGCTCTGGGTCCATAGAAAACTTTGTGTTAATGGTGACACACTGGGCAGAGGACATCTTTATGCACATGTTCTGCTATTTTTAGTTAGCATGCTCCCCCACATTTATCCGTTTTCTCCTGACAGAGTCTGAACAACTCTGGGTTTTTATTTCTTCAACATTAAAAAAATGTGTGCACTCATTTTATCTCTGGAGATGGGTGTCATTTCTGGCTTTTTTGTTATGTTGTTAATTTTCACTCTTTTTAAAGACTTCAAAAAACACATTGTTTTGGTAAACATGCTTCCTGTATAATGCAGAATTTGTGGTAGTGATCTTACCATGCAAGCATACTGATGTACAATTTTATGTTTAGTTAGGATATTATACAAGATTTTCAAAATAATTTTTTATATTTGAAGATAATTCAAGCATCTCTGCTTGTGTGAATAAGTCAAGTATGTGTATCTTAGGTGATCCTCTTCCAAATTAAACACAGCTTTATGTCCATTTGAAAATTTTTGTCAATATGACTTATATATACATGTGCTTCTATTTTGTATTTTCATTTTATATATTTCTAACATTGTGCAAATTTCCAGTTTAATTAAGGAGAGAGTAAAGTGTTCACGGCAGGTCAAATTTAAAAGACGTTATCAGTTGTTTCAAGAGGAAAATTTTAAAGGCAAAATAATAAATGACTGTCTTAAATATTCTATCATTAATTGATAACTTTAAAATTATTAAAGTTCTAGTCTTAGTGCAGACTATCTTTCAGTATATAGTTTATTCCTGAACTAATGTGAATTAATTCATATGAATTGCTATGAAAAATGTTGAATCAATATATTTGAATAAGTTGGCCAATATTGCTTTTGCAGAAAATAGGACTAACCAACAATGCTAATGGACTACTTATTCATAAGGCATGCCAAGAGGTCTGCCTACTTTCTTCCATTTTGTTTCAATATGGCTGTAAGGATATTGAAAAGGAAAGTAAGTTTTATGCCTTTGATTAATGATCAGTTCTAAGAAAGTGAGACTTTGGATACAAAGCCCTTCTGCTTAGGCTTCAGTGTGTCATCAGTTCTTAGTGACCTCTACAGGGACAGACTGCCAGTATTTCAGAGACTTGTTCTTTTCTAAGATCAGAGGTTGTGCTCCGTCTGACTGAGATATTAACTACCCTATGAGCATCCCTTGATGAACATGACCCTAGTGGCCATGGGAGGAAGAGCTGAGAGAGGGCTGTTCTGAACAAATTTATATAGTAAGAAAGCTATCTCCTCTCTTCATGTCATGTTTATTACTGCTCAATCAGTTCAGTTAATGGTTATGTACACTCTTTTCTGTTTATGTCTGCTTTCTTCATTACCATCTACAGTGTAATAAGTTTCTATCTTGTGTCTTCTCAACGAGGCATCCTCTCTCTAAACACATTCCCCATTGTTTAATTTCAAACTTGAGACTGATCTCCCAGTTATCAATAGCATCCAAAAACCACTTTGTAATTGAGGAGGAATAGTATCATAGCTTATTCCATTTGTTTTCTTTTTCTTTTTAAAATAAAACATAACAAAATTTCCCCTTATTATGCTACTTTTCAATTACTTACCCTAATACTTCGTATGTAGCTTCAGCATACTAGACTTGATGTCCTATTCAAAGCTATCTTTTGTATTTGTTTAGTTGTAAATTAAGGCAAGTTGATTTCTGATCTAATTTCTACATTTTGTTTATTATCCCTTTCAAATTTAATATTACACTAACACTCAAATATTACTGACAGTAAGGGACACTCTAGAACAACTTCCCAAATCACATTTTGGTGTAACAAGTTCACAAGACATAATAATGTTTATCTCCATACCTAGAATATACTTCTTTTATTATGTAGAAAACAAAGAAAAACATAAAATTCAGATGAATAAAAAATACAGCTTTTGAAAATTGTGTCATATCACATGTACTGAACTAAAAATTCTGGGTGTCTTTGAGATGTTGATACAATGTGTAGTACTCATGAAACAATATGTCTGTACTCTGGTAATTAATGATTTATAGGGGCAGGTAGTAATAAATATTAATATTTATTATCTGTGTAAATTCAATATTTTCACTAATATTTTCCATGGAAACGCTGAAGATCTGAAGATCACCATTGTTAGAGGATAGTACTCAAAGTTGATTAACAAATACATACTTAAAGGGACTACCACTGTTGACATTAGAGCTGAGACTGATTTCAACAAAAGCAAACATGAGCAAGAGACATGGTTTCCTCCCATTAGCATGGGTCAGGTCATTGCTGTGAAACCTGAGCATGTACAACAGCAGGCGAGTTATGAATTTATCAGCCCTCTAATCATTTAAGCATGAGGAATATTGTCAGTCAGAAAAATACTTTCTGGTTCTACAATACTGATTGCTATGTTTCAAATTAAACATAATTACAAATCAATACACGCTACAATACTTGAATACACAAATGTACACACACACAGTTACAGAGAGAAAGAGATGAGAGGCTGGTAGTGTTTGAGATATAACCCTTGACGGATATTTAATGATGTTTTTGTGGGGGACTAGTATTTCCCATTTTTTGATCTTTTCACAACTTTTCTGTTATTAAGCATAAAATGTTGTCTAAAAGTAAGTATGTATAGTTAATTTCTATCCTACAAGTTACACTTAGCTGTAATTGATAAACTCTGATTTTCAGAATCACTAAAGACTGATTACCTGTGGTCATTATTTTTTATTTGTCACTCTTGCAGTCATGGACCCCATGTATTTGTATATGAAATACAGCATTAATGGGGATACTGTGACTTAATTATGACTTTCAAAGATCTTTCATAAAATAATATGGTTCACATACAAAAACATCATTTAGATGACCATTTTTTCATTTTCAGGTATTCTATTAAAACTGATTTAGTATTTAAGGTTTTCTCCCTGCATTCTCAGGGCAGGGAGGATGGCAGGGCTGAAAGTAGAAACAAAATGTAGGCTTCTAATTATTTCTATATACTTCAAAAGGATAAATCACTTTGTTGTTGAGGGAGGCAATAGATGTTCTGTCCTGGAATCAAATTAGGTTTAAGCATAAATGGAACTAATTTATGAGTAAACAGAGAAGGGAAATGAATTACTTCATTGAGAGAAGAAAGTTGAAATATTGATGTCATGGAGGTGAACATCCATAATTACTCTGTCTTCATTTTAGAAAATTGCAAATTAAACATATAACTCTATTGCAGCTCTGGAAAAATGTGTTCTGCTCTTCTGTCATAACAGAGACTTACTCCAACATGACTAAAATGTCTGTGGGTAAGAAAGTTTGTAAAGATGAACTACTTTGGAGACAGTTTCAGGGAATAGTATCTATATTACTGTAAATGAAGAACTACATATATAGCACAAGAGTACCCATTGTGATTGCTTAACACACTAACTCAACTAGACAGTGAGCTCTCATGCCACCTGGGTCTATATCTGAAGAAGTATAGAAAAAAAGACATGGTGTATAGCAGGACAGCTACTGGCCATTCATGGACTTCAGAATTCAGTGTTCTGATTTCTGGGAATATTTAAGAAGCATATTTATGCTTCATATTTAGAAGCACAGTGTGCAAGGTAGGCTGACTGCCAGGTCATGCTTTCATTTTATCCAACAGTGTTCTCAGAATAGAAAAATGAGTGGAGAACAAGTAATGATTTCTGTTAGAATGCTCCCAATAAACCTAAGAATCTTAGCAGTGAGGATTTTATGAACCACTTTGTCTACAGTAGCCATGTCCTCAGCAGGAAATTTAGTAAGTGTGGTATATTTGGGCTCTTCATTTTTTAAAACTATATCTGTGATCTTCAAAAAACCTTGTTAATGGGCTGAAAAACTATAACAATGATAAATTTTACTTAAATGAAAAAAGCCACATGTTTGAAATGATGTACCAAGAACCAAGCTCTAAACCCTCTATGTACAACTAAGTCTTTATTTCTAAAATTCAAGTCCTCTGAACACTGGCTAGTAGTCAGCTACTACTTAATGTACTAGAGTTCTTTAAATATTTTGCTTCCCATTTCTAGAAAAAAGTCCTATGCACGTTTTTTTTTTTACATTAAACTTAAGAATTCTACTACACTGATTCATGTGAGTGAATATTTGTTTTCCATGGCATATGTGAGAAGGAAAAGAAAGAGACATGGGTGCAAAGTCTGAAACTTACTGCAAGGAGCAATATAGCACAGATAGCATCTATGTTCAGCCTAGATCCAGGCTTCATCTACCCCACTGACAGAAATCAATGAATCATTTCCACATTCTTGATGGTAAGGATAGTTGTCTTGATATAATATGAAAATATATTCATTTAGCAGTCAAATAATGTCAAATACATAGAGATTCTTAGCACTATGAAGAGCACAACCTAACTGTATCTGCTTGTAATTGGAAAACATAATGAGGGCATGAGTAACACAGCATGACAATTCTCTATAAGTGGTAAATGCCTCACCACATCTAGTCACCTCTCTTATTATACCGACTATAAAGTCTTTGCTTTAAAAATGCACTTATGTTATTTATTAAGAGCTTAATTTTTTGCATACATGGATGTGTGGGGACTCTTTATTATTATTGACTAACAACTGATAGAAAGAAGGTTAAAATATCAAAGCAATTTCTCTGAAAGTTTGTTAAAATTACTGAAAAGAGGTCCTTTTCTCCATATTATTTTCACATCAACAATAAGAATCTCTCACTGATGGCAAGTGGGCTTCAGTTCACACTGCAATGGCAAGTGATGGGTAGCAATTGTTTGAAGCAAAATTTCAGAGAAAGATGGTGATGCCAAGTCCATCAGGGAACACAGCTTTGGAAGGTTCTATAATCTTCCTTGTGTCAGTGAGTAAGGCTGGTGCTGTTAGACATATTTGTGCTACATGCCTGTGTTGGCCTCTTATGTCATATTCTGAGAATCATCTGTTAATCTGGACTAAATGAGTGGAAGGAAGTTTATTATATTTTTTTTACATTTGACCCAAACCCTACATCTCATTTTTACTTAATATTATATTTCCTGATATTTAATTACTCACTAACAGAATTGACAAATTGGTATAAACTGCTCACTATGAGGGTATCCTTAAAGTCTTCACATACATATTAATCTCTATTTATAAAAATATCTATAAATCAAATATCATACTAAATGACATTACTTTTTATCCTTGAGGACTTGAAATTATAATAAGAACAGGGGTAGATAAAAATCAAAGCAGAAATATGACAGTTTTCTATTAAAGAAAAGTACAAGCAGATTCAAGAACTCAGAAGACAAGGAAGTGACTCAAAATGGGGAGGGATGGATAGTGATTCTCCCTGAGAAGAAGTGAGGAGTCTGCTATCTACATTCTAAAAATTACAACCAATAAGCAGCTTGAATATTCATTTTGCACAGCCAAATGTCAAAAGTGGGTATTTGTGACAATAAGACTGATGTGAGTCTACATATTGAAGATTTCACTTGAACAGAATAAAGAATACACAAAACTGGGCTTCAAACCTGTATAAACAAAGTCTGGAAGAATGTCTTTACTTAGGTTTATCAGAACAAAGAAACATTCATGATAAAGAAACACAAGCTTTATGAAAAGTGAATGGCCAATGTAATAAAACATATGCAATATAAAAATACAAAAAGGAGGCGGTAAGTTACAGCTATATGGATAAACATGAAGACAAGAATATGTGTTGGAGAAATCAACTGTAAGTATGTATACATAAAATGCCATAAATAAATGGGTTATTCTGTATACTAATAAA
Source organism: Arvicanthis niloticus (assembly GCF_011762505.2). Lineage (NCBI taxonomy): Eukaryota > Metazoa > Chordata > Mammalia > Rodentia > Muridae > Arvicanthis > Arvicanthis niloticus. Next base: position 25,026,192 of record NC_047658.1, on the reverse strand, counting down.
CAATATTAACAGACAATATTAATTAGCATATTATTTTCAAAGATCTGGCATATGCCAAATTGTTTTAAGATTTCCCAAAATAACTTAATCAGAGACCTTAATTACCACCCAAAGTATGTTTTCTCATATTTTTGTTGTAATCTGTTAGTTTGTCTAACCTAAGACAACAAAGGACAGGGAGATAATTAAGAAAATTATATCTTTCCTTTATATTCACTGCTTGAAATGATGTTGTTATCATATACTTAGGAAAAGTCTCAGATAGATATCCAATTCTATGGGTTATTTTTGCCAGATTCTACTTCAGTCTGAGTGGAGGAGCTTGAAGGCTTCAAGGTCAAAGCAAAGAAGTTTCTGGATCTAAGGATAAGTGGAGCAATGTCCCATGTAAATAATGATTTTATCCATAGGAGTTCACTTGGGGAATACAGCCTTCATGTACACCTAGAACAGCCAAGTAGAAGTTGGAGAATCTGGGAGTTGTGTATTTTACAAGATCATCAGTAAGATTGAGCGTGGCATTAAAAGGTCAGAGATCATTCCTGAGTAGGCAGTAGAGACTTTGTAGAGGAGATGAGATTGACTAATGTCCTAAACATCAAAGAGGCATTTTAAAGGCATAGAATGGAGCACATTTTAAATCTGAAAACAGTGATTAGAGTTTGTGATCACTGTGAGAGTTTGAATGCAGGGCACACGATATATTTGTTGTAAGAAGTCAAGAAAAATGTCTATTGCTGTGGTTCTCAACCTGTAGATTATGTCTCCATTGTGGCTCACAGGGTTACCTTGGGTGAGCCAGTTTATTGGAAGTAGTGTCATTTTAGTGCACACTCCTCAAGGATAGAAAGAATGGATTTGAACCAGAGCTTCTAGAACTAATCTGGAATGATGATTTTAGTTCCTCTCAGCTTTGTCTCCTGCTTTTCTTAGTCAAATGAACAAACATTTCAGGAGCAGTGTGACCTGGGACTCAGCCCAGAGGAATGTTAGTCTCATTTCATCCAAGGTGATGGTGCCTACTGCTGGAGAGTCTTCTTAGCACATTATATCCCTGGACACCTGTATTACTTTCTCTTATTGAATTGCATGGCACATTTTATAACTGGTCGACGACTCTGTACATTTTATTCAGCTATGTTCTGGCTCCTATGATGACTTTAAACCTGTACTTTTATTATCTTTTACAATATTTATAAAGCAGTACCTTAATAAATTATTTTATTATTTAACCCTGGCTGCCCAGAAACTTGAAATATAAATCTATCTGGACTTTCCCTCATGGAGTTCCACCTGTGTTTTCACCTTGAGCACTAAAATAAAGGTGTATACCACCACACAAGACATAAACAAAAATTTATTTTTAAAAGGTATAAAACTATTATGTTGCTTCCTAATAAGAAAAACTATTTGTTTATGTTTTATGCTAATTTATACATGTCTTATTAAATAACTCACAGTAGTTAGCAAGAAACTCTTTATGGTTTTATAGTAAACATAAAAGGCTGAAGTCATATTTTGAATAGTATCATTCTGCTACTCTTCTGGTCACTTTCTCATCCAAAACTGAGAATGACATGGTGTTCAACTGTGGATGCCTCTTCAGTATAGAGATGCTGTGCTTTCTAAGATTTCAAAGACACAAGCAACACATACTACTCTTTGTGGTGTAGGAGAGAACTAAGACTTGACCAACAAGAGGAACAAAAGTCAACATTCCTCTCACTGGAAGCTCAAAGTTAGAATCTCAGTGATGGGACATTTCCTGTTAGAGCACTCTGAAGGTGAATGTCATTGACTTAATGGCAGATTCATGCTTTAACTCTGTCTTCCCCCAGCTCATGCTTTCCCATTGTAATGTTTATTGAAAATGGAAATTATTAAACTCAGGGAGTTCATCCTTGTGCATGGTCTTCTCCTTATGCAATGCATCTAGAAATTTCACTAAAGCTTATTTAAAAGCTAAGTCATCCCTCAGGAGACAGCTGAGACACCATCACTTGGTGAACTTTTTACAAATGTCATCTTCCTCTCATTTTCATCTTCTCAGTGACTCATCTGATATCTAACATGAGCTATATTCTCATGGATATTACTCTTTTTCTGTCTAGCATTCTGACTGATTTTATTATATGTTAATATTTTGTTTTATTATATTCCCAGGTTAAAGAGCAATTCAAATTTGTTTACAAAATACAATCCCTGTATATTAGTTACTATTAGGACACAAACAATTAAACTTGGATACTTGGTAAGAAGAGAAAGCAATGGACACACCCTATATTTACTATCTAAGAATGTAAATTAACACTCCTGGCTACAGGTATTTTAGTTTTGCTATCAGGGCATTAAAAATTTCCTTAAAATAATGTAAGAAATAAATAACACAGCAAATAGGATTTTGGTTGGGTCTCAGTGGTCCCTGTAACAGAGCAGTATTGACTTTACTGAAAAATAATATGGTTGTTTCTCCCCAAACTAAGACTAGATCTACCATGAGGCAGAGTGATAGCTTGCCTAGTGTATGTATACACATGCTAAGGAATCTAAGGTGATGTGTCAAAGAGACACCTGCTCCTCTATGTTCTCTGTAAAATTTTCTGCAACAGTTAAGCATGCCGCTTTCATATCCCAAATCAGAAACCTTGTCTTTGAAAGCACAGCAATGAGAGGTCTCCTTAATTGAAAGTTTAATAACAACAGTTTTGAAACATCAACTCAAAATGACTAAAAATTGAACATTCTGTTCAAATGAGCTAATATGAAGCAACCATAGAATATGAGTATACAATCTCATCACATTTCTGAAGAATTGTAATTCCCACATACTTTCAATGCCATTATCCCATTTGAATGAGAGAAGAGTAGTCTGGTTCTCACAGGTCTATGAGTGAATCCCCAATGAAGGTGGCTACACTGGGGGCAGAGGGTATAGAGAAGCATAAGTATACGGAGTTCAGTTTTATATGTTTCTTTCCCTCCCTTCCTCATTCTTCCCTTCCCTCTCTCCTTTCCTCACCCGTTCTTCTTTCACAAATATGAACAAACACAGAAATACAGATGAACAAAAACATATTTGGCTGATGTCATGTATCAACTCAAAATATTAATAGTAAAGTGTTTTAATGATTAATTCTTTTTAAGGACACTTTACACTGATGTGTGTTTCTTGGTACATTCTTGACATAGGCTAAGAAACAAATGTTTGTTTGGCCTTATGTTTCTCTGTGTAATAACCAATTATTCAATATTATTGAACTAAAAACATCATGTTTTACTCTTCGTTTGAAGACCATAGAAATGGAAATGCTGATGCAATCCACCTTTTATTCTTTCTTTCTTTCTTTCTTTCTTTCTTTCTTTCTTTCTCTCTCTCTCTCTCTCTGTCTCTCTCTCTCTCTCTCTCTCTCTTTTCTTTTTTCTTTTGTTTTTTTTTGTTTATTTGTTTGCTTGTTTTTCTTATTCACTTTCCCTCCCAGGTATTGACCTGTTCCTGGTATCCTGTATTTTATGGCTAATAGCCACTTATTAGTGAGTACATACCATGGATGTACTTTTAGGACTAGATTACCTCATTTAGAATGATATTTTCAAGATCCATCTATTTGCTTGCAAAATTCTTGATGTCTTTGTTTTTAATAGATAAATAGTATTACATTGTGTAGATGAATCACATTTTCTTTATCCATTCTTCAGTTGAGGGACATCTAAGTTGTTTCTAGTTTCTGGTTATTACGAATAAAGTTTCTATGAACATAATTGAGCAAGTGTCTTTGTGGAATGATGGTGTGTCATTTGGATATATATCCAGGAATGGTATATCTGGGTCTTGATGTAGAACTATTCCCAATTTTCTGAGAAATTGCCAAATTGATTTCTAAAGAGGTTGTCCATGTTTGAACTTTCAACAGCAATGGAGGATTGTTTTTTTTTTTTTTTCTCCACATCCTTGCAGGCATGTGATATTGCTTGAGTTTTTGTTCTTAGTCATTCTGATAGGTATAAGATAGAATGGTAGAGTTGTTTTGAATTTCATTTCCCTGATGAGAAAAGACTTTGAACATTTCTTTAAGTGCTTCGTGGGCATTCAAGATTCCTCTGTTGAGAATTCTGTTTAATTATGTACCTCATTTTTAACTGGGTTATTTGGATTGTTTCTTATATATTTATTATTTAAGGAATTAGTAATGAATGTTGAAGTGTTTCTCCCCTCATTCTAGAAGGCTGTATTCAGTAGCATCAGGTACTGGAAACTACAAATCCATAAAATCTTTACTCAAGACACTATCATTGGTTAGTTTCCTCAGTAGTTAATAAAGCTTAGCCATTCCCAGTAGTTGTAAAGTAAATTTCTCTCTCAGATCTTGCCTGACCAACACTAGGAAACTCATGAATAAATAGGTAGAATTTCTTACATTGCCATGGCCATCAATGAGTGTTTTCCCACTATCAAAATCTTTATTAAGGTTTTCTCCCTCAGACATTGAAAGCTTGATCACAATGCATTAAACTGAGTTCAGGGTTATCTTATTTTATATTTGGTGATAAAAATCATCATTCTTATTACTTATTCTACCTGTTGTACCCAGTGTTACCCAATGAATGTGGGGACATGGAGCAATACTCAAACAGTATTTACAGAATTTTGTAACATATTTAACAAAACTTTATGGCTACTTTCTTTAATATCTATCTCACATTAACCAACATGCCTCAGATCTAACAAAATGTACACCTTTTCATCATATTTTTACTGTCTTAAAGTGTATACATCCAAGAAACACTAGCCTGAAAACAGATCTATAACTCTTGCATCACTTCAAACTCTTCCTTTTAATTCCTCTGCTTCATCTTCCATGGGTTGCATCAAAGAATCATATTCTATGGTTTGTCTTTAGTATCTGTCACTCTGGAGCCTGGTAATCTACCTGAGTTTTACGTGTCCCTCGAGTTAGGAATATCCCAAGGGCTGGTTGGTGTGTCCTCATGGAAAGATGGCAAGCTTCCCTTACACTAAAGACACATAGAAAGTACTAATTATATTTACATATTATTCTTACTAGCAAAACATATCAATATACTACATATTATCTCTTGGAGGGTCTCATTAAGAAGCAAAAACTACTGATGGCATCTTAAAGTTATTCAAAGTACTGCTTCTAATTCTGGTAGTGTCATCTACTTTAAAGGCTGTGACAATTAAGCCACATTAACATTAATTTTCTTTATATTAAAAGAGACAGGAGTGAGATATTGAACATGTATAATGTGAAGTAACACGAGAAAGACTGGAGGATATCATGAGTAACCAGATATTCAGAAAAAAGTACTGAAGAAAGGCATGGTACTTTACCATGAATGTACAGAAGGTATTTGTTCTTGAAACTTTTTCTCTCACCTCTGCTCTGATCTTCTCTGCTCCCTCACCTCTTCTATCATTTCTCTCTGTACCCTTTCTCTCTCTCTCTCTCTCTCTCTCTCTCTCTCTCTCTCTCTCTCTCTCTCTTACACATACACAAACACACACAAACACATACACACAGATTGTCTTGCTTCTCCTTCTACTACTTCTCAGGTGAAGGAGTTACAGACATGTACCACCTTGTTATATTTTATGTGATACTAGGAGTGGATCTCAGGGCTCTGTATATACTAGGCAAGCATTCTATTAATATAGCATACCTGGACAGTTTTATAATCCAGACCATCATAATTTGGAAGATGTGTTTATTTCAATTCAGTTAGTTTTAGGCATAAAACAGCCTTTTCATCAAAAAATAAGAATCTCAATAAAAATATGCCAAATTTCTATATATAAATTTCTCTAGTGATTTTATTTCTAAAAGATTTGTGTTTGACTGTGTGTTGGAACTAATGAGATTATTTACCACAGGATGATGGTGGTCATCAAAGAATCTTTTACTGTGAGATGCACTTTTTATGGAATCCCTATCAAATGCTGAATACTAGGCCATCTCTTCTCTTTTCTTAATTTAAAATTCAGTGAAATTTCAGCAGATCAAAGGGTTTCCATGAAATTCATCCAGAAGTAAAGAGTCTGAAACAGACTTGGGGGAATGGTATATCTTCAAAATCAAAATGAACATGATAATATGATATGTTTTTGTTTCTGTTTTATTTCTATGCTTCATAGTGAATGTAAAACACTGAGACCAGTGACTTTAAAGCTTTAAACATAAAATTTATAGCATATAGTCATGACAAGTAGAGGAAAAGAAGACTTTAGGAAATATATCTAGCTTATAATATTCAAGGTACAGGAGGATCATAATGAATCAAACTAGAACTCATAATAAATATCAGAAAGTCTCATGAAGACAGTTAAACTCATGTACATAACAGTTGCATTATATACAAAAACTCATTTGCATATCTATGTCTCCTACCATCTGTAATAAGCATCAATATTTAATATGGATGTGTTGAATTATAAATATTCCACTAATGGAATAGTAAATTTAAATATCTGTTGGGGGCCGACTTTTAGAAGAAAGCGGCTATCAGCTTTGCAGCCATCTTGAGCCATATGCCCTGACATGAGACTTGGATTACAATAGCCTACAACAGCTGAGCACACTCTGATAATCTTGGTTTAGATACCTTGGGTATGTGAGATTAAAGGTGTGTGACTTAAGAGTGTGACCTAGAGATCAGATTTAGAGACAAGACCTAAGGGCATGATTAAAGGCGTGACCTGAAGTCATGGCTTAGAAGTGAGACATATAAAAGGATAGAGGCAGACAGAGAAAGTTCTCAACATTTTTTGGTGCCCAACGTGGGGCAGCCCGGGCCTCAACACTTTGCTTGGGCAGAGACATTTTTTGGCTGCCCAAATGTGGGGCTAGTGCAGTTCTCAACAAATATCAACCTAAACAACCTTATGAGGATTTGACAGATCTTCAGTAACTTGTGAAAAAACACTATGCCTAGGAAAAGTGAGCAGAAGAACCTGGTCATCACCAACATAAAACCACAGAGGCTGTCTTAGTAAGGATTAATTACTGTGAAGAGACAAAGGATCAGGCAACTCTTATAAAGGACAATATTTAATTGAGCCAGGCTTAAAGTTTTAGAGGTTTATAGTCCATTATCATCATGGCGGGAAGCATGGTAACATGCAGGCAGACATGATGCTAGAGGACTTAAGTGTCCTAGATCTTGATCTACAGAGAGAAGAAGAAGACTGTGAGATTGGGTATATTTTGATCACATATAACCTCAATGCTTGCCTTAACAATGATACACTTCCTCTAACAAGGCCACATCTCCTAGTAGTGTCATTCCCTGTGGCCAAAAATTCAAATACACAAGTACATGGAGGCCATACCTATTCAGACCACCACAGAGGCTCATGTAAAAAAGATAAAAACAAGCTTAGGTCAAGGTTTTTATGTCTTCTTCCCTTTTATCTCTAAAGATCTCATGTTTTGCAGACTTTTATATATTTTATTACAGAGAGAACTATGCATTTATAGATTGTCTGGTTAAGTATAATTATAGAAAAATACCTTTTTATAGAGGAATAGAGGATACATTTGTTTTCATATACGCTGGAAATAGGACTATGACTTAAAAACAAAAAGTAGGAACCATGACTTAAATACAGAAAATAGGAACTATGCCCCAAACACAGGACATTTAATTTACCAGCTTAGGAGCATGACCCATAAAGGTTGCAAGAGTAATGTTTTTAGATTCTGATGGCCAAATAATCACAATAATCTTTTCCAGAAGAAGAAATAGAGGCCCTCTTACAATGGCCAGAATTGTCAAATGAGCCTGGTGTGTTGGCATTTTCCTGTCATCCCAAGACTAAGTACATGGAAGGAGAAATATCCTTAAACTAAGCTGCACAGGGAAGTCACATCATGTGCCGTTTGCTTTTAAAATTGTCCGTGGATATTCATTAGCTTAATGTCTTAAAATTTCATGAATATTAACTCATTTTATGTAAGAATAATGTTATGTAATTATTATGTGCCTTTAATATATGGTCACTTGAAGAGAAAAAGTGAGCCCTGGTACAGCACTACAAACATTATCAGGCCAGTGCTACATTTATTTATTTATTTATTTATTTAGGTATATGAGCAAGCTTGTGAGGGTTTATATTTGTTAGATTAATTGAGGTAGAAGATCTGCCTTAACTGTGGGCAGAAATAGTCCATACGTGAGCTCCTGGACAGAATAAAACAGAAAAAGCCAGCTGAGCATAAACATTCATCATCCTTTGCTTCCTGATTGTGAATGCTATGTTACAAACTGCCTCAAGTTTGACTTGAACTTGAAACTTGGAAGCAAAGTGAACTATTTCCCCCTCAAGTACCTTTCAGGGAGTGTTATTACATCAAAAGGAGAATAAATGTGACATATACATACATATACATGGCTACATATACCCTCACACATAATCTATGCAATGGGCATATACACATTCATACACACATGCTCACAGAAAATAGGTATAGAAAAATGCATGGCACAATACATATACATACACAGAGGCAAGCATAGAAAAATCAACATACATACTTGAAATATGAATACCTAGACACAGACACATTCTCATACAGACTAGACATACAGATACACATGAATACACAATATACACCTACACACAGAAAAAATTCCTGGATATCTTCTCAGATAGACATAAAATATTCACATTGCTAAAGACACAAAATAGTCACAATTTATTATATTAGTGAAAGTTATGAAAAACTTCTAAGCATCGGGTAATAGAAGAAATTACATTTCTTTTCATACCACTGCTTTGGTTATATTGGAAATTTATTGACTTGAATATTTCAGAAACTCGCAAATAACAAATTTTTATTCCATTTTCTTCTAGCCCCATGAATATCAGAACATGTATGGACAGGCCACATTTCCACACATTTCCATTTCTAGAATACAAACTTCACTAACTTGTCAGGTTTGATTCTTGTCATAATACAAAATTTCCTTTTTTGTTCCATTTTGTTGTATAAATTCTCTGGAAGAAATCTTACCGTAGTCTATTTTATGATCTGGACAGTTAGATTCTCACAGTAACCTAAGGTGTCTGTGGTAGTCTGCCATGAGGATGCTTACAATAGAGTTCAATATGCTCTAATCTGCATTGTTCCCTGTGGACATGTCTATTCTTGAATTTTCTGTGCTTGAAAACACTGTGTCTTTGTAATATGTTTCAATGAAGAGAAAGTTGTAATTCTGGACATTTATAATTTATGCTGTCTCTTTTTCCATTGGGGATAAATTTTCATGTAAGACCTCTGGACAGGAAAGTTTAAATAAACACATGCTTAAATGTAATTGTCTCAGACTCAGTTGTGCTTTAAGGTTAATCAAAAGCTATGTTTCTTAGGGAAGACAGGCAGAATATATACCAAAAAATATGTTTCTATATCAGAGGCAAGAAATATGGGACATTATTGGAGCATTTGCTAAATAAACCCTTGGCTTTCACTCATTTGAAAGAGGCTAAAAATGTAAAGAAACAGTTATAAATTGATTAAAGCACCACTCTTCATTTTCCTTGCAGCTTTTGTTTTGTCAAGCACAGATTGCACAGGGCTGTAGTTATATAGACAAGATAATTCCTAATGCTAACTTTCTCAATAATGGCCATCAAAGACATTCAATAACACTGGAACTTGGGAGGGGATATTCAAATTTTATATAAGTAATAGTGAGATTCTCTAAAGCAGTGATTCTCAACCTGTGAGTTGTTACTCCCATTGAGGTTCAATATAAGATATCCTGCATATCTAATGTTTATTGTGAATCATAATTGTAGCAAAGTTACAGTTATAAAAAAGGAACAAATTAATTTTATAGTTTGGAGGATGCCACAACATGAGGAACTGTATTAAAAGGGTCTCAGCATTAGGAAGGTTGAGAACCACTGCTGTAGAGGAACAGAACTGACAGAATGGGTATTTTATTTTAACAAGGGGATTTACATGTATGGTCTTTGTCATCATACAATGGATATCTTCACAATGGGGATGCTGAGAACCAGATAACTGTTTAGTTTATAATTATGGATGAGTCAGCAGCACCAATACAGTACTGAAGGCTTGGAGGCTTCCTGAGACCTTGTCTTCAGTACATGCTAGATACTTGAATAAGCTGTGTTACAATATCAGCAAAGTTACAGCAGTGGCCGCAGTAGCAGCAACAGGCTACAATAACCCACAGCAAAGCACGACAGATCTGAGGGGGAAATATAATTTTCTTCCTTTGTACCTCATTTTATATGGCTGCCACCAGAGTGTGTTACCCACACTTGAAGTGGGGCTTCTCACTTCAAATTACTTGGACAAGCAAACCTTCTTAGTTGAGCCTTGAAATTCCAGATACCATTCAGAAGAATCACCACAGATGGCAAAATATCTCCTGAAACTGGTTCATAAATCAATGAGAGACATTGGCACATCTGTAGCTGTGTATAAGTAAGACATGTTCTCCATGGCCTCAACTACAGTGGGAGAGAGATGTTAACCAGGAGTTAGATATGAAGGTTGTTGTCTGTTTTAAATCAAAACAATACAGGAGAGAGAGGAAAATAAGTCCACAGCAGCGTCTCCATGTAAAACATCCAACACACAATAAAAACTACAATTCAAAATGTGAAAACAATATACAGCACTGATTCTGAAGTTGAAAGAAACTTTACAGATAATGGTCTCAATCAAAGAATTCAACAAGATTATAAACGCCTGTCCTTCAATACACTTAAAATTTGTGAAAAGGTCAGATATAATAAAGAGGCATTCAAAAAATTGAAAGGGTAAGTCTAAAAAATACAATATTTAAAGTAAAAAATATTAGATGATTTAAAAAATGAAGTGAAAATGTGAAAGCAAAGATGTAAACAGGATGTTGGATTAAAATATAAAAATAATATTCTATGAACATAAGGAATTTAAAAGAAACCAATAGGGGCTGGAGAGATGTCTTAGAAGTTAGAAGTTCTATTTGGTCTTGCAGAGAGTTCAGATTTGATTCCCAAGAACAACATGACAGGTCAGAACCATCTGCAACTACAGGGGATCTAGTGCCCTCTTCTAGCCTCTGAAGACTATAGGTAAGCATATTCTGCCATATATATATATGTATATATATATATATACATATATATATATACACATATATACATATGTATATATACACATATATATGTATATATGTATGTGTGTGTATATACATATATGCACACAAAATACTCATATGCATAATTTTAAATCTTATTTTTAACAAGAAAAAACAAGAACAGGGAAATATGCATTATTTGACTGTACACTAGTTCAATCTGAGAATGTAAGTAAAGAAAAAAATAGATCCTCATTAATAAACATCTATGTTAGGGCTGGAGAGATCAGCTCAGACTGCCCTTCCAGAGGTTCTAAGTTCAATTCCCAGCAACCACTACATGGTGGCTCACAACCAACAATCATCTGTAATGAAACCTGATATCATCTTCTGCTGTGTCTGAAGACAGTGAAAGTATATATTTACACACACACACACACACACACACACACACACACACACATATACATACATATATATATATATATATATGTCTGTGTGTATATATATATATATATATATATATATATATATATACTGTGTGTACATACACACACACATAGAGAGAGAGAGAGAGAGAGATGGAGATACAGATAGAGATATGTGTGTATATAATATAATTTTTAAAAATCTATTGTAAAATTTATTGATATTACTAATGAATGACACTGGTTAGATTATATCATTGAAACTAATTGTCTTTCTATATAAAATGAGAAACTACAAGGAGTCAAACTAAGAAATAAAATGACACCATCAATAACAATTACAAGGCAAGGAATGCTATAAGTTATGGAAATGTCTTTCAGAAGGAAGTTAGACATTAGATACAAGACTGCAGACATCAGCACAGAGTGAAAGTGATGGAGAGTTGTAAAGCCTTTTTCAATGAACACATGGGATTCATTAATAAAATGTTACCCAAAGGTCTACAAAAGATGAATCTCAATTTTATTCCTCTTGATATTCATACAGGTTAACAACAGGACTTACATTCTCTGTGGAATATCAATTCAGTTATAACAGATAGTTTTGTTTAGTGGAAGGATACTTTATTTATTAAAATTGGGAACATTTTTTAATGCTAAAATTTCAACAAAGTTGGGGGTGTGATAGTGTCATACACCAGCCCTTGGGAGGTAAAAGCTGGTATATTTTGAGTTCAAGGGCTTGACTGGTCTACATATTGAGTTCCATGGTTACACAGAGAAACCCTGTCTCACAAAAACCAATACTGTAAAGGTAGCCAGCTGAGAGTCTCCCAAATATACTCAAAATAGAAAAGTCTCCATAGAGAAATACAAAATAAGATTAGTTGTCTTTTGAAACAGAAAACAGATATGTCCATGGAAAAGCATGCCTGTGAAATGAAGCTGTAATATATGAACATATCTGCTACACACACACACACAGAGAGAGAGAGAGAGAGAGAGAGAGAGAAAGAGAGAGAGAGAGAGAGAGAGAGAGAGAGTCAAAAAAACTTTATCCACATACCACAACTCATTAACACTTAACATAAATTATACAACCACTAAATCTTCAAAGAGAATGTTGAAATATTCAAAATAGTTCTCAACCATGTCAATAGATAAAAGGAAATTGACAAACTGGACTTTATCAACATTTGAAAATTTGTAAAGTTTGAAGGATATTTTTACAAAACACAGACATCATGTGAGAGGCACTTGCAACCCACAGGCCTCAAGATGTGCTCATTTCAGGTCTCAAAGAACTCTCAGAACTACAACACAAGAGACCCAGCCGGAGACCAAATGCTTCAACCTAAACAACTTTGCAGAAGGCAAGTGAGCATAAGAAAAGGTATACACACAAACTAACTGGAATGCTGCCGCATAGAAACACTGTAGCACATGCGGCAGAGGCATCTGAGAATCCAGTGCCAACGTAGGGGGTGAAAATGGGCAAGATCCTCTGAGAAGAGTGCAGTTTCCCTGTGCAGTAAAGCATGTGCTACAGTGTTTCTGTGCAGTTCCATTTTGAGATATTTTGTTAATAGGACTGAAAAATTGTATTCACGTAGAAGCATAAAGTGTCCAGCATTATACTCATAATCCCTATGAAGTGAAAACAAGCTAAACTCATTCTGTTGGAGTATAGATAATGTGTTGTATTGAGAGCATAGAAATACTTGTACAAGGAGAGGTTTATGATAAGGTTTACAGGGGGGGGCAAATGGAAGAGAAAAATGATGAAATTATATTATCAAATCACAAATACATTTCAAAAAGAAAAGAAAAATTGTACTTTTGTGGGAGATTCTCTTAGGCTAAAATTCAAACCCACTTATATTTTCTATACCTCAGGTGTCCCTTATTTATATTCCTTTATTTGTATTCCTTTACATTATCAATCTATCATTTATTTTAGGGGATGGTTGCAAGTGAAAACACACACAACCGCTACGAAAAATTAGCATTATTCTCCTACAGAGTACATTTCACATATAAGAATGATTCAACAATGCATCATGATTCTGAGATTTCAGAAGAATGGCCACTTTTTAATGACTATTTCAAATAAGAAAGCTAAAAGCATACTCACTTCCATTTCCCCTCATTAGTATTCTGATTTTAATGACACAATAATGCTGATTAACAATGACTTTGAGAAAAAAACCTGATCAGAACAGGCAGTTCCAGGAACAATTATGGAACTTGATTAATGAAAAGAAGTACTTGGTGTTTTTCTTTAGCCTTTGAAGGCATCAGATACGTGCTAAAAGAGATAAGGCACTAGAGACCACAGAACACATTGGGAGACTCTGAAACAAAAGGAGAAAATGAGATGTGGAACAAGCCTAGATTAGGAGTGTCAGCTACAGCTGTGCCTTAGATGCCCAAAGATAGCAGAGATGTAATAATGGAAACAACCACAGCAGAAAAACTATTCTACATAAGTGATCCCTGTCATTAACTGAAGTCTCAACTCAAAGCCAAATCTCTTACTATTTCTGTGAATTAAGGGAATTTTCTCTGTAACATGCCTGCCATGACTACTTTTTTATCACCTGAAAGTATAAGATAATGAGATCTTTATCTAAGTTCATCATGAAAATAATAAAGCTTACAGTCTCCTAATTCAAGCCTAGAGATGCCTTGAAAGCTCGTATGAATGTTATTAGTTTGTGTTAGATTTCAAAAATAGAGGCAACAGAACAGTTTTGTGCTGAAGAAAATACTTAAAGTAAAAATGCAAATGAAATAGCCTTACAATATGCTTGTTCCAATATTTTTGCTATAGTACAAAGAGTTTTTATGGTTTTGTTTGTTTGGTTGGTTTTGTTTTTCTATTCTGATATGTATTGAGGCTACAAACACTTAGATGTGAACAGAAATAAAATTGGAATTTCTCTTTAAAAGAACATTGGAGTGGAAGTTACTGGTGGTGTAATGTGATACAGACTCGTGTGGCATTTTGCTGAGGAAAAACCCAAAAGAGAATACATGGTGTTTGGAGACAGGATAAATAGGACTCAACTAGGGCATGAGATGCATGAATAGATAGCCTTTCAACACTTCATTGCTTTCGAGTCTTTACTGAACTTCATTTCCTTGAGAGTAGCTCAGTAGAGAACATCTCCTGGTGTGCTGGTTCTGGTCACTCCCATTGGCCTGTGCAGATTTGGTGGAGATCTGCCACATGGTGCCACCACTGCTGATTCATTCCTGTCATTACTGAATTGGACTGCTGTAGTCTGACAAATGGAGATCGGAATTGAATTGCCCCAAAGAACTACTTCTAAACAGGTCCACATCACCTTTTACTTTTTACCATCTTTTCTTCCCTACCTTTGAACAATGGGTTAGCAGGGCATGGGGTCAAAGCATTTGAGAACCCTTATTAAAGGTAGTTTTTTTTTTTTTTTTTTTTTAAATAAAATATAAGCCTAAAGAACCCAGCCTAATTTACAGACTGTCTAATATAAATAATCCAATTCAGTGTAATAGAAGAACTAGATAAAGAACAATGAATCCTGATTTGATCCTTGTGGTAAAAATGCTTTTTACACCCCTTCTGGTTGAAGGATAGTCATGGATGAATCAGTCTTCCACTAATGACCGTCTATTCTATCTGCAGAGAAAAGCATTGCAAGATGCTTGTGGCTGTTACATGCTGTCAGCGGCACTTGCGCTTTTATTCTGTAGGGGGTTGCTCATGGAAAGCTTAATAGCACTTCATACTAAAAGAAAGAAAAATGGCAACACAAAGGAGATAGTTTATAACTCCAGTGATATAAGCCCAAACTGAGCCTCCTGTTTATTATAATAAATTAAGTAAATGCATTGTGCAGTTTTCTCATTAAATGATTTTCATAAATTTTATTATGAAGCATCTTATGCTGGTTCTAACACAAATTTCAAGTTTTTTAATACTCATGTTTTATCCATTGATTCAGTATTTATTCTGATAATTCTCTTGCATATTATAGTTTCCACACTCTACCTAGAGATGATGCTTTACAGTCAACAGTATAATTCATTCACTATTTCTGCCCTACTGTTGTTATGTACCCATAGTTAGTATTCAAACCTCAAACCTCAATATGACTGCTTTGAATTTCTTCTTTAAAAAATAAAATATACATAAGTTTATGTATTATAAATATACATAGTTTATGAAGCTACTCATTCTGATCAATAAAATATTGGTTTTGAATCATATTATTCATTTTTGACCTAAAAATATTAGCTATTCTAAACTTTAGAAAGGGCTATTGCTAGTAAATTGGAGTCTTAATAAATAGGGAACATACTTTTCCACATTTTTGAGAAATATATTTGCTCATCATAAATTTCTGAACTAGGAACATTTCAACAATTTACACATACTTTCTTTCTCCCCAAACATTATTTGCCATTGTCTGTAGACCTTCTTTGAATCTGGAGGGCTCTTCTGGAGGTCTGTGATTACTATCTAATTTTCAACTGTTTTGAAGTTTGATTATGGAATTTCTAACATTGGTTTATATAGAGTGACTCTGTTCAAGTTTGGTTAAGTTGTCCAAGCTACAATGTTATGTTTCTTTTTTAACTATATTGATATTTTGTTCAAAATTTCTCATATAATTTTTCATGTTTTAATAATGTATCTTAATTTTCTAGAACTCCCAAAATGTGTTTATTTGACAAATTGACACATTTCATCAGTTAAGTTCATATGTTAAATTTCTGCTTTCATTTGACTAATCTTTTTCATCTATATTTCCTCAGACCGCCTCACCATTTATTCTTTATTATTAAGTTACAATGCAATTTTTAAAAATGTATTACTAATTCTTGTTTTAAAGGTTTTATGTATTTGTTGTAATAGCCTTATCTGCTCTGAACGTTTACTGTGCACATTAGTAGCTGAGTGCTTTGGGTTTTGTTTACTAGTGTTACCTCTTTATGAGTGCATCCTGTGCTCTCCATTTCTCCCATAGTTCCACTGAATGCTTGCCCCAGACTGGAAACACCATAGATATTCTGCATCCTGACAACATACTTCAATGAATGTTATTTTCTGAAGGTGGGTTTCTTTGTGTTATGGTCAGTCATATCTCTTTTTTCTTCCATTTATACTGTTTTTATAATTACTCTTTTATCAGTTTTTTCCTTTACATTAAATACTGATTTGTGTTCAAAAACACTATTCTTTGAGCACAACACTTGAGGTGTTCATACTTGTTCTCAGATGTACTTATATCTGAGAATATCACTATAGCTCCTGGCTTTGTGAGAATTCTGCTACTCTGACCCTGTCTCAGCCTTACTGCAGCTGTTGGTTACCAGAACTAGCCCCTCAGAGCCCCTCCCTCTACTCACACACAATGACCATTGGGCAGAGACCTAAAAAAATGAATGCCACAGAAGCCTTTGAACTTTACAAAATTTCTTTTCTAAAGACATCTTTCTATGGATGTACACACCTACTATGTACATTCTAAGAACATATTATGATTTTCAGCTCCTTGTGAGAGACTCCTGTGTTCCTGTCATCTCTATGTCAAGGTGGTTTTATGACCTCAGTAGATGCAGAGAGAACTTGGCTCTTCTGTGTTCTCATTATTCCAGTTTTTAGAGATCATAGATGACTGCAAGTAATTTTTTTTCATTTTTTTCAACTTTACAGAAGTCAAGAAAAATATGGTATTAAATATCTCTTCATGTCTAGGAGCATAAATCTCATCATTAATTTTCACTCAAATTAACTATGAGTATGGATAAGAAGCTACTTTAACAAACTAAATATGTACATATACATCATATACATATATATATGTTGGGTACACTTAACTAGATAGTGTTAATTCTTAAGAGGTTTTGTTGTTATTGTTTTTGGTGTTTGTTTGTTTGTTCATCACAAAATTGGAAGTAAATATAAGTATATATTTCTACTTTCTATGCTAAAATACACACCAAGACAGACAATTATACATGTGAAGAAGAAAACATATACTTATTCTTATGAAATAAGAAATACTACTATTTTGTAAAGATAGCCATAATCAGTTATTCAAAAACTGACCAGAACAGATTTTTTAATAACATGGTTTTTTTTAAAAATTTAAAAATGTAAGTACTTGAAAACAACTACTGACAGATCAAAAACTGGGTAGCATAAGGATATTCATATAGTAAGGCATGTCTACGCTTATCAAAAGATTTTCCCAATTAAGTCCTCATTATGAGTGATGAGGCCTGAAGGATTTTCTACATGACTCTTGGCTCAAAGCTTAATTAAGTTAACAGTATATACTTTGATTTCTGACAAAGGTTTTTCAATTTTTATATGTAATGTTAAGAATTAAGAGCATGTCTAAGGCCCACACTCCTAATTTTAACACTTGAAAGGCTGAAGCAAGAGGATTGCCAGGAGTTAGATGCTAGCCTGTTCTACATATTGAGACCTTATCTCTAGCTACCAACCCCCAAATATTAGTTAAACATGCAATATATGGGTGCTTATTGCTGATTTTAAGTATATAAATTTCATCAAAGAATAATTTATTGACAGGGCTGCAAGCAGAGCAAGTGCCTAGGGAAGAGTACATGAGTTAAAAGGGGATTTTGCACAGAATTGTCACTCACGAATTCCTGCATCAGTCATGTGAACTAGAAAGACTGCCATGGATGACATTAAACAAAGGGAAGACACCCAGGGACTGACTTGAAGCTACAGGGCTTGGCACTCTTAAAAAATATTTATTTTTATTTTATTTGCAATGCTACGTTTTTGTATACAAAGACAATTATTCATTTAGAGCCTTTTTCTTCTTCATTCTTTCAGGACAGTATGAAAAATTTGGAAAATTCTAAATGGATAATTGGTCTCATTAGATAGTTTCTTCTCAATAATTTTAAAAAGAAGTGATTAAAAGACCAGTCTTAGTCCATGGTAATCTGATAGGATACATGGAATTACTTCAATTTTCTTGTATCTGTTGAAGCCTGTTTTGTGACCAATAATATTGTCAATTTTGAAGAAGGTACCATGAGGTCCTGAAAAGAAGGTTTTTGGATTCTTTTTGTTTTGGATGAAATGTTCCATAAATATCTGCTAAATCCATTTGGTTTATAGCTTCTTTTGGCTTTACTGTGTATCTGTTTAGTTTCTGTTTCCATGATTTGTCCATTGATGAGAGTGGGTGTTGAAGTCTCCCACTATTATCATGTGAGGTGCAATGTGTGCTCTGAGCTTTAGTAAAGTTTCTTTTACGTATATTGGTGCCCCTGCATTTGGTGCATAGATGTTCAGAATTGAGATTTCAACATGTTGGCAGTGAAAGTACATGGCTTGAACCTGAAAATGGACCCCCAGACAGAGCTATTAAATTAACAGGCTGGCAAGACAAGGACAGGTAAGATTCTGCACAGAGCCTTACCAACCTAAGACAAAAGTGCATTGCTTTGGATAATACATATTCTATGATGGGTTAGAAAGTTATTCTTATCAGAATGACCTAAGACAGGCTCAGTCTTGTTAATGAAATAAAAAAAGGGGGAGAGGCAGAGAGCCTTAGCAGCTGTTTGGCAAGAATCTAACATGGGCCAAAGACAAGGAAATGGGCTGCTTGGCAGGACTATGACATTGGCCAAGGACAAGAAAGTAGGCTTTAGGCAGGAATCTGATATTAGGCTAAACCAAAGAAGTAATTTTAAGCAGGAATTTAAATATTAGGCTAGAAAAAAGAAGTAATTTCAGACAGAAATCTAAATTTTAGGCTAGAACAAGGAAGTAGGCTTCAGACATGAAAATGACTTTGTACTAGCACAGTGAAGTTGGCTCAGATATTTTGGTCATCCTGATAAGCCCTTAGAAACAGTGATCACAGGAATGTTCATGGAATTTTGTTTAATGCATTGCTTGTTCTTTGACTATTTGTGTTTATTTTCTTTCTTGTTCCTTGACTATTTGCTTCTATTGTATTGCTAGTCCCTCAACCTAGAACTGACCTTAATACTTGCATCTAATTAAAATTTTATAAAAGCAAAAAGGAGGAGGGGGATACCATAGAGGATCTCTAGGGAGGGGAAATGGGAAAAGGAGATTATATCTGAAATGTAAATTAATAAAATATCCAATTGAAAAAAAAATAGGCAAGTAGAATCTTGTTTTCTAAGTTTAGCATGAAACTGTTTCAGTTGATAATATATTTAAGGGGCACTTGTAATTACAGACTTTTATTTTCTAAGTATGTTTTCCTCTTAACCAAGCATTAATTGCCTTCCTATAGCCTGCTTGTTTACATTTGTGTTTATTTTTAATCCAGTCATTTTAAAGCAAAAGTGTCCTCTGAAGTTTTTATGTTTTAAACACCCAAACAAACAAAAAAGCAAAACAAAACCAAAACAAACAACAAATGAAGAAGTGATAAAAAATAATGAAGCCAAAACCAGAAAATACATTGTCAGAAAAACATGTAAACAATTTCATTTCTTTTTGCTCTCCTTTACCAGATTTACATACCCATATGTAGAAAATTAGTAATCCGTGTAAACGTAACTTTTATTCACCTGATGCAATTGTTGATTCAGAGGATTATTACTGAATAAACTCATCCTTTCTTGTTCTTTCTTTCTTTCTTTCTTTCTTCCTTTATTTTGCCTTTTAATGGATATTTTCTTTATTTACATTTTAAATGTTATCCCCTTTTCCTGTTCCCACCCCCTGAAATCCACTATCCCATCCCCCTCCCCTGCTTCTATGAGGGTGCTCCCCCTTCACCCACCCATTCCAGCCTCCTCACCTCAAATTCACCTTCACTAGGACATTGAGCCTTCACATGACCAAGGACCCCTCTTCCCATTGATGCCTGACAAGGCCATCCTCTGCTACATATGCGGGTGAAGCCATGGGTCCCTCCATGTGTACTCCTTGATTGGTGGTTGGTGGTTTAGTCCCTGGGAAATCTTGGGCGGGGGGGCGGGGTCTGGTTAGTTGATATTATTCTTCTTCCTATGGGGCTCCTATGGTTGTTCAGCATTTGTTAAGATCCCTTAGTCCTTTCTCTAACTCCTCCATTGGTGACTCTATTGGGAACTCTGTGCTCAGTTCAATGGTTGGCTGCCAGTATCCACCTCTGTATTTGTCAGGCTCTAGCAGAGCCTCTCAGGGGACAGCTATATCAGGCTCCTGTCAACATGCATTTCTTGGCATCTACAATAGTGTCTGGGTTTGGTGACTGAATATGGAATGGGTCCGCAGGTAGGGCAGTCTTTGAATGGCCTTTCCTTCGGTCTCTGGTCCACACTTTGTCTACGTATTTGATTCCATGAGTATTTTGATATTCCTAAGAAAAACCAAAGCACTCACACTTTGGTCTTCCTTCTTCTTGAGCTTCATGTAGTCAGTGAATTGTATCTTGGATATTCTGAACATTTGGGAGGAATAATATCCACTTATCATGTGTGTTCTTTTGTAATTTGGTTACCTCACTCAGCATAATATTTTCTAGCTCCATCCATTTGCCTAAGAATTTCATGAATTCATTGTTTTTAATAGCTGAATAGTAATTCATTGTGTAAATGTACCACATTTTTTGTATCTATTCCTCTGTTGAAGGACATCTGGTTTCTTTCCAGCTTCTAGCTATTATATATAAGGCTCCAATGAGCATAGTGGAGCATGTGTCCTTGTTATATGTTGGAGAATCTTTTGGGTATGGACATCAGATACCATTACAGATGGTTGTGAGCCCCCATGTAGTTGCTGGGAATTGAACTCAGGACCTCTGGAAGAGCAGTAAGTGCTCTTAACCACTGAACCATCTCTAAGTGTCCCTCTGGTTTTCTGAACTCTGGATGGTTGGTTCAACTCATCTGTTCTGACTCTTCTCCAAACTTGGTAATTTAAATTGGCTTCTCTCAGCTTCTCACCAAATTGCTATGCTTGGTCTCAAACAAACTCTAGCAAACTGTTCTAATCTTCTGGCTTTTTTCTCATTCTCTGGCGCATTCTGTTTTTACTTGTGTCTATCTTGTTCTATCTGCAACATGTCACAAACATGTCCCATTAAAAAAATACCTGCCTCCTCTTTCTCTTTACCTGCTCTCCAGTAGACTTTCTTTCCTGTCTGAACAGAGAGGAAACCTGTTTCTGATTCATTCTGTCAAATCTTTCCCTGATTCTTAATTTTGTCTGCCCTTTAATTAGAAATCACTTTCAAACATGACTGCTTCCTTCTAGCCACCAACTTTACCTACATTGTTTGAGATTAAAGGTGTGTACTAAGAGCATGTCTCTGTTCCAGCCAAATCATATTATATTGTAAACCAGGGCATGTCTGCATTCCAGTCAAATCACATAGACCTATAATGTCTTTGGATATTATCTTTTGCCGAAGTAACCATGTTGCTGGATTAAGATTCGTCTACAAATTGGTTCTCAGTAACTTAGTTATAGTTGTATATAATACCATCACCTTTCTTAGCATTTATAATAATTAATACATTTTCTGTTTTTGTCTTAACATGTTACAGTGTGGTAATACAAAGAAAAAATGTGGTAGAAATGCAATATGATTATTGAGAAGTGATCCTTTAGCATATTCACAGCCATTTTGTTCCATGCCTGCCAGCCATTTCATATTATACCGGACACAGAAAATAGTTTGACTCAGGTCAGTGGTAACATATCATAACCTGGTTTTTTGATGCACCATGTCCATATGTTTGACATAACATATCCTGTTATGAGGCTTGCTATTCTTAAAAAATTCCACAACTACAGGCTCCATGTAGGATGAATCAAATTAAAGGTCAAGTTGAAATGTCTAAACTGTCAAAATAGGTTGAGAAATAGCCAATTACCATGTAGCCTTTTCTGCACCTGCATATGTACCCATGGTGGGTTTTGTCCTGAGAAACATTCAGGGTCATAATCTTAGCAACCAAGTTTAGGATCTGTCCCTGAATAATCAATCCTGAAGTGTTCCTTCAATAAACTATTCCTTCTTAACTGAGACTTGAATTCACGTTTTCTGTACTACAATTCCTTGACCATAACAAAGAAGGCAAGATACTATATATCATGGGGTTCTTCGGAAGAACATCTCAGTTAGTGGGTAAGGGGCAGATTCTAGAAAGAAACTATGGCTTTGATGAGATATGGGTATTATTGCTTCTCAGTTATGTAGAGAGAGAGGGAGAAAGATATTAGAGATGGAGGAAGAGAAAAAGAGAAAACATTTTGAAATCAGATTATCATGAGGAATACTACAGATATATCAGGGAAACATTCTTTAACATGAAACACCATGGAAACAAAAATTACAAAAAGGTTATGTATATGGAATGTGGTGTATTTGAGCATAATCTCCAAGAGGCTTCCTGGTACTCAAATATCTTCAGGTGAGTTAACTTTAACCACAGTGATATACTTGAGAGGATTCCCTTCAAAGCCAGAGCTTATATGTGAAAGGAGATAAAGAATCCAGGGACAATGTTCTATCAACTAGAGTGAGCTACATAAATAAATATGTATAAGAGACTGCATAATTAGGTTATTTTTGCACAAGAGAAAGAGGCAGAAAGAAGGCTTGGCTCTCAGTTTTATATCTTTGAGGACTGAATTATGGAAACATTAGAAAATACGATTTTTTTGGCTCAATGTGTGCACTGTAAACGTATTTACAAGGTCAGTGAAGAACTCCAAATTGAAGAAAAAGTTCAGATCCATACATGTACTATATAAAATAAAAACTATAAAAAGGAGCAGGTCCAACTCAGGAATAAAACCATAAAAATTTAAACAAGGAAGTCAAAACTGAAATCTTAGGGGCTGTTATGGCAATACAACATCTGATCAAAAACTGATGGAAAATAAAGTTATCATTGTTAGAGAGACTAAATAACACATGAAACTGTCCAAATAATAACAAATGAAGGTTACACAATTGATATCTAGGAAGATGAGATGAATTTAACCATCCCCCTAAACCTATACATGTTGACTTTAAATAGATTAGAACTAAAGTATAGGGTGTGGCATAAAACCAAGAGCCTAGCACATGCCAGGTAAACATCTACACATGAGGTATACCCTAGACATTTGTAGTTTGTTAAGAAACAAAGTTCTCCTAAGTTTTCCATATTGGTTTCAAACTTCTTATTCCCCTCACTAAGTCTCTTGTGTTACAATGAAGCGTCTATGACACCATCCCTATTACACACACACATATATACATATAAAATATACATATATATAGTATAAATAATTTATAAGTAAAATACTTACATATATACATGTAAATATATATATGAAGCCTAGTAAACAGGCACAATCATGGTCATCTTTGACTATATGAGAAGCAAAATTTTAAAAAATAGCAAAAATAGCACAGAAGGAACTTCCATGCCCCACACTGAACTGACCTGAAGTTCTAGAGCATCCTGCTCATTGGATAATATTTACAAATACTTTGTCTTTGAAAAGATTGAATTCAAAGCCAATACAGAAGTCTGAAAACACAAAACAAGATTCAAATAAACCAAAGGGCCAAAATTACAAATAAATATATATGCAATGATATAATTATAAAATATAAATAATTACCTCTCGCACATGTGCA
Organism: Arvicanthis niloticus; assembly: GCF_011762505.2. Lineage (NCBI taxonomy): Eukaryota > Metazoa > Chordata > Mammalia > Rodentia > Muridae > Arvicanthis > Arvicanthis niloticus. The sequence continues at coordinate 25,002,002 of NC_047658.1, read as the reverse complement.
TATATTGTCATTAAACAAATGGGAAAATGCTTATTATAGATAATAACTTCACCATGGCATACCATGGTAATAAGGCATACTACATAGGACACCTATAGTAAACAAAGGGAAGTAGAGAAATTGGCATTGTCATGTATTATTTTGGAAAACAGTTTGACAGTTTCTCAAAATATTAATATAGGATGGCCAGATCATCTATATATAAAATATAATTTTTAAAAATCAATGATGATGAAGAAAACCTGTTACAATGATTCATAATACATGAAAAAGTCTACTGTTTGTCAGTTTTTTAAATTAATAAAACAAATATGCATTCAGTGGAGCATCATTCAACAACAGAAAGAAATGACGTGCTGGTACAAGCCATGTCATGAATGAATAGATGTTTAAACATAACTGTGAATGGAACAAATCATGTAAGACATAACAGTGCTGGTCCATATGAAATGTTCATACAAATCAATTTCCCACAGATGAAGAGAGAGTTAAGAAGAGCAGTGGTGAATGACTTCTGGTTGTTTGTTTGTTTGTTTGTTTGTTTTGTGTTTGTGGTTGCTTTTCTTACTGGTAAAAGAAGTTTCAGAATTTTATATTGGTGCTGATTTTTGTTCAGTAATTAATATATACTTAAAACACTGAATTATAGATTTTATAGTGGTCAAATTTATCATAACAGAATTATTTATCCATAAAGCTTAGTCAAAACTGTATCTTCATTGTCTCCCAATTTCAGCACCTTGTAGAGCAATTTCGGTCATTGCAGGCACTTGGAATTTCTTGATATTCTTTTTGGGCTTTGACATGGATGTTATGAAGCCTTTTCCTAAAGGAAGTTAGTCTTCTTGCAGCTGCTCTTTTCACACCGTAACTTCAGAAACCACATTGGCTCTCTGAAGCAGAGACTCAACTTTAGAGCTGCATTTTCTTTCTGAATTGTGGACATACTCTCATGGAGAAAGGAGGCTAACACTCCTATGATTTCCTAAAGATTAGAGTGTGGGGTCATCTGCTAAGAGTTGTCTGTATTTGAATATAAATTCCTAAATATTTAAACTTGCAAGGCTTTCCAAATCTCATTCAAGATCACCTTCCACCTTGTCCCTTCCTCTACCATCACCTCTTCCCAAGTGACTTTACCAGACTGAAATAAAATTTCAGTTACATTTCTTTAAAGGTTTGCTTGTCATTTTAATTTGTAATATTTTTGTGGTTTTTGAAGAAATCCACATGGCCTTCAAGTATTAATAGATCTTTTCTCAATAATGAGCTCTTTTGAATATTGTGATAGTACCAACAGACTGATAAAGTTTGTCTTTGGGTTCTTGTCATTTGCTCTCACCTTCTGTTTTAATAATTATTTGTGGGGATTTTTGAAGATAAGACATGTCTGAAGTTTATATTCAAGTAGATGCCATTCAACATATTCATTAAACAGTAAATGTTGGAACAAGGGAAACACAACCTGCGGTGGCATGAAAGACAGTAACAGTCTCTGAAGTTTCCAGAGTCCATTTGCTTTTTTTTTCCTACATAAGCATCATATTTTATTTTTTTATTTTATTTTTACTTACATCTAAAAAACATTTTCCTCTTCATCCTCTCCTCCCAGTTCCACCTCCTTACCTCTCCACACTTCCTCCTCTCTTTCTCTTCAGAAAATGTCAGGCCTCCCGTAGATATCTACCAGGCACGACCTATCAAGTTGGACTAAAGACTAGGCATCTTCACTCCTATCAAGGCTGAATGAGACAAACACAGTAAGAGGAAGGAATCCCAAAAGCAGGCAACAAATTCAGAAATAGCCCAACAGTCCCTGATCCCACTGTTAAGAGTCCCACAAGACCAAGCTACACAACTATAACAGGCAGCTGTCAGTTTTGTTTGCTCTCTCCATTACTGCTACAAGGAGAGATCCCATAGACACCCCATAATTCCATGTGTATGAACAACATCAACAGTCCTGACTTAGAGTTACTTCATTATTTCAGAATGAAACCTGAATGTTCACCTTTTGACAAGCATTTTCTTCTGTTTTCCTAATGAACACCATGGTGTTTTGTTTTGATTTGATTTTTTGTTTTAGACCTTAATTTCTTGTCATAATGTTTCCATTGTTTAGAAAGCACACAGCATTTCAAAAAATATAGTCAAGCTTCTGTTTTGAAATGTAGCTAATGCAAAGATCCATTTCACTTGTGCACAAATGCACATGGTCAAATATCATTAATGCATGAAAAGATTGAGTAAGTTTAAGATAGAATGGCTGTACTTTTCAAATAGTTTCATTCTGTAGTACAATAAAATTCCTATTCAAAGGCAATATCTACACTTCATAAAGAAGTCATTTCGGGACTGAAAGAATGGGGGAGCACAATTTTTTAATGGTCTTGTTGATAAGGAACCATGGCTCACTTGAGGAGGCTTGTGCTTTAGCTGTTGGACCTTAGGTCTCTTATGCCCTGTCCATGCTCCTAATGCCTTTGGAATATAAATACCCAAATTGCTTGAGAAGGAGCAAAACATAGCAGGGGAGAAAGGAGTGAAAGTCTATTTACTTCTGATGGTTTTCCATCAGGAACAACTTTGAGCAGATGGTTGGTTACTTTCCTTCCAGTAGGAATCACCTGTGTGTTCTCTGGATCCTTCATTGGCAGCTTTACCACATGATTCCATGGGATTCTGTTTCCAGATGATACTATACACTGTATATGTTCAAGACTCCCATTTCTTCTCTGCACTATTGCATCCTCAGGATGAAGCTGTTGTGTAGGCCAAAATAAGAGGGGACAACTACAGACTCAGGGATACACAAACACTCTCTTGAGGAAATGCATTTGATGCAGAAAGGAGTCTCACTTTAAGAGTGATGAGATGGTGAGAGGTATTATGAGTTTCCCCACCCATCTCTTTCACACAGTGAGTCAGATGCAAACATTATTTAAGAATTGTATAGTTTTATCCATTCTGTATAAATGAATAAAAGGAATATTTGTAATAGGAGCATGTGAAGGGAATGTATTTGTTCATGAGGCTGCAATTCTAACATTAAATACCTGTTTTCAGAAGCATTGTTTAAAATGCTAGTTTTTGAGACTCAGATATAATTTTTCTTATGATGGAATGGCAGTCACAAACATTTATGTGTTGATTGTTAAATTGAGCCAAAGCAAAACCCATGCAATTGAAAAGATGAATTTAAACTTCTAACATGGAAGTAAATGATTCTTGAAACTCTGGACTCATGAAGTTACATTTTCTCATGTGTAAATTTGTTATATTGCATTTATAACTGTTTCTGAGTAGGTGTTAGAAGATTTCCCAAAAACAATTTCAAGATCTAGGGCTTAATTATTTAAGTTACCCAATAAAACAGGTAGTGTTAAAGTTATGACTTATTCTCTTGGAACTTTATATAAACAGAAAAAAATATAAAACCATTCTTTACTTTAGTTCTTTCTGTCATATTTTTTTTTTTCACAAAATGAGAGTGCTGTCAGTCACACAGAATCTAAGTCATTTCGCTAATAAAATAGATTAGTTATAACTATATTGTTTCTACAAAGACAAGCATATGAATTATATATTACAAAAAAATGGGTGAATTCCATAGTTTTGTGTAAAGCTTCAAGTGTGAATTATAAGACAATAAATTATAATATTACAGAAGTTTCTGCTGTAATGTCTGCTTTCCACTGACAACAATATAAAGATAATTTATGTTTTGTCTTAAATCATGAACCCTGTAGTAATGGAAGACATTAGTTTATAGTGCATCCTCATGCAGAGTCCTCATGTAACAAATAGCACTAATCACATAACCTACCCAGCAAAGTTACTTCAAAAACTAAACTAATTCATAAGAAAATTTAACAGTATTCTGTGGAACAAATAAATACCCTGTGAAACTATTATGAACTGTTTAGAAACATTTTCATGAAATTTTGGATATTCACAGAAAAATAAAATAATTCTCACATGCAGATCAATTGAATGGCATTCAGTTGGCAAGAAAATCTTGCCATCTTAAAAAAAATGGTAGTCAGAGAGAAAGTAATCACAGGACAGTGAATGTGATTTGGTATTTGTATTAGTTGGGAGTTTATTACTGTGAAGAGACACCATGAGCAAGAAAACTCAAAGGCAACTCTGGCTTATACTGTCAGAGATTCAGTCCATTATCCTCATCATGAAAAGCACGTAATCATGCATGTTAACTTGGTGCTAGAAGAACCACAAGTTCTATATCTTTAGTTGAAAGCTGCCAATAGAAGATTGAAATTCCACATTAAACAGAGTTTGAGCATAGAGGGCTCAAAGCCTTCTCCCAAAGTGACACACTTCCTTCAACAAGGCTATAGCTACTGCAATAAGACTACGAATCCTAATAGTGCCATTCCCCATAGGCCAAGCATTCAAACAAATGAATCTGTAGGGGCTAAACCTATTCAAATCATCACATTCCACTTCCTGGCCCCCTTAGATTTATTATGCAAAATTCATTTACTCCAAATTCAAATCACCATAGTGTACAGTCTCAACAACATTATAATGTCCAACATTCAAAGACTCTTCTGAGATTCATGTAATCTCTTAACTATAATCTCTTATAAAATCAAAATCAAAAAGCAGATCACATAGTTCCAACATCACAAGACATATATTACCAATCCAAAGCATCATAATGAATAAAAATGATCAAAGAAAGACCAAAAATCAGGTGGGCAAACTCCAAACTCTGCATCTCCACAAGATATAAATTAACATTCCAAGATATCATAGTGAATAAATATTAAATAAAAGTAAGACCAAAAATCAGCTGGGCAATCTCCAAACTCTGTTTCTGCATGTCTGATACCTAATTCCTTTTAGCTTTGTTGACTGCAACAAAATTCTTTCTCTTGGGCTGATTCTACTCCCTGATAACAGCTTTCCTTGACACTGAACCCACTTAACACCATTGGGTCTCTAAGGCAATTTAAATACACAGCTACTTTTTTTAAATGTTTAAGATCCACATGATTTTCTGGGATCCTACAATGGTCACTTTTCCAACTCTGCCCTTTGCAATACTCTAGGCTCTGGCTAAATCTACTCTACTACTGTCTTCTTAGTGGTCATTCCATGATACTGGCATTTCCATTATGTTGGGGTCTTCCTATGCAACTAGGCTGTGTTTTCACCAATAGCTCTCATAAGCTATCTTCATAATGCCAGACCTCAAATTTTTTGCATAATCCTTTCAGTCCTGGGCCTTCAACTGCCTATGAGGCTACACTTTTTACAATGGCCTTTCCTGTTGTCTCACAGTGACAATTCCCCAGCTGCTCTCCCTGACTCCTTAATACCTGTAAATCCAGTCCACTGGGTAACTCTGACACATTAACAAATCAGGCTGCCAGCACAATATCTATCTATGGAACAGTACTTGTTTATGCTCCCAGGAAATACTTCCCAGAAGGATTTTATCTCAAAGATGTCATTCTCTTTTTAATCACTGCTAATTTCTTAGCTCTAGCTATTCAGCATCAAGTGTCCCAGTAACCCCTTCTATACCTAACTCTAAAACCAGTGTCATGTTACCTAAGCTGCTAACTTCTGCTGGGGCTGGAATATGGCCCCCTTGTTCTATTATATTTTCTTCATAGTTCTGTTTTAAAACATTTCTTTTACTGCTTAACCTTGGCTGTTTTAGAACTTATTCTGTAGACTAACCTTCAACTCAGACAACTGTATGTCTCTGAACATACATATTAATCCTGAATGCTAGGATTAATGATGTAATCCAAAATGTCTGGACCTAAGGTTTCCTTAGTTTCTTTACAAAGATTCTTTATAAGTTCTGGATTGCAGTTCATTTCAGATATAGCTAAGCTGACAAACAAGAATAGCTATCCCAATCCATCCATTGTCAATTTGACACCATTACACCATTATATCTCATGCCCAAATGAAAATAATAACCAGGTTATAATAATGCCTAACATGATATAACTAGCCTTGTTTAACTGTACACACACACACACACACACACAACACACACACACACACAACACACACACACACACACACGCACACGCACACACACACACACCATTAGCTTAGCCGGGTGGAATCTTGCCCTGATGTTACTCCTCCCTTAATTCTATTTAATATCCTTGAACACAAGATTTAGCTCCATTCCATTTCCTGGTGTTCCTTTAATCTTTGAACCATTTATATTGTATTTTTTTCTCACTTTGCTAAGATGGTTCAAAACTCTCTTTGTAGGCTGAATAACAGGCTAAACTTATTTTGAGAATTCTTTTGTCAGTGCAATTAATCTGAGTCTTTTCACATTAACCTTAGACAGACTCTTTAGACAAGGCCAAAAAGCATCCATGTTCTTTACTAAAGTATCACAAGAATGATCTCTAGGCAACATACTAAACATCTGGTCCTCTGAAACCTCTTGAACCAAGGCTCCACAATTCAAATCACTCTCAGAACAACTATCTTTCATGTTCCTACTAGTATGGCTTAGTAAACCTCACTTAAAGCATTCTACTGTTTTCATAATCCATAGTTCAAAAGTATACATTCTTTCCAACAAAAACATGTTCAGGCATGTCACAGCAATACCCCACACCTGCTACTAAATTCTGTCTTATCTAAGGTACTATTGCTATGAATTGACACCATGATCAAGGCAACTCTTATAAAGGCAAATATTTCTTTGGAGCTGGCTTACAATGTCAGAGGCTCAATCCATTATCATTATGGTGGGAGTATGCTATAATGGAGGTAGTCTTGGTGCTGGAGGAGCCAAGCATTTTATATCTTTATCTGAAGACAGCCAGAAAGAAACTCTTCCACAGGCAAGCAAGAAGAGACTAGAATTCCACACTGGGTGGAGTTTGGGCATAAATACTTCAAAGTTCGCCCTCACAGTGACAAACTATCTCAAACAGGGCCATGCCTACTCCAACAAGGCTATATCTCTTAATAGCACCACTCCCCTTGGATCAAGCATTCAAACACATGAATCTGTGGGGACTAAGCTAATTCAAATAGCTACAATATCTACGCCCATTTTCAAGATCATTCTGCTGTCACAGCATCTGGCTGGTTCTGTGTATGCTTTACTAAACAGTATGAAAATTAGAGGCATTTATGTTAATCACATAGAATGCTATTTAGCACAGTATACATATTTATATTTTATATTATATTATGTATTAAATATATTTATATTATATTAGTAAATTTAGAGTATACATTTAGTTACCAGGGTTTTTGTTTATGATATAATTGCATGTACATTATGTAAATCATAATATCAAATCAAAGCCATGAGCACAGGCATCAATAAATAACTGATAGATTGTTTTTTACCTCATAAGTAGATAGATTTAGAAATTTGTTTGACTTCATTTTCTACTGTTTATTTCTTTCATCATCCATTAGTAATTTCTAAATTAATAAACAGTCAGAAAAATTATAGACAAATGTCCCATCAAGAAATAATTTATACTATAGAAGGCATTTGAAAAACCAGTAACTGAAAACAAACAAAGTTATTCCATATTCTAAGCACCACTCTCTGCAGGATTATTACCATGACAGAATTCTAAGTATTCTTAGAACCACAGAGTTCTCTTGGTCAGTTTGCATATATGATTCCTGAGGTGTAAATAGCTATGCTTAAAATAAAAACATGAAACTAATTATATTTTTGTTAAACTTATAAATTTCTAGCATGTGTGAATATTTATTGCCAATGAGATGAGTCATGTGAGGAACCATTGAATAGCAAGTAATGTGTGATCAAAACAATATAAAAGATAAAATTCCTGTTAAGTCCATGACAGAACAAAGAAGACATTCACAAAATTCTCATATAAATTTTGTTTCATGATTATAGAGAATGCAGAATTATTGACAGTAATTGCATCAACTCAGAAACAATCTGAAGTTCAACCAATTAACATTTTCTGAGAATGTGTTTAATAACACTGGAAAATGTCCTTAGATTAGTAGTGGGGTTTTCACTGCCATTATGTATGACTTCTTTCCTGTTGCTTTGGAATGATTTAATCCCTTCAAGTGTACTTTAAAGAATCTCCTTTGGAGACAAGCTGTGAATAAAGTCAGAGACACTATTCTAGTTCAAAGTTCTACATTTTACAAGAGAGAAAACCAAAGCTTAGAGTGAGTGAGAATTCTCTAAGGTCACAGAGAAAAAAAAAAAAAAAAAAAAAAAAAACAGAACTTCCTATGGGGTCTTCTCTATCATATCACTTTGCAAAGTGACAAATATTTTATTATCAGAAAGCATGAGAACTGGTTCCTCCAATTTATTAGAAGAATCTTATTTACAGTAAAATATAAAGTAATATTAAATAGATGTTTCCAACTATATTCAATCCTGATACATAGCAGGCTATAAGGAAAGGGAATTACAGCAAGAAGAGTCTATTTCCCATTCCATGCTCTGTTAATTTTAAAAATAAGAGTTGCCCCAAACATTCCCCAAATCATGTATAGATCTTGAAGGAGAGCTGTTAGTGACTTTTTTCATTGCTGTATACAATTGACTGAAAAAAATGAACATGCCTAAAGTAGAGCCTGTTGGTCCTTATCCTCAAATGTGAAATGATAAATTTTATGCCATTTACACCTATTTATTGAAACAACTTAATACAAATGTGCATCCTAGATATTTGCACAAGTGTTGCTCATGTGGTAAATGCATTGCTGTAATATCAAAATTAACATGGTTAAGTGCATTTCAGAGTGAAGCATAAAGCTATACCATGTCCCTCAGGAAATGTTAAGATATGTTAGCTTAGGTTACAAATTTGGCATGTTGGTTAGGACACCTCAGATCAGTAACAGGTAGTAACATGCAATATAATAATATGCAGTTAGCAAGTTATAAAAATTGAAAATAAATACATTTGTTAAACTGACTTTCATATTCTAAACCAAGATAGCCCAAATGACAAAATTATAACCTAATTTATGTTAATATTCTGTTCAAGGGGAGAAAACAGGAGAGGATTTTTATAAAAATGTGAAATAGACCATCTGATAGGCAGAATGCACATGAGAGAACTCCTAAAAAGAAAACATTGAACTCTAAATCTCATCATTGTTGCTAATAAATAATTGAAGATTATGGGCACGTGGTCTTCCACCTTGACTTTCTTTTCAGTTGTATATCTCTTGCTTATAAAGTCATTTAACGGTTGTATGCAATGTCACACCAGGCATCTGTAGTTCAAATAAGTAAAATATCAGTAACATTAATGCAGATTTTCTTTCTGTCTCCAATGGAGTCTGTCATTCCTCCATCCAAGATGAGGGTAATAATTCCTAATGTCCCTAATTACAAAATCTGAGACTTAGAGTCACAAGGATTTAGAATGGGAACTAACATCTCCTTACCAGCCTTCCCTGGTCCATGGAAATGTGGTAACAATGCCCCTCTCATAATGTTGTCATGAGCATTAATTGTGATAATATATGCAAATAACCAACTCAGAGAAATATAACTTAACATACTGCCATCATTATTATATTACATGATTAAGAGGTTTTGACAAAGCTTAGTTTACCAAAGTGTTCTGACATTTCAGAAGGAGGTCAATAATAACCTTCTCACACTCTTGTGCACAAGCAAGTCAAAATTAGTGAGAATGTTGTTTTGAAGTTCAAGTCTACCTAGAACAATGAAGACATTTCTTATATGTAATGAAAACTATTTGGAGTACAGTACAGGGGCCAGTTCTTTCTCATAAAAAACCAGTACCACTTAGGAAGACAAATTTCAGTGTTCATGATATCCCCAAGAAAAAATGAACCAGGGTCATATTATCTAGTTAATGTCTAAAACCTCCAAATTCTGCTGCCCACGTAGTTAAAAATTTTTAAAGGTGAAGTTATTAAATATATAGTGTAACAATGTTATCTCAATGAGTTTGAGGAGATTTAATTATGCAAGATCATGGCAGACCCACAGCAATAACTCATCAGTGAGAAAATCAAGCACAATGACAAGTCTAAACAGAATGGAGGACCTAGACTCTTCCTATTCAGTAGCTGTTCAGGAACAATGCCCTAAGTCTTAACAATGTCTAAGAGTTAGTAAATGGTACAGAAAAGGTGAGTGTATAAGAGGGTACGAGCCTTACACTACACAGCTTTTGAATGCTGTGTCTATTGGAAAGAGAGGTTTGGATATAAAGAAAAGTTCACAATTAAGGTTCTTTTTGCCTTAAAAATATACAAGATCCTCTTTCTCATGCTCAAGATTGTTCCTTGCTGATCTTTGCACTAAGCCTTTGAATTGACTAGAAAAACCTCTGCATTACAAGCAAAACAAGCAAAAAAAAAAAAAAAAAAAAAAAAAAAAAAAAAAAAAAAACAGACTTGTGAAAAATGAAGTGACATGTTGGCAAAAGGCAGATATGGTTGAAAGAACCAGTTATTATTGAATGTTTAGCTTTTTTTTCTTTCTTCTACAGAGAAATGTGAGCTTATATGACAAATAAGTTCACAAGAAAGATGGGAGAAATTGCCCTTTTGGCACTATAATTTAGAACATCATAGAAATATATTGGATCCTTGCTTTTTAATGTTCTGCACAGATCTTTATTTCAGCTGTTCAATTTATAGAATTGTAAGGTACAGACTCAACCAGCATGACTGAGAACAAAGCCAGCCTCTAGAGGCATTACAATTACTTACATTGAGAGTTAATCCTTGTGTTTTAGCAATATTCATACTATGTATGCTGTATATCTACAGAAATCTAGACCTTGAGAGAATCTAAATATATGTCCACATTCATCCAGATGGAAAGTACTCAGTTCTCAATCTGTTATTCTGAGGAGTCTATCAATGAAATCCCAATGCTACGTATAGAGTCAAATCTGCAAACACACACACACACACACACACACACACACACACACACACACAAATAAAGAATAGAAGTTTTCTAATAGCCTAGCAATGGGAGTTAGAAGGATAGCTCAATGGTTAAATACATACTTGATGCTGTTCTATAGGACCTTGGCTGGGGCAGACACCTTCTCCTGTGAATACACAATATCCTCAGCCATCTGAGAGGAGCCACTGCATTCACAGCAGTGAAGAAACCACTGAACTCAGAACAGCAGGATTTCAGGATTCCAGAAGCAGCCTGAGTCCCAAGAGTTCTTCACCCAGAAGCTCAGGATCACAGAGACATCTGGACTTTGAGGAGTTCTGACACAAACATGATAATTAGAAAGACAGGTTCCATTTAGAGAGAGTGAGTGCAGGTAGCACTAGAGTTAACCAGATGGCAGATGGTGAAAGGCAAGCAAAAGAACATAAGCAACAGAAACCAAAGTTACCTAGCATCATCAGAACTCCGTTCTCCCACCATAGCAATTTCTGGACACCCCATCACACCAGAAAAGCAGGATTCAGATTTAAAATCACTTTTCATGATGATGATAAAAAACTTTAAGAAGGACATAAACAACTCCCTTAAAGAAATACAGGAGAACACAGGTAAACAGGTAAAAGCTTTTAAAGAGGAAACACAAAAATTCCTTAAAGAATTGCAAGAAAACACTAGCAAACAGGTGAATGAATTAAACAAAACTATCCAGGATCTAAAAATAGAAGTAGAAGTAATAAGGAAATCTCAAAGGGAGACTATATTCAAGACAGAAAATCTAGGAAAGAGGTCAGGAGTCATAGATGTTACCATCAACAACAGAATACATGAGAGAGAAGAGAGAATCCCATGTGCAGAAGATACCATAGAAAACATTGGCAGAACTGTCAAAGAAAATGCAAAATGCAAAAAGCTCCTAACCCAAAACATCCAGGAAATCCTCGAAACAACGAGAAGACCAAACCTAAGGATAATAGGTATAGATGAGGGTGAAGATTTCCAACTTAAAGGGCCAGTAAATATCTTCAAAAAATTATAGAGGAAAACATTCCTAACCTAAAGAAAACAATGCCCATGAACATACAAGAAGCCTACAGAACTCCTAATAAACTAGACCAGAAAAAAATCACTCCCATCATATAATAATCAAAACATCAAATGCACAAATCAAAGAAAAAATACTAAAAGCACTAAGAGAAAAAGGTTAAGTAACACATAAAGGCAGACCTATAAGAATTACACCAGACTTCTAACCAGAGACTATAAAAGCCAGAAGATCTTGGACTGATATCATACAGACCCTAAGAGAACGTAATTGCCAGCATAGACTACTATACCTAACAAAACTCTCAATCACTATAGAAGGAGAAACCAAAATATTCCATGACAAAACCAAATTTACACAATATCTTCCTACAAACCCTGTCCTACATAGGATAATAGATGGAAAACTCCAACACAAGGAGGGAAACTACAACCTAGAAAAAGCAAGAAAGTAACCTTCCAACAAACCCAAAAGAAGATAGCTACACAAAGTTAATTCCACCACTAATAATAAAAATAACAAGAAGAAACAATCACTTTTCCTTAATATATCTTAACAACAATAGACTCAATTCCCCAATAGAAAGACATAGAATAACACACTGGATACGTAAACAGGATCCAACATTTTGCTGCATACAGAAAATGCACCTCAGTGACAAAGACAGACATTACCTCAGAGTAAAAGGATAGAAAAAAAATTCCAAGCAAATGGTCCCAAGAAACAAGCTGGAGTAGCCATTCTAAGTTCAAATAAAATCAACTTTCAACCAAAAGTTATCAAAAAAGATAAGTAAGGACACTTCATACTTATCAAAGAAGAATCTATGAAGATGAACTCTCAATTCTGAATATCTATGTGCCAAATGCAAGGGCACCCACATACATAAAAGAAACTTTACTGAAGCTCAAAGTATACATTGCATCTCAAAGAATAATAGTGAGAGATTTCAACACCCCACTCTCAGCAATGGACAGATCATGGAAACAAAAACTAAACAGAGACAGTGAAATAAACAGAAGTTATGAACCAAATTGATTTAATGGATATGTACAGAACATTTCATCCTAAAACAAAAGGATTTCACTTTTATACCTTTTTCTCATCACCTCATGGTACCTTCTTCAAAATAGCCCATATAATTGGTAACAAAACAGGAATCAACAGATACGAACGGATTGAAATAATCCCTTGCACCCTATCAGACCACCACAGACTTGACTAAGGTTGATCTTCAATAATAACAAAAAACAATGGAAATCCCACATACACATGGAAACTGAACAACACTCTACTTAATGATGACATGGTCAAGGAAAAAATAAAGAAAGAAATTAAAGAAGTTTTAGAATTTAATAATAAGGAAGACTCGTCATACCAAAACTTAAGGGAGACAATGAAAGAAGTACTAAGGGAAAGCTCATAGCTTTAAGTGCCTACACAAAGAAACTGGAAAGCATACACTAACAGCTTGACCTGAAAGTTCTAGAACAAAAAGAAGCAAATACACTCAAGAGGAGTAGACAGCAGGAAATAATCAAACTCAGGGCTGAAATCAACCAAGTAGAAACAAAAAGAACTATACAAAGTATCAACAAAACCAGGAGCTGGGTCTTTCAGAAAAACAACAAGATAGATAAACCCATAGCCAGACTAACGAAAGGGCATAGAGAGAGTATACAAATTAATAAACTCTGAACTGAAAAGGGAGACATAACAACAGAAACTGAGAAAATTCAAAAAATCATCAAATCCTATTACAAAAGCCTATACTCAACAAAACTGGAATATCTGGATGAAACTTACAATTTTCTAGACAGATACCAGGTAACAAAGTTAAATCAGGAGCAGATAAACCACTTAAACAGTACCATAACCCCTAAAGAAATAGCAGCATTCATTAAAAGTCTCCTCACCAAAAAAAAGCTCAGGACCAAATGGTTGTAGTGCAGAGTTCTATCAGAACTTCAAGGAAGACCTAATACAAATTCTCTTCAAACGCTTCCACAAAGTAAAAACAGAAGGAACACTACCCGATTTGTTCTATGAAGTCACAATTACACTCATACCTAAACCACACAAAGACCCAACAAAGAAAGAGAACTTCAGACCAATCTCCCTTATGAATATAGATGTAAAAATACTCAATAAAAATTTCAAAAACCGAATCCAAAAACACATCAAAATAATCATTAATTATGATCAAGTAGGCTGTATCCCAGGAATTCAGAAATCCATCAATATAATCCACTACATAAACAAACTAAAGAAAAAAACACATGATCATCTCACTAGATGCTGAGAAGGCATTTTACAAAATTCAACATCCCTTCATGGTAACAGTCTTGGAAAGATCAGGAATTCAAGGCCTATACCTAAATATAGTAAAAGCAATATACAGCAAAACAGTAGCCAACAAAAAACTAAATGGAGAGACACTTGAAGCAATCCCACTAAAATCAGGGACTAGACAGGGCTGCCTAATCTCTCCCTACCTAATAAATACAGGACTGGAAGAGCAATTAGATAACAAACAAACAAAAAACTAAAAGGGATACAAATAGAAAAGGAAGAAGTCAAAGTATCACTATCTGCAGATGATATGATAGTATACTTAAGTGACCCTAAAACTTCACCAGAGAAGTCCTAAACCTGATAAACAACTTTAGCCAAGTGTTTGGTTATAAAATCAACTCAAAGAAATCAGTAACCTTCCTCTACTCAAAGGATAAACAGGCTGAGAAAGAAATTAAAGAAATGACACCCTCCACAATAGTCACAAATAATATAAAATACCTTGGTGTGAATCTAACCAAGCATGTGAAAGATCTGTATGACAAAAACTTCAAGTCTTTGAAGAAAGAAATCAAAGTTCTCAGAAGATGGAAAGATCACCCATGCTCATAGATTGGCAGGATTAATATAGTAAAAATGACCATCTTGCTGAAAGCAATCTACAGATTCAATGCAATCTCCATTAATATCCCAACTCAGTTCTTCACAAAGTTAGGATGAGAAATTCTCAAATTCATTCAGAAAAACAAAAAACCCAGGATAGCAAAAACTATTCTCAACAATAAAAATACTTCTGGGGGAATCACTATCCCTGACCTCAAGCTGTACTACAGAGCAATAGTGATTTTAAAAAAAACTACATGTCATTGGTACAGAGACAGGCAGGAAGATCAATGAAATAGAACTGACGACCCAGAAATGAACCCACACACCTATGGTCATGTGATCTTTGACAAAGGAGCTAAAACTGTCCAGTGGAAAAAGGACAGCATTTTCAGCACATGGTTCTGGTTCAACTGGAGGACAACATGTAGAAGAATGCAAATCAATCTATTCTTATCTTCTTATACAAAGCTCAAGTCCAAGTGGATAAAGGACCTTCACATAAAATTAGATATACTGAAACTAATGGATGAGAAGCTGGGCAAGACCCTCAAATACCTAGGAAGAGGGGAAAAGTTTTTTAATAGAACACTAATGGCTTATGCTCTTAAATCAAGAATTGGCAAATGAGACCGCATAAAATTACAAAGCTTCTATAAGGCAAAGGACACTGTCAATAGGACAAAATGGCAACCAACAGATTGGGAAAAGATCTTTACCTATACCACATCTGATAGAGGGCTAATATCGAATATGTACAAAGAACTCAAGAAATTAGACTCCAGACAACCAAGTAACCCTATTAAAAATAGGGTACAGATCTAAAGAAACAATTCTCAACTGAGAAAACTCAAATGGCCTCGAAGCACCTAAAGAAATGTTCAGTATTCTTAGTCATCAGGGAAATGCAAATCAAAACAACCCTGAGATTCTACCTCCCACCAGTAAGAATGGCTAAGATCAAAAACTCAGGTGAAAATAGAGGCTGGCGAGGATGTGGAGAAAGAAGAATATTCCTCCATTGTTGGTGGGATTGCAAGCTGGTGCAACCACCCTAGGAATCAGTCTAGTGGTTTCTCAGAAAATTGAACCGGAGGACCCAGCTATACCACTCTGGGCATATACCCAGAAAATGCTCCAACATACAACAAGGACATATGCTCCACTATGTTCGTAGCAGCCTTATTTATAGTAGCCAGAAGCTGGAAAGAACCCAGATGTCTTTCAACAGAGGAATGGATACAGAAAATGTGGTACATTTACACAATGGAATATTACTCTGCTATTAAAAACAATGAATTTGAGAAATTCTTAAGCAAATGGATGGAACTAGAAAATATCATCATGAATGAGGTTGCCCAATCACAAAAGAACACACATGGTATTTACTCACTGATAAGCGGATATTAGCCCAAATTCTTGAAATAGCCAAGATTCAACTCACAGACCACATGAAGCTCATGAAGAAGGAAGACCAAAGTGTGGGTCCTTCTTAGAAGAAGTAACAAAATACTCATGGGAGCAAATATGGAGAAAAAGCATAGGACAGAAACTGAAGGAGGGATCTTCTGGAGACTGTCCCACCTGGGTATCCATTCCATGTGCAGTCACCAAAGGTAGACACTGATGTGGATTTCAGGAAGTGCATGTTGACAGCATCCTGATATAGCTGTCTCCTTAGAGGTCTGCCAGAGCCTGACATATACAGAGATGGATGCTCACAGCTAACCATTGAACTGATCATGTGGTTCCCAATGGAGGAGGTACAGAGAAGACTGGAGGAGCTGAAAGGGTTTGTGGTCCCATGGGGAGAGTAACAATACCAACCAACCAGAGCTCCCAGGGTCTAACCTACCAGTCTGGGAGCACATAGGGAGAGACCCATGGATCCTTCTGTATATGTAGGAAAGGATGGCATTGTCGGGCATAGGTGGCAGAGCAAGTCCTTGGTCTAGTGAAGGCTGGATTCCCCAGTGTGTGGAAATTCGTGGGTGGGGAGGTGGAAGTGAGTGGGAAGGTGGGAGTGGGTGGGTGGGTGGGTGCACATCCTCATAGAAGCAGGAGGAGGGGAGATAGGATAGGGTGTTCTGGGTGTGAGGGAAATAGGGAAAGTTGATTACATATGAAACATAAACAAAATATCCAAAAATAAAAATAAAAAAGAATACTGAAACTACATGTTCTCATGAAATGGGAGGTTGGATGACATTCAAATATTCTTAAAGTAAATTTAAAAAAATGTTAGTTTGAAGACAGGACAAAAAGGAAGCTTTCAATAGAAATCCAAAATTTCCAGACAATTTTATTTTTCATTTTTAAAAAATGAACAATGAGTGTTTCTCAAAACATCCTCCTCAGTATGTATGAATGAGCATCTACTAGGGTGATCTGAATGCGACAGATCAAACTCCTGTGATGGGCATATCCGATCAGTTCTATGATGAGAGAGCAGCTAATTTTCTTCTCATTGTGAAGCCTCCAGTAAATACAAACATCTAGAAATCACAGCCTCAGTGTTGGAAGCTACAGAGTTTAGACTTGGCATTAACTAAAAGAGAAAATTGCCTCTCAAATCACCCTTTTTACTGTGTAGATATATATTTAATAAGTGATTAGGTTCTCTCACATGAAAAGGCATTTATCAGTCTGGTTGCATATAGGATATTTTCTGCCTCAAATGCTATTCTCCAACAGGGAAAAAATAAGATAAATTAAATGCTGTGAAGTGATTTACATGGATTCTCAGGGGCATGCTAGAAAATTAGTGTCAGTGCAAGGCAAAATCCTGGAGCACACTGAAAATGGTGGGATTTATCTCCAAGTAAAATGAGCTGCATCAGCACAATCTGTAATAGGGAGGTAGCAATATCTAAGACCTGCACATGTCTGGCAGGATAGCATGCTGGGGTCTTCTTAACACAAGGCATCTGGATTTTCATATCAGTGATATTTAACCTAGAGAGTACAATCTTATTCCGTCATAGATACAACTGGTATTCATAATGGAGAAAACATATTTTGTTAAACAATTTAAAGTTATTTATGGAGTGATGTCCTTCCTGAACTTTGTTTCTGATTATCTTTTTGTATCCATTATTCATTTTTTCTTTTTTAGTAAAAAATAATATAGTAATATAATTTATGTAATAATTTTGCTCAATAAGGTCAATCCTCACAGTTAATCTCTGTGGTGGTTCCTGTTCTTGTCCCAAATTATACAGAAGGAAGCTGTAGCACACAGAAATAAGATTAACACCTTTTAAAGCCAGTAGACCCAATATTAAATTCAAATTTCAGTGAAGCTATGTTTATACGCTTACTGAGTGACTGTGCCTCATGCTGGTAAACCAGAGAAATATCTTTAAATTGAATTTGTCTCATTCTATTTTTCTGATTTTATTTCGTGAAATCAATTCTAATGGCTACTTCTTTTTAAGTCTGGCTTATGTTGCTGAACTTGTTGGTGCATTTATTTGAAAGAGTCAATGCAGTGTTTCATGTATCAAATAATTTCATGATTATATGGTGCAAAGGCAGGCCTATCACGGTGGAGTCTGTACTTCCCAGTCTCTGACGATATACAAGTAAGGAGCACGCCTTGGGTGCTCCTTCAGTCCCAATAGTCCTTTCTAAATGGTGTCTTGACTCACAGGCTTCTTAGTAGTTATTGAGCTTGAGTCAATAGCATGGCCCAAATCACTAGAGTGACTGCTTCTTGGGTAATCTCTAAGACATTACTACCATAGTTATTCTACATTGGCCTTCACAGAAGCAGCAAGGCAGAAGTCAGAGGCCATGCATACAGCTTTCCATTTGACAGTGAGAATCTTCTTGAATATTAATTAAATATCTGGTCTTCCTGTTACTGACAATGGCCAGGGTGGCTTCAAATACTTGTATTTTATTTTATTTTTGTTTGTTTGTTTTTTTTATTTTCTTTTTTATTATTTATTTTATATTTTATTTACATTTCAGATGCCATCCCCTTTCCCCATTTCCCCTCCCTATAAAGTCCTATCTCATTCCCCCTCCTCCTTTTTGCTTTTATACATTTTTTAAAATGTTAATCAAAGGCTTTATAAGTTTGGTAATGCTCAATCAGAAGTGTAACCCAATACCCAACCTAGATATATAAACTATCTTTGACTAGTGGAGACACGTGAATATCTGCCTCCATGCCCCCCTCTTTCTCTCTCTTTCTCTCTCTCATCACCTAGCTTCACCCTTCCTGTTAAAATAAAACTTTTCTCTCAAAATGCAATTAGAGCATAGTTATTCCTAATTGTACCAGTGAGGTACAAGATAGTCCTAATACCCAGTCCATCATTTTGTTGACTAACCAGAACCTCTGTCATCTGTCCTAACTAAAGCACTTAGTTTTGAACCTGGCTTTTTTCTTGGCTTTAGAATGAGTGTCAGCTGAAAACTGTCCACTCAGATCTGTTCTCTCAAAGTAAATAGCCAGGATTGGCTATGAGACTATAGGTCTTCACCCCGTCAGAAATCCAGAATGACTGAGTTAACTGAAATTATGGGAAGCACTAAGCCTAGCTTCTAAAACTTAGCCAATTTATAGAGACCGCTGAACACCTGGAAAGCCCCTATACTACCAAATGTTGGAGCATCAAATCTTCAGCCTTCTGGCCCAGAATCATCTGAAAGACATTAGTGATGCAGAATTATTAAGGGATGATTACTCTGTCTAGGCAGATATAATCAGTCGACTATTCTACAAGTCTGTCCTTTTCTGGACAGTAATTTGTCTGTAGATGGAAAGAGGCAATTCTTGCCTAGTGGCTGTCACCGCACAACTGGAGTAACTCCAAGGATGCTCATTTTTTTCTTAGAATCCATGACAGGAAGCTCAGATCTCAAATCTGAGGCAGGTCTCAAATCAAATTGAACATTAATATAGAAATATTTGTAACGTCAATTCTATGAACTTCTGACATTTGAAAACCAACTATCCATGTAAGGTAACCTGGACTGTTGTCTCTTAACTCCTCTCAGCTATTTCTAAATAAAATATGGAAAACACCCTAACAATAAACTCAAAGCCATGAATTTGCTATAGTCTCTTAACTCATAGGGTAACCGTCCCAAATCAGTTAAAAAAAGTTAAAGAAGGACTGGGTCTAAGCCTTGTATTCCTAAATGTGTTATATAGACACAATGCCCATGAGAGTATCAATATTCATCTCACTTTTATATCAATAAGAAGCTCATACAAATGAAAACCTTAAATTTGAAATCAAAGTAAATTTTGTACCATTTAAGAAATTATAACTTCACCTTAATATCAATTATACATATTTCTACCAATAGGTTGAGGTTATGCAATAAATCCTAGCTAATCCTCCTTGTTCCAACAAAACCACTACTGTTCCAAAAGAAGATAGCCACGCAAAGATAATTCCACCTCTAATAACAAAAATAACAGGAAGCAACAATCACTGTTTCTTAATATCTCTTAACATCATTGGACTCAATTCTCCAATTAAAAGATATAGGCTAATGGACTGGATACATAAATAGGACCCAGCATTTCACTGCATACAGGAAACACACCTCAGTGACAAAGACAGACTCTACCTTAGAGTAAAAGTCTGGAAAACAATTTTTCAAGCAAATAGTCCTAAGAAACAAGCTGAAGTAGCCATTCTAAAATCTCCAGCCCAAAAACACAAAGCAAGAGACTCATGGATCCATCTGTATAGGTAGTTGAGGGTGGCCTTGCCAGGCATCAGTGGAAGTGGATGGCCTTGGTACCTGAAAGTTTGGATTCCCTAGTGCTGGGAAATTTCAAGAGCAGGGAGGTGGAAATGGGAGGATGGTGAGAGCACACCCTCATAGTAATTGAAGGAGGGGGGATGGGGTAAGGGGTTAGGCATCAGTGAAAGTGGAGGGCCTTGGTGCCTGAAAGTTTGGATTCCCTAGTGTTGGGGAATTTGAGAGCAGGGAGGTGGAAATGGGAGGATGGTGAGAGCACACCCTCATAGAAACTCCCAGAATTATATGGATTAGACATGACAGAGGCAGGCTGCCAGAAGACTACATTCCAGAATTCAAACAAAAAATGATTTTGGTACTAAAATTTGTTTTGAGAATTGTATATTGGAGAAAACACAGCCTTGGTGTATCTACTCATCAAGCAAGCTATGAAGACCTGCTCGAACCTCTGATGTCCTGGAATTCCATCTGGATGCAGTGAAGACACAGCATCAGAGGCTTATCAATTTACTCTTCTCCCCACCCCTCTTCTAATATCTCAATGCCTGTAATCAGCTTGAAGAAGTTAATGAGGAGTCGGTGCCCCTATTTCCTGGGCTTGGGGACTGAGGTGGTTAATATTGGGCTGTCTTTCTAGGGAACAGTAGCAACATTTATTACTCAAATGCTCACTTAAATCCTGTGACTAGGTTTGCAACCTAAAAGAAATTGTTACGGTTTATTTATTTATTTAATGTGTGTGTATTTTATTTGCATGTATGTCTGCACACCAGAAATCTCTTCCAATCCCATGGGGCTACAGTTATAGATGGTTGTGAGTCCCCATGTGGGTGGTGGGAACTGAAGTCTATGGAGAAGCAGCCAGTGTTCTTAACCACCTTAGTCCCCAAGCCCAGGGAATAGGGGCGCTGACTCTTCATTGACTTCTTCAAGCTGATTAAGGGCATTGAGATATTAGAAGAGGGGTAGGGGGAAGAGTAAATTGATAAGCCTCTGATGCTGTGTCTTCACTGCATCCAGATGGAATTCCAGGACATCAGAGGTTTGGGCAGGTCTGCTCAGTATGCTTGATGAGTAGATATACCAAGGCTGTGTATTCTGCAATATACAATTCTCAGAACAAGTTTTAGTATAAAGAAAATTTTTTTTTTCCTAGAGGGTTGACACTTTTTTAAAGATGTTGGTTCTAGCAACTTTTCTTCTTTTTTCCCCTTTTAAAAATTGGTTGTAATATTTACATTTCAAATATGCCATTCCCCCCACCACCCAGGAACCCCTTTTCCCATCCCCCCTCTTTTTGCTTCTATGAGGGTGTGATTTTCCAGCTTTTATGATGCTGTTTCTGTTAACATAAATTGCCTCCTAAATTTCTAAATCCTTCCCTTTATGTTACTAAATCTCCTATTTTTTTCTTTCTTTTTCTCTCCATTTTCTCCTTTTCCCCTCTTTTTATCATCTTTTTTTAATTGGGTATTATATTTACCTTTCAGATTTTATCCCCTTACCCCACTTCCTCCCACCACCCAGAAACCTCCTTTCCCATCCCCCCTCCTCATGCTTCTATGAGGCAGTGCCCACACCTACCTGCCCCACTACCCCATCCCCACTCTCAGATTTCCCCCCACACTCTGTGTTCGTTTTTTATGGGACCAAGAAACTCCTCTCCCATCTATGCCTGACAAGGCCATCCTCCCCTACATATACTGCTGGAGTCATGGGTCCTTCCCTATGTGCTTTCAGGCTGGCGGTTTATACCCTGGGGGGCTCTTATATTTTAAAATGCATCCACATTTATGACTGAGATAATTAAACACCAGTGAAAAGTCCTTCTACCCCCAATTTCTGCACTCTGATAAACACTTACTATCATACTCTATCTTTTTTTCTATTAATCAATATAGCAAACTTGTGGGGTTTTTCTTAAGATTTATTTTTATTTTGAATATGTGTGTGTCCAGGAACATTAGGGTATCAGCACATTCATACAGGTAGCTGAAGAAGCCAGAGGAAGTCATCTGATGCAATGGAGAAGCATGATCTTGAGATGCGTGATGTTGGTATTGGGAAGTGAATTTCCATCCTCTGGAACAGCCACTCTCTTACTTACTAAGCCATCTCACCAGTACATCACATAAAAATCTTAGAATGAAGTACTTGACCTCTGATTTATATTTAAGAATTTAATACCCAGTTTATCTCATTGTATCTGAAATATTATACTTCACAAATTATCCCATGATGTGCTATATCACCTTTTGCCTGCACAGTGAGTGGGAAGTTTTCCAGAATGTTGTTTTGTTACATGCTATCTTTTAATTGCTTCTTGTTTTTAGAAAACTTATGATCTTTTCATCCCATTTTCCTCCCCATGCAGTGTCTTACTTTCTTCTGAACTATGGGGCTCATCTAAGTAACATTCTTTAAAATCAATTATAATTTTTAACAGAAAAAGTGTTTAGTTTTTGTAAGCAAGACAGTGTTGTGGAAAAGGCAACAGAACACAAATTGAAAATGGCACTGACTATACTCTTGAAAGGGGAACTTTAAATAAACCAAAGTAAAATATACTAACTTAAAATTCTGGTAAACTGTAGTCACTGGCAAAATCCTCATTTTTTTCAACATTTATGCATACACTGATAACTGCGTTATGGCAAACATGGATGCACAGGCACATGAAACATAGAAATAAATTAATTAAGATTCCTCTTCATCTCCCTGAATAAATCAATAAATCAGATCAGTGATCTGAGCATTTACAGTAAGCCTACAACAATGGCTTTGAAATGTATTTACTCTGTTTTCAGCAACAAACATAGCTTTAAGACAAATCTTAAGTCATTGGGCAATGGAATATAAATTATTACATAAAAATGAAAAGTTTAAATAATGTATATGAAAAATAATTAATAACAATGCAAAATAAATTTATCTTAGTATGGTCTGTGTCGTGCCTCCTTGAAAGTACTGAAGTTAAGTGAGTCACAGAAGCAATGAACAGCAGAGTAAGCCTTCTTCCACCATCTGATGAATGAATCACAATCCAGTTTACTTTAAACAAAGCTGTTGTCCAGAGGTTGAGATGAAATAATAGTCTATTGTTAAATTTGATTTTCTGGGAAACTGGAAATAATTCAGAAACTCAATTGACTACTCCTATCATTTTCTGCCAAATGATGAACATGCAAAATCTACTTTTCATTACATAATTGTTGCACTGAAACACTTTTAAGTAAAAATAGTTTGTACATGCATATTACAGTTTGAGCTGTGACCACTCCTGATCCATAGCATTAGTCACTCCAGATGATGCATGGAGATTGATGTAGAAATGCCCAGTCCACCTAGAAGAATGCCATGTCCCTATGGGAACTGGAGATGCTGAGAAGCATGCTGTTGTAAGGACTTTTTTATAGGCAAAAGATCTTCTGTAGGAAGAGTGTATTCTATGAGCCATCTACTTGAAAAGGTTGTTTTTCTTCTTTCTCCTTAAGAGCTCAAATTCCATAGGAGTATAGATAATAACAACAACCCTTTACCTAAAGCCTGTGACAAAGAAGCATGAATTTTCATAAATCAGATGTATGGATAAGGGGGCTGGTGAGCTGGCTCAGGAGTTAAGAGCACCAACTGCTCTTTGAGAGGTCATGAGTTCAAATCCCAGAACCACAAGTTGGCTCACAACCATCTGTAATAAGATCTTGTGCCCTTATATGGGTGTCTAAAGACAGATACAGTGTACTTTGTGCTGGAACCAGCAGAGCTGGAGTGAGTGGGGGCTGGAGGGCTTGAAGAGAGCAGAGGTTGGAGCAGGGCCTAGAGCAAGCAGAGGGTTAATGAGCGGGGCTGGAGCAAGATGGAGAAGAAAAGGGGGAAAAAGAAGTGTAGATAATTTCATCAACATTTACCTAATGTTTGTGACCAGGAAAAGCATGCTTTTCCTGAACCAGGAACTGTCTCATTAAGAATTTAGAGAAGAACTTCTTCAAATTCCTTGGCTTAGTATCTGTAGTGGTAACAACTGATACTATGGTTACATTATCGCAGAATATCTTTTAATTATGAGTTTAATGACAGTTAGAAGTGCAAATGGAAGGGTCAGTGGCTAGGTCAAGGAAGAATGAGAGGCTCCAGTTAACACATTGTACCATCTTAGAACTATTTTGAAATTTAATGTCTTGACTACAAGTATGTATGTGCATAGCCTGTCATTTACAACATTTATTTAAGGGGCCCAGAGTCATCAAAAATATTCCTGTGGTGCTGGCATTTTTTAAATTGTCCTTGCAGATGATTATTCTACTCGTGTTCATAATACATACCTTTGTCTTCTGTAACTAGAAAATTGTGCTGAGAAGGTGATGCCAAAACATCTGTCCACTCACGTTCCATGTGGTTGGTTTCTGTGGTGATGATGTCATTTGGGGATTATGTAAATGTGGATTGACAATATACTGTTATGTTCCCTAGCCATGCTGCCTTCTTTCAGTATTCCATCAACTTCAATGACTTTGGTTCTCCATTATTAATACTTGGTTATTTTTTTTTCACGTGGATTCTTAATCTGGAATGAGCTACAATCCAGAAATTAAAGATACAGACTTTTGATCTGGATCTTGAGGCATAGAGGCAATGAAAAACTTAGGCCCAGGGCAAGTGGTACACATCTTTGATTCCAGGAGACAGAGGCAAGCAGATCTCTGAGTTCAAGGCCAGCCTGGTACAGAGCAAGAGAAAAGCTTAAGTCCAGCCATAGTGAACCATACCTTTAATCTTAGCATTCAGGAGATAGAGCCATGCAGATCTCTGAATTCAAGATCTATGTAAAGAACAAGTTCTAGGACAGCCAAACTTAGGCAGTGTCAGAGTTGGAAAAGAGACAGCTGGTGATAATGTAGTTGAACAAGGGGCCATAATCCAGCTCCAGCAAGCAGCTTTGGCGATGTGGTTCTGGCTATAGAGTCAAAAATAGAAGGGACTACTGAGACAATTAATGCTGGTTAGCTGGGGCTAAGAAATTATAGGTGATTGAGATAAGATGAGCATGAATGAGGGGAAATCTGGGAAGTGTTTTCTGAGAGCGCAAAGAAGCTTTGTTCCAAAGATAGCCAAGGTTATATATCTCATGCTGCAGCTGGACTTAGTAACATGTAATAATCACCCAGGTGGTACTAGTTTTAAAGGTATGAAGGAGTCATGCAAAGAAGTTGAGGCTTGGCACCACGAAGAAAGCCTATGAGAGGCTATTGGTAAAGCCTAGTTGCAGCAGAAGACCTTAGCATATTGGAGATGCCATTTTCATGGGATAACCAAGAACAGCAGCAGCAGCATTGGTGTGGAGTCAACCAGAACGTTGAGTGCTAGAGACAGCAGAGCTGGGAAAGTGACCCATAATGATTATGTGTAGATCCTACAACAAGAAATGTTGTGCCCAGATCTTGAAAACCCCAAAGAGTCTACCAGGAACCACAACTCTCATGTAAGCACATGACAGCCCTTATTTAAGCTCAAGCTCAGGCCACACACTTCCCTGATGCAACAGGATAGGAGAGCTGCCCTGAGGTCTAGGGAAAGGGGGTTTATAAAGGAAAAAAACACGCATAGGGAGTCTTTACAAGCTTTGGCATTACATGAGAGGGTAAAGGAATGTTGACCGTTAAGCTAATTGGTTTATAGCACTGGGTTAAACCATAAGGAGGGAGCATACATTTAAAAAGGAGCATCTTGACCTGGAAATGACTTATTTTTTCTTAGCTCACTCTGTTGTTATCAGTAGCTGCAGCTGCTGTGTCTATTTTGCAACTTCCAGGGAGATTTCATGATTTTTCTGAGACCTCAAGGGTCAGGCCATGCCTCTCTAAGGGCAAGTTAAGTTAGAATGGAGTCTTAAAAACAGAATAGAGTTTATTCTGCTACCTCAGTCCCTTTAGAATCTGTAATGAAGTTTCCTCGGCTACTTCAAGATGTTTGAGATGCCAGAGCTCTGGGAAATCTGCTGACAAAGCTGTTAACCGGGAGTGGAACCAGTCAGGAGAAATAAGTTTGTTGCAGTCAACAAAGATGAAAAGAAATTGGAGATATAAAGACTGCTTTGATATCAAACATAGAGATTCAGAGTGTTGAGTTTTCCCGGCTGGTTTCTTGTCTTGCTTTGGGGATTACAGTAAAGTAGTTAGATGAATGTCACAAGAGACATTGAACTTTGGACTTTTAACATTGTTGAGATTGCTGTAGACTATGGGGACTTTCAAAGTTGGATTAAGTGCATTTTGCATTATGTTATACTTATGGCCCCTAGAGATTCATGTGTTTCAACAAGCCAATGGGAGCCAGGGAGAGAAATGTGGTGCTTTGAATATATTTGGCCCAGGGAGTATCAATATTTAGAGGTGGCCTTGTTGAAGTAGGTGTGGCCTTGTTGGAAGAAGTGTGTCACTGTGTGTGTGGGCGTTAAGACCCTCATCCTAGCTGCCTGGAATCCAGTCTTTTGTATGAAGACTCTGTCTGTCTTTGTATGAAGATGTAGAACTTTCATTTTCTTCAGCCTCATATCTGCCTGGATGCTGCCGTATTTTCACCTTGATAATAATGGACTGAACCTACAAGCAAGCCCCAATTAAATGTCCTTTATAAGAGTTTCCTTGATCATGGTGTCTGTTCACAGAAGCAAAACTCTAAGACAAACTATGTGTGCTATTATTATCTATTCTATAACTCAGTAATTTCATAATTGTGTCTTTAGGCATATTGCACAGACTTACATTAACCCAAAAACCTGTGCATGTTTATTCACAGAAACTTAATCTAAAATAATCAAAAAATAATCCTCAACAATTACTAAATAAATACAAAGAGGAAAGCCATGCACTGAAATAGAAAAGAGGTAAGGCAGACATTTGTGGTGATTTGGGTCCCACCCCAGGAAATTATTCTGATTAAAATATGTCAGCTTCAGCATTTAGGGATTCATATTCATTAGTGGATGCTTTTCTTAACAATAAATAATTTTAGAAAAAAAAAGTAAATCACAAAGAGAGAAGTGGTACCAGGGCTTGCCTTGCAAATGGTCCTCAGGTATGGGAAAAATGACAATTTCAAAAGTAAAGATACTGTATAATATTTGCTATTGTTTTGGGTTTTACTGGCATGGTCCCAGGCAATTTCCCAAGCCATTTCTGTTCTTCTCCCTCTTAATTTTCTCCTCTCTTCTCTGTGTATATAGAGGACAGATGTTATTTGAGGAACTTGTCAGTCATTGTATGTTGATCTGCTTCTCTTGTTTTCTTACAGTAAAATTTTGATGTGGGTCATGACTTTATTTCCTTGATGGAGCTTAATTTAATAAACCAATTAACATCAAGTAATCCTTCTGTGACTGTTGACACTGAGAGGGAAGCTAGCTTACAGTGCATATTGCCTGAAACTGACAGAGCATTCTCTGCTCGAGGTTCATTCATTCAGTTTTTATTTAGATGTGGCTCATGGACTCAGATAACCAGTTTTATATAGTATTTAAAATAATACTAACTTTCAAGTTTAATAAAAATTTGATTCCCTAGTCAAAAGTTTTAATGAAAAATAATGTTGAAAGACAATAGAAAATGATTGATATAGCTTTTCATTTTTTTATTTTGATTTTCATTATATTTGGTGAAAATTTTACATTTTTATTATTGAGCTATTTTTTGGGTGATTTTGTTGAGATTTATTATTATTAAAGAAAACTCAAAAACATAATCCTATTTTGTGACACTTACTATGAGGAATTAAATGCTTTGATAAGCCTGAGCTTCATTAGTGTTCAACATCTTGTTAAAATAAAGTATACATTTATATTTCCATGAGAAGTCACATATTGACATATAGACAGAAATCTCATGAGCACAAGAAAAAGAAATTTGTATATCTAAGAGCCCACTGCCATCAAAGTGATAAGATCAATGCTTGTCTTGGGCATGGGCTTCTGCTTTTGCTCTGTGATCTTAGACAAGCATTCTTCTAACTGGCTGGACATGGGAAGCCATGGTCATTTTAATAAGGTGGCCCCCTAGTCTCCTTTATCTAAATGCTTAGTCCAGAAGGAGTAGAATTTTTTGGTTTGGTGAAGATTAGAAAGATTAGGAGGTGTGATCTTGTCAGAGGAAGTATGTCACTTGATGTAGGCTTTCAGGTTTCAAAAGTTTATGCCAATCATCATCACCCACTGCCCCCACCTCAGTCTGTGGATTAGGATAGGATATTTTTTCAGCACAGTTCTTGCAATATCTGCTGCTATGATGATAATGGACTCACCCTCTGAAACTGTAAGCAAGCCCCCAAATAAGTGATTTCTTTCATAATAGTTGTCTTGGCCATGATATCGCTTTACAGTAATAGAACATTGACTAAGATAGGCATCAACTTGGAGAGAATAGTGACGGCTACACTCTATTATACTGGGTGGCATTGCTCCTTTTTTATGTAAAGAATTAACAAAGTCAGAGTCAATCTTTACTTATGACCTGGGATCCTGAACATCCAAGTTTATTTTCAAATAGAAATATTTATTAAAATAAACTAATAAAATTGCCATAAAGGAGAACACGAGAATATAATCTCAAAGTATTACATTCCTTCTTTCTTCATGTGCTTGTCTGCTGGAGGAACTGTTAAGAAAACATAATGACAATAGCCCAGCTTCATTAATATTTTCATAGTAATATGCATTATTAGAATTGGAAAATGGAAGGCAAAAAGGCATTGTTTATTATATATTAGTTCAACTTACTTTTACTCATTAAAATAGTTCCAGCTTCAAAGTGTAACTATAAAAATATTTATTTTCAGACAAATCATGACATATTTCATAATTTTAAAATAAGACTTTTAGTGTTTGTATGTATGTAGTGTGTGGTGTGTGTGTGTGTGTGTGTGTGTGTGTGTGTGTGTGTGTGTGTGTGTGTGTATGTGTGCATGTGTATGCTGTAGACATAGTCAAGATGACTTGGAACAGGAGTTAGAGGCAGTGGTGAACAACTGGACAGTATGCTGGGAATTGAACTCCAGTTCTGTGCAACATGAACTCTTGACCACTGAGTCATCTCTGAAGCCCTATATTTGAAGATATTTTTAATATTTGACTGTATAATTGGTCAATTCTCACAGTGTGTTACATTAGTATTTACTGAATCAGAATGTTTGTGTGTCTTTGCCTTTGTTTCTTTCCCTTCTGATGACTGTAGATCTGCCTGAGTAACTTTCTGTTTCTTCCATACTCTAATTTGTTAGTATCTCAGGAAAGTTCTCTGTGTTCTTGAAAAGTCTCTGCTCTGTAATTCTGCATTCTTTCCCACACACAAATGTAGATAATCCATCCTTAACTCAGCCTTGAGAAAAACAGATCTTATTCAGGCACAACTGTCCTTCTTTCTTTATAAACTGGGGGGCTCAGAAGCTCTGCTTTTGGGTCATTGCCTCATTTCCACCACAAATTCATCTCCTTGAAAGCTGTAAAAGTTTCCCAGGGAAGAGTCTTAAAAATCTTTCAAACACAAATCTCAGAGTACAAATTAAGCTTAATAGAGGCCAGTTTATAATTGGTCAGCTGTGAAGGATTTGGGTTTTTTTCTACATAGATCAATAGCAGGATTTCACAGATTATATCCACTCTCTTCGTTGCCACACAGATTATGAATAAACTCAGCAGCCATTGTACCTCTAGGAAAGATTTAAGAACAATGCTTACTATTATTCATTGTAGTGAAAATTTCCCCTAATTGATTAAATACTAAAGACTTCAAGAAGCCATTCACTAGCCGAGAAGCAGTCTGATCTTCCGGGTCTGAGAGGAAAAGGTAAGGCAGGAGGAGGTCACTTCATTTTGGACTGAGGGAGCAACCAAGATGTAGGCTTTGGGGCTGTAAGTTCAGGTGGCAGAATCCACCGGGATCAAATCTTATGTAATACCGTATAAAAAAGGAATTTTAAGAAACTAAAAGTGACCTCAAGGATGAACACATTCCTAATATTTTATATTAGGAATAAATATTTTATAAAGGTGGAGGAGACTACCACATATGGGTCCTTTTATAAAGGTGGGGAGACCAACCACACATAGCTCTCTTTACCCACTCGAGACAGATGAACAAAAAAGAGGTTTTTGGCACAGAGTCTTTTCTATAGATTTGAAGAGGTCCTACTGGCCTCCAAGATTCAGGGTGAGAGTGGATTGCCCTCTGACCACTCTTTCATCAGAAGTTACTCTTGGACAGCTACAGTGTGGAGCATGTGGAGCAAAGAGCCCAGTCTATATAAAGTCAGCCTGGTCCAATTCCAGTCCTGGGAAATGAAAGAAGCAGAGAGGATTCTGTAGGAGGCTCCTGGGGAGGAAGTTGGCTGTGTTGCTGGGAGACTGAACTGCTGAGAGAGACTTGTGGGCTGAGAAGTTCTGTTTTAAATATAGTGCTGGGATCCTGGAATGAAAACTCTGTGTGAGAAAACATAAGACACAAATATATCAGTCTACTCAGGAGCATAAACCTCTCTGGGTCAGCTGTTGGTAACCAGAGACAAGCAGGGAATATATCAGTGAGATCCAATTAGATCCAAAAACTCTGACAAACGTTAAAAGAGGGTGCACTCTCATCAAGATGAGTCCAGTGTTAATCAGCATTTATGTGTCCCTCAACTCTCAAGTAATTGCAAATCAAATCTTGCTTTCTGCAGATTCTCTTTCTAGCCTCGGTATATTTCCCTTGACTTCTCTATTCCTCTACCTCTTTCTCAGTATCCAAAATGTATGACTTACTCAGTCAATGACCTTGAGAAAAAATTGACTTTTATTAAGGTTTTCATAGGCTTATAAATTACTTTTTAATCTCACAAGAAGATTGATGATAAATAGACAATCCTGGATGAAGTCACTTCTTTGATCCATGTCATCTAAACATTAAGTTAGGCTTTCTTATTATTCAACTTTTCTTTCCACCCTACTAGCTTTTAGAGTACCAGATCTACTTTTTTCAAAATTACACACTGTTACTAAGACTTACTTACAAATAAAAAAAAAAAAAAAAAAGTCACTGCTGCACATGTTGGCCTTCACTGGCTTCAACGCCATCTGCTGCTGCTTGCATATGCTTCCTCACACAAACCCCCATAACCTGCTACTCATATAAACATTTTAAAAGTAATTCCTATATGGTCTGTCTAGATTCAGATTGCATGTTCCTAAACCCAAGGTCTTCTAGACTTCAAGGTCTGTGTCAGACCTCCTCTGTTAACCAGAATGCATTCTCTGTATACACTATTGCGACTCATTCTGTACTTGTTTTCTTTCCATTCCCCATTCTGTAAAAGAAGTGAGTGCATATGTATTGATATGTCTTCATGTTTAGTATTTTGTCCTCTGTATAGATTGGATATAGTACATCATTATTGAATGAATATAAAATTGGATGAAACAGGAGAGTCTGACTGCTAAAGAGAATAGATATAATTGCTCATGTATTAAATGGGAAAATGATAGCACCACTTCATAGGGTGTTTATCACATTTGAATGATTGAAAATGCTTGAATACTGTTTGGTGGAGAGTGGCCTTTCCATAAGTATCACATGTTTTTCTGAGAGGCAAGTTCAGTGGTAATAAGAAACATAATTCAGCACATAGACTCATACACAAGAATCAGAGAGAGGCAGTTGGGAATGCTAACTAGAATCAGTGACCTAAGAAAAGAGAAAAATTAACAAAATTAGCTCTCCAGCTCCAAATTCTCCTCATTAAGCTGCACAGTTGTGAACTTTAATCCTACTAATTAAAGTATTATAAGATAGCATGGAAAATGACTAGCATCAAAAATGAGTGAAATTTTAACAGCAAAATTGACATAATTATGGACAGGGCCATGGATCATTTTGAAACTCAATAACTAACAATTCCAATAACCCTTGCAAAAATGTTGGGTTAGCATTGACACTTTAATTTTATATATTTTAAGCCTAATTTTACTATTAGTTATGTGGCTGAGTATGGATATGTATACACAGATGCAGGTGCCTTTATAAGAGGCCTCAGATTCCTGGATCTTGGTTTAGAAGGAGTTGTAAGTTCACACAAGGTTGGCGATGGGACTTTAAACTGAGTCCTCTGCAAGTGAAGTGTGTACTGTTAGTACCTTTATCCTTGCTTATTTTGTGTAATGGGAATAAATGAAAGTATTAGATGCAAATTGTTATAAAGCAAGAATACATCATTTATGTTGCTAGAACCAGTCTCAAATACATTCAAACAACTCTCTCTCCCCCTCTTTTACACACACACACACACACACACACACACACACACACACATTCATTGATTCAACCACATTACTGAACTAACTTATAAACTAGACATCAGTGAAGAACAAATCAAATGCAAGACTGGGAGCTGGAGATTGAATAAAAATCAATTAAAGAATATTATAAAAACTGGGATCAAGAGGAAGGAAAAGCCTGAAGGACTTAATGGATAAAATCTCAGTGGAGATTGTTAACAGACTAAAGAAAGAAAGTACAAACTAAGAGACATGTCTTCTAAAAGGTTAGAGTTAGATGAAAATAAATAAATAAAATCCAAAAGAATGTAGAAAGTCTCTGAGGCATAAAATACCAGCATGTGAAAAAAAAACTAATTTATAAAGAATGTTATATTGAAATAACATTTTTTTTTTTACTTTTGAAATAGGTATAATACATTGGTAATCAGAGCGAATTTTAGGGCTGTGTCATACAGAAACAATTTTGATATGTGTTCCTTTTTCTAGAGTAACAAAATTCTACTTTCTGTTTACATTCTACATACCCTTTTCTCATGATGGTGGCTAGTGTTTACTAAAAGATGTGTGATGTCTAACTTTTATCAGCATGAAGTCTCAGGATTGTATAAACAATACCAAAATAGTTGGCTGTATGTTTCATCTCTATTTAGTTTGTTTTCCTAGGGAAGCATTGCTTTTCTTTGACATTGCTTATTCTCCCTCTGTAGAGCTTCCCATCTTCCCCACCCTCTCTCCCTTCTTCGTTCTTCTCTCCTTTTCCCCCCTTAGAGTCAAATGGAAACTTTTTCCCAGAAGGTTGCTTATAGCTATTTGTTTTGAATGTATTACAACCTAAGTACTATCTGACCATCAGTAAGAGTCAGTAATGATTCCTTAATGTGGAAAAATCTAAGTTGTAGAAGGGCAGGTGTTGCTTAACTTCCTTGCACTGTAGAGAGCAACATGTATGGACTGCACTATGCAGCTAGTTTTTCAGAAAGCACGGACAGTAGGCTGCAAGAGGAGAGTTAATGTAGGACAGGTATTTTTGTTTGACTTTTATATAAAGTTGGCATATAATTAAGGACATAAAGTATACCACCATTCAGGTTTCCCTTTTATAAAATAAAATTCATTAAAACCTTACATGGAGAATCTGATAGAAAATGTTTTAATAGATTGTGAAAAGTCTCTGACCTATTTCATTATTAGTTCTCTCCTCTTCCAGCATTTTAGGATTTGATTGACTGGACTGGCTGTGAGCTTCAATTTATGAGAGTGAGTCCAGGCTGTTCAAAACACAATTTCAAAAAGGATGTATGGTAACTGTAAGAAAATATTATTTTTATAAGAGGTTCTATCTATGCCAAGATAACTTTAGCTTATGTAATTGTCTTTTCCTCCTCAATTTTTGAGACACAGTTCAGTGTATTTGACTCTTATACTTTGTATAATACTGCTTTCTTTTGAGCTAATATTGATTTTTCTTTGAGGTTATATTTTGCTGAAAATTGAAAATATTTTTTCAGACCAAATGAAACACTATGTTTTGCTATCACTAATCTTTGTGAATAAGATGGATTGCTAACATGATTGGGTGTCTTTAAAAGTCATAATCTACCCATTATCCTATAACCCCATAGCAATTTTAGCTGAAGTTTATTTCAGTTTTCAGATTTTACATTTATTATTTATTTTGTAAAGCTCTAAAAACTTAAAATCAACATATTTTCTCAAATATATGGAGAGTTTAAAACTTCTTAGTAACATCCACTAGGTTTTAAATGTATCTCTTTAATTTTTTCAGTTAAACTTAATTTTTTTTTATTAGTAACTTTTAAAAAAACGTTAATCAAAGGCTTTATCAGTTTGCTAATGCTCAATAACAAGATGCCGACACAATCAGAAGTGTAACCCAATACCCAACCTAGATACACCAACTACATTTTTTTTTTTGTAATCAACAGCTTTATTTTCCTAGAACTCAAATTGTGTATTGTTCTCAGAGTTACACTTCCAAAGCTACAGTCAGCAATTTTTCTTCAGAGCCCAGAGGAGGGGTAGGAGTAAAAGACAACAGAAGGGGCATAAGAAACCATGAGAAGAGGCTGGAGGACAATTTCCCTGTCTTCTCAGTGGGCTACAAACTGGGTGTGTGAAAACACCAGCTCCAAAGAGAAAGCCAACCCCCATCAGAAGGTGAACCTCTGGTGCACCTCAAAAATGGGTCAGCTGTGTGGAGAAAGGAACAGAAAGGGGAGCACACACAGGGCGGGTTCACTTTTTTTTTCTTTTTATTTTTTGTGGGTTTTTTTTTTTTTTTTTTTTGGTAATTTTCTTTTATTAAAAACATTTCCTAAAAAACTGTGTCTTTTCCTTTGTCTGGGTGAAATATCTGACTACAGGCTGGCCTTGAACATTGGAAAGTGGGAAGAAGGCAGCAGGTCTCCCCAGGCTATCACCTCTGCCCTGAGATCTAAAGAGACATTTCCTCAATGCAAATCAGTTGATCCTTCAGCTCTCAGCTCTCTCCAGGTCCTAGGCCTTGGAAAATCCAAAGTCTAGATGTTACAATTAACTACAATTCCTTGAACCCCGGTGTCAGGGAAAAGTGTTCCCACAAATCAGCAAGGACTTATGTGCGGGTGGGAGCCCCTCTCCCAGTGTCCTATTTCTTGAATGGAGGCAGATGTGAAAATAGGTGGGGGCTAAAGACAGGAGCTCAGGTAGAGGATGCCACGCATGAACCCACACTTATATTCCTTTACCTCTACTCCTGCCCCAGCCCACCCCAAAGGTCTAGAATGCCTGCAGCAGGGCAGAGGTGTCAAGAGGTGGAACAGCAGCCCAGACCACAACAGAAACCCTAGGAAACAAATGTAAGGAGATACAAAGGCCTTATTTCATCCTGGGGCACAAGGCCCTGCCTGACTCAGATCACAGGGTGTATACGGAAGGGAGCTGGAGGTGAGGGCCAAGACAATCTCCAGGAGTGGGCTTAAAGAGGAGAGAGTGAGTGAAGGAATAGGGTGAGTTGGGTGGAAAAAGGGTTCTCAGTTTGCAGGCCACGGCCAGTTTCCCCAGTAGCACCCAGACAGCAGCGGGATGGGGCAAGGGCTCCTCTTGAAACATTGGTGGCTACCAACTACCTTTGACTGGTGGAGACATGCAAACATCCGCCTCCATGTTCCCCCCTCCTGACAGGGAAGCTGTCAGGAGCAGACAGGTCTCTAATCAAAATGAAAAATAATACAGAAATGTTTGTAATGTCATTTCTGTAAACTTCTGATGTTTGAAAACTAATTATCCATGCAAGGCAATTCCTTCACCTGTTTGGTGTGTTCTCTTGTAATTTGTGTTTCCGCTTTAAGGGCGTCTACCTGTTTACCCGTGTTCTCCTCAAATTCTTTGAGAGTATTATTTCTTTCTTTCTTAAAGTCCTCTATCATCATCATTAGAAGTGATTTTAAATCTCAATCTTGCTTTCCTCTTGATATGGGGACTTCAGGACTTTCTAGTATGGAAGAACTAGGTTCTAATGATGTCAAGTATCCTGGGTTGCTGATGCTTATGTTCTTGTGTTTGTCTTCTGCCATCTGGGTCTTCTTGGTGCTACCTGCACTCATTGTCTTTGACTGGAGCCTGTCTTTCCTATTATCTTGGTTGTTTCAGAACTGTGTGGGGTGGGTGTTACTACTGGGGTTAGAGCTGGGGTCCAAAATCTGACTTGAACTTACTATGTATCTAAACCTAGCCTTGAATGTCTGATCCTCCTGAATCCAATTTTTAGAATGCTGAGATGACAGGTATATACCATACCTAGCTCACACACAAATTCTAAGATGAAGTTATAGACACTGTGCCATTATTAAAAACCAGTTTTAGGGAAAAGTCCAACCATGAAAGGGAATTATTCAGCCATGCAATACATAATGCCATGCTGGACATAATTCTTCAAGCTGGTAGGTAATTAGTATGATCATTTATATATATATGCACACACATTGATCTTTATGCATTAGGTGTTCTAGTCTTAGTTTATTTTCTAAAAACAGTTACCTCTCTGTTCTTAAATACTGTATTTAAGTAAAGCCTGGCTTCTTTGAAATCCCTCGGATCCAAGTAAGCATGTACAGATCATTTGGCATACAGAGGTCTATAAAGTTAGAACAGATTTGTTTGTGACAGATGATGCAGTTCTCACTTTGAGGACTGACATGAATATAAATCCCACAGCATATGAAAGGCTGTTCTGTCAGAGACTCATGAAGCATTTGGAGATGTCTTTTCAGTTTTAACCTTTTGGCTATTTTGAGACTTAAACTAGTTTCCAGGCATCAGATTTATTGCACAAAATGTCTGACTAGCGATAAATCAATATATAGCAAGACATCATCCATTCAAGTCTGAGAAATAACTGCCCTCATTTGTAATGATATACAGTATTTTCCTCAAAGTCATTATTTTTCTCGAAAAAAAAAAAATGAACCCTGTAACCATGTTACCAGATATCACAATCCACACACAAAGTCACAGTTCAGTGCCGGCTAAGACAAGTTATACATTAACTTATCACTCTCAGAAAAACCTCCAAATCACAGGTCATCAGGACAGAAACTTGTAGTTACAGCATTAGCATGAGAATAGAAAGTTGCCAAACATGTCAGGGTAATATTAATATTATTAATTTGTCTTAATTTGGCAAAATCTCTTTATTAAGCTCATCCAAATATCTATTTGGACAATACTTTTGCAAACTTTTTCCATATGCAATATTAATTCTTCTTGCAGCTTCCCCCAGGGCTCCTTCACAAGCCCAAATTCTATCTCTTAAAATGTGTCCCATAATCTCCTTAGGCAAGCAGTACCAGGGGGCCAAGTCAGTATGTTCCAATCTTTTCAGAAAGGTCAGTTCATCAATCCAGTGGCCTCCCCACAGGCTACAAACCCTTCTATTCATACTTTTATATATTTTTATTATATGTATATCTTCTAATTTTTCTCAGCAATATTTCTGCATTAAACTTTCCATTATTAAAGATCTTTCTTTATGGGAGCTCCGGGAGACCCAGCTACTTCTTCCTGATCTTGTTCCTTGTATTGTCTATGGACACCCCTGTCCTTAGTGACGCAGGCCCTTTATTCCTTTTCCTTGTGATCTTCAATTCTCTAACTACTAAAACTTCAGGTTTCTTAAAAATACTTTCCAGTTTCAAATATTTCCTGATACAATTTAATCCTCATGACTTGGCTGAAATTTCACACCAAAGGCAGTCAGTCCCCACATCAGAACGCTTTGTCCTGATATGCCTGAGTTGGCTGCTTAAGTGTCCAGAGCCAGAGAAGTTGGTTGCTAATAGACATTAGAGCCATTTCTGTCTCTAGGAATGCCCTCAATTCCTTTATCTAATTTTTTTTACCAGAATTATATTTCAAGGCAAATATGTTATAGAAAATGTTAAAACAGACAAGCATACAAGAAAGAGCAGAGCCATCTAGAAAGCCAGAGATGCAAAATTCAGGTTAATGGCACTCCTGCAGCTGAAACTGTGTCATGCAGCCATGTTGGTCGTCATGTCTCACCTAACATAAAATAAATTATAAAATTACATTTTTCAAAAATTTTACATTAACATTTCAGAGAAATCTTGGTTATAACAAAAAAGATAGCTTTAGAAAAGAATTGAAGTTGATGTCAAAAGTAAAAATTGAATTGTGGGTTTTAGTATTAAATGGGCTTTGAAATAAGCTAATAACTTCTTTAATGTTTTACAGGATATAATATTATTTTCTCACAGACAATCAATTTCAGACAAAGTCAACATGTTGAAAATGTCCTCAAAGTAATCAAAGTAAAATATAGATGTTTTATTCCTGAGGTCAGCTTGGCTGTGGTTTGACATTTGACTCAGTTTACTTAGAAAGGTGAGCCAGTGTAATCTTTCAGGAAGAGAAAATTTATGTATTCCTCCATCTACCATTTAGTCAATAGACTAATGAATTACTGTCAACAGAAAAAAATTGCAAAATATTATTGGCTGAAATAACCAATTACTGCACACTGCTACTCTCCACAACCATGAAAATCTCGTTATTTTTCATCTTGACATAAAGCCATGGGCTGTCCTGACTCTGAACATTCCGTGGTGATCCTGCCTGCCAACAATCTCATGCTCATTCTGTCCTGCCATGCTTGACTAGGCTGGAGTCTCTGGCCTCTGGCCACTTCACTAAAGTAGTAGGTCCTTAACAGGATGTGGCTGGAGCCTTTATACTCCATCCCAACCCTCTGTCTGGAACACTGAGGCTCACTGGCTCCTCTCTGTACAGGGACTCTCAGTGTCTCTGTGATCAGAATGACACTTGTGTACAGTTTTAGGCCTCTCATTGGGTGGACCAGAATTGGGCTGTTGGGCCCACAGCAGATTAGCCTGCTCTTCCTGCTCACTTCCTGATGTTTACAGGCCTCGGCTCTCCCTAGGGGCAGCTTTCCAGTAAGCAGTGGACTCCTTTACAAAACTGTTCAAAGTACAACTTGTCCCACTCCCTCCCATGCATCCCCAGCCATTTTTCATAGGGAGGGTTTGTGCCTCTACTTGGGATAGTTCTCAGGTTAATTTGTATTCTGCGTCATATTTGAGTGTCATATGGAGAAATTAGGTCTTGTTTTTTCCTCACAGCCCCATATTCCCAGAAATGAGACTCAGAATCAAAATATACTTACAAATACCTTGGCGAGGCATTTCTTTTACTATGTCATAACTTAAAATAACCCTTTCTTCTAACCTACATGCTGTCATGTGGCTGGTTACTTGGACTCAGGTACAATACATCTGTCTCATCCCAACTTCCTGGAGAAATCTCCTATACCTGGCACTATCCTAGTATCTTTTCTGCCTCCTGGATATTCTACCTCCTATTTCCTGACAAAGCTACAGGCCATCAGATTATTGGCAGGTGCCACATTCATAGAAACAGAAGATATTCTCTGAACATTGCTTGTCTGAGATTATTTATTCCAAGAGTTTTTGTGTTGTAGTTAACATCAAGATGGATTATCTTTTTACTAGAACCTTTTGTAATCCTGGACTTATAAACAGAAATTGTTGAAATTTGGCTTTATGATAGAATATCTTAGCCTCTCCATCTATGGTGATTAAAAGTTTTGCTGGTTTTCATATTCTGGCCTTGTATCTGTCATGTCTTATAATCTGCAGCATATTAGTTCAGGCCATTATGGCTTTTAAAGTCTCCATTGAAAAGTTAGGTATAATTGTAATAGGCCTTTCTTTATATGTTATATGGTCTTTTTCCATTATAGCTTTCAATTATTTTTTATGTGTATGTTTATTGATTGATTATTATGTGGCAAGAGGACTTTCTCTTCTGGCCAAATCTATTTACTATTCTGTATGCTTCTTGTACCTTTATAAGCATCTTATTCTTTGGCAACCCAATCATAAAAGAACACACATGGTATGCACTTACTGATAAATAGATATTAGCCCAAAAGCTTGAAATACCCAAGATACAACTCTCAAACTACATGAAACTCAAGAAGAAAGAAGACCAAAGTGGGGGGTTTTTTGGTCCTTCTTAGAAAGAGTAGCAAAATATTCACTCACAGGAGGAAATACGGAGAAAAAGTGTGGTGCAGAGACTGAAGGAGAGGCCATCTGGAGATTTTCCACC
This sequence comes from Arvicanthis niloticus, assembly GCF_011762505.2. Classification (NCBI taxonomy): domain Eukaryota; kingdom Metazoa; phylum Chordata; class Mammalia; order Rodentia; family Muridae; genus Arvicanthis; species Arvicanthis niloticus. The sequence goes on along the minus strand of NC_047658.1, from coordinate 24,961,427 downwards.
TAGGAATCCATCCCATGTGCAGTCACCAAATGCAGACACTGTTGTGGATACCAGGAGCCTGATGTAGCTATCTCCTGAGAGGCTTTGTCAGAGATGGATGCTACCAGACAACCATTGAACTGATCCTGGGTCCCCTGGAGTCAGAGAGAGGACTGAAGGAGCTGAAGGGGTATGTGGCCCCATAGAAAGAGTGACAATACCAACCAATCAGAGCTCCCAGTTTCTAAATAGACAGCCTGGGAGCACATAGGGAAGGACCCATGGATCCAGCCTTATATGTAGTAGAGGATGGTCTTGTTGGGCATTGGTGGGAGAGGAGGCCCTTGGTCTTATGAAGGCTGGATGCCCCAGTGTGGGGGAATTCGAGGACAGGGAAGTGGGAGTGGGTGGGTAGGTGAGGACACACCCTCAAAGAAACAGGAAGATGGGGGATGAGAGAGGGGGTTTCCAGAGGTGGGGGGAATTGAATAACATCTTAAATGTAAATAAATAAAATATCCAATAAAAAAAGTTTTTCTTCTATCATTTTGTTCAAACATTTCTGGGCCTTTGAAGTAGTGTTTGTCTCCTTCCTTTCTATTCCTACTGTTTTTAAGCTTGGTCTTTTCACCAATATATCTATTTTTTCCATTATATAGTCATCACCTTAGATTATCTCGTCTATCTCTTTTATGCTGTTGGGGAACCTTGCTCTGTAGTTCCTGTTGAATTCCTTAATTTTTCATTTCCTAAATTTCCTATGTTTAGATTTTCTTTATTGATTCTTTTTTTCATTTTCAGTTCTTAAACAAAAATTTCCCTTTCTTTCTGCTGCTTGTGTTTTCCTGAATTTTTTAAAGAGATTTGATCATTTCCTCCTTAAATGTCTCTCTAGTGTTCATACAGGTAGTTTTAAGGTCTTTTTCTTATGCTTCAACTATGTTTGCATATCCAGGGCTTGCTCTTGTATAATACTGAGATATATTGCCCTGTCTGTTATTTTTTATGTTTTTACATTGGTGTCTAAGGGTCTGGGATTGTGATGATTATGTTTAGGTGCTAATTTCTGGATTTGTCAGGTTTTGGAAGGGGAGCATGGATGTTTTACTTCTTGTGTTCTGTTTTTTTTTTTTTCCCCCCCTGGGTTTTTAGAGTATAATGGCTAAGTCTTCCATGGTAGCAAATTTTCTTTGGATCTGAGATTTGAGGTCTATGGGCTTCCAAGTAAAACACATTTCTGAGTATTGGGAACTGACCCTTAGTAATGTGGCTAGCCTAGAGATTTGAAAAGATTCACAGGAATGAGGAGAAGAGATTGTTCAACTATGGTCTGCTCATTTTGTCTCCTTGGAATTAGGGGAGACTGTAAACAAAGTTCACCCAAGAGGGCCTGCTATGTCACTAGGGTGTGCGGGTAGATCCAGAAAAACAAAGGAGAGGAGCAGATCTAAGGACCAAATATTGCCTTCCCTGGTAAGAGTTATCTGTGGGTTAGTACAGAGTGCCTCTGTGAGCTGGTGGCTGTGACAAAGCACCAAGTGGGGAGAAGGAGGTTAGAGGTCTGTCGAATCCACAAGAAATGTAGGCAAAGAGTAAAGGAGGGCTGCAGCATCTGTTCTCTTCCAGAGATAGAGATTGCACTTGGTAATTGGATCTGGGTATCAAAGAGAAAGTTATAAGTTTTAAGTTAATTTCAAAGATTTTGCATATATTTTTGAACCATACATACCAAAAGAACTCACAATGCCTGAATAACATTTTAATGCAACTCGTCAATTCTTATCAGTGTGGAACAAATAATCAACACGTATTTTATTCAGTGGCATAATAATTTCTGTAGCCTCTCTACTAATAAATTGTTTATGACTTGTTCATTATATCATTATTAAGTATATGATTTCTTATAAACATTGTTATTCATCATTATACAGAATTATGGCATGCATAAATTTCTATATCATTACCTTTTAGATATATTTTCAATAGAAAATAAGCAGGAAGGAAGGATATGTAAGTAACGTACAAATTCTCTGAGATACTGCTTTCACAGCAGAATGATTTAAGAAGTCAGTAACCCACTCTGCTTCACGTGTTACATTTCTTATAAAATTTAACCAAGCATCTCAGAAAGCAATTTAAAGAGTAGAGCCAAGTCCTAGTAGTGATAGGCAGATAAAAGTGTACTCAATTGAAATAGCCCCGAATTCTTTGTAAGTAATTGAGTTTGCACTTTTCTGGAAACTTTTAACTGAGATGAAGATGTTCAAATTTGTGGTTGAGTAATAATATATCCTACACAATTATAAAATTATAAGGTAGTTACTTTTGTATTTTATCTGAAGTTATGTTTAAACATTGTTTTTTTTACTTTACTTCCATGAAAATGAAGCACTCATTTAAATGTTGATTACATAAGCAGCAGAGGAGTATATCATCCATACACTAAATAATCAATACCTTAGGAATTTAATCAGCAGCAGTTTAAGTGCTTTATGACCTCATTGCAATTGTTCCTGTATTTGAAGTCAAGCTTTTCTTTATCTTTTTTTTTTTTTTTTTGGAGGGGGGGTGAACATTATCAATCTGTAGGGAGTTACTCCCACTATCAGGGATAAGAATGAATGTAAACATAAAGAACATGCAAACAAAAAACAAAGCCCTGAGGCAGCAGAGCCCTAGATCATGCTACAGAAGTGAGTGCTGCTACTTGAAATTCAGAATTTGAATAGGAAGCCTTTTCTCAGAACTTCCAAAGCTCAGTGCTTGACCAGATCTTAGTGGCAGGGCCAGAGGGCTTTCAGATACAGCCAGATACCTTGGAAGCATGAGCTAAGAAAACATAAGGCTGTCCAAGATGCTGAGTGGCTGTGGCCCACCCTGCTCACATGTACCAGCAGAAAATTGCACACACACACCCCCAACATGCATTTTCTCTTCTCCTTCTGAGATGATGGTACAAACAATAGATTACTGGACTCCAGTTTGTAAAATAATTAACAGAGATTTTTATCTCCCTTTTCATTGGCCATGTATACATTAGTTTCTATGCATATATAATTGCAGAACTGTTGCTCTGAATATTTTGCTCCTTTAATATTTAATATTTTGTTGCCTTAATATATTACAATAATTTCATAAATTGCCTTGTCTCAGAGGATTCAGAAGAAACTCTGTTAATTCCACTCTCTCATGAGCAGTCATTACCCCTTCAGTTAGAGACCAAGTTTCTTAACCCCCTAATTTCTATTTGAAGAAAAAAATTCTTACCTTTTTAAAAAACTCAGCCCATCATGTTTGGTTTTCCTGCTGTTGGGGTCCCTGCAATCATCAGAAGCTAGCTGTAAAATGATACACAAAGAGGTAAGAATTATCATTGGTTCAATTTTCTGAAGGCAGATAGTAGCTGGTTTATTTTAGTCATATAGGGACAGTACAATTTTGAGAAAAAGTTTTGTGAGAACAAAATTTTTGAAACCAACATTAAAACAACTACAGAAACTCATGGTCAGCAAAAGACCACCTACAACATGATAAAAATAGTTATAATGAAAATATCAAGACCCACCAGGGACAGAATGACCAAGAATAAAGGGACGTGCCCCAGACAAGTCCAAACAAGCCCAAGTGAGTAATTGGCCATCTGGTGTTTTTTCCTCTCCCTCCCTCCTGGGAGGTCTGAGGTTTCATGGTCACAAAGACATGCAAGGACATGTCCGGACACGTACAGACACGTAGTTAAAAATAACTAGTCATCCTGCCAACTCAACATCCTGCCAGTTCAAAATGCTTACGCAAATTGCTGATATTTGGAGTATCCAATCATACCGTGCCAAACTTTCCTGCCCTCTCCAACCTCTACTTATAAATATCCCCAGTTTCCTGGGTTCTGGGTCAAATTTGCTTTCTTCTGCATGAGATACAGTTCGACCCGAGGGCCCTCACCATTAAACTGCCTCTGCTGTTGAATCAAGAAGGTCTTCTGTGTGTCATTGGGTGCGTGTCGATCCGGACTTGAGTGAGGGTCTCCCTGCGGGGGTCTTTCAGTTTCCTGATTATGGGATGGGAGAATTTTGGAACAAGGGGGAGCCTGTCTAGAGCAAGCCTGTGGTCCAGTCTTATCCAATCCTGGAAAACTCAACCTGAGAGTGGTGGGAAATGGGATCACTCCCTCCCCTGCCTTGGGTCTAAACATCAAGGTGTACACAGCCTTGTGCCTTGAACCTTTCCTCATACCAAAAAAAGTCATGTAGTCACAGTTAGGTAAAACTTCCCCTCTCCTTATCAGATCAAGTCCATGATGCATCCAAAATTCCTTCTTATGCAAATGAACCATCCTCAGCACCCTGACCCTGACCAGTGCTGTATAACCACCCTGGTATCCCTTTTTCACCTCTAAAGATTTAAAAAGCCTGTTCTGCCTATTTAAAAAGCACCTTCTTGAAGCCAGTCTCTGGAGAAGTCTGTTTCTCATTGTGATCTCTGAGGTCTCCAACACTAAGTTATTCTAGCCTACCTTTCCTTTTGTAGATCCACTGGCTGTGGTTGTGGGCAATCACACAAGTAAGGGTGCAGGAGCAGTGTGGGAAGGACATCTGATGACAATTTGCTTAGTTCTGTATGCACAACAAAGCTTAAGGCATGTTTACATTGAAACTTTTTCCAAAGTACATGTGGCTTTTCCCATAAAGACATATTCTGTTGACTTAGAAACAATTCCCAAGGAAAGAATCTAGGGAGATTGGCTCAGGTAAACATAATAGCATGTGGGATTCAGAATTGGCCTTGCCCTGAGATACCACAGATGTTATGTAGGTTGTTGCAAATTATAAGTGAAATCTCTTATAAGAAGGGGTTTTATTGGCTGAGAAACAATGCACAAGATAAAAAGGGGCACAAGTCTGGAATAAACAAGCAATATTCTAGTGCATCCAGGTGAAGGCTGGCCCTACAGATAGAAAAACATTATTAGCTTGTAAATCTAATCTTTCTCGGCATTCTAGGTGTGTGAGGAGCCGACAGAAGCCGGATATCATCCTTGCAGCCATCTTGAGCCATATACCCTGATAAGAGACTTGATTACATCAGCTTACAACAGCCGAGCACACTCTGATAACATCTTGGTTTAAATACCCAGGATTTTCCCTTGGGTGTGTGAGACTTAAAGGTGTATGACTTAAGGGCATGACTTAGAGATCAGATTTAGAGACAAGACCCAAGGGCATGATTAAAGGTGTGACTTAGAGGCCTGGCTTAGAAGTGAGACATATAAAAGGCGAGAGGAAGACAGGAGAGTTCAGAACAATTTGGAGTAACAGATTCAGACACTAAGAGTAGGAGGAGACATTAGACACTTGGAAGAGAACAACTTAGAGTACAGCTTAGAACTAGGAATTAGGTTAGACACTTGCAACAGAGAATTAGGCACTTGGCACTTGGAGAAAGAACTTGGAACTTGGAGGCACTAGGAACTAGGAACTAGGAACTCAAGACTTGGGACTTGGAGAGAAGAAGAAAGACTGTGTAGGAAGCTGCTGTTAACAGTGGCTATACGTTTGCATTTCCAAGATGGCACTGACCTCGTGTTTTCCCAGCAGTAAACAATTATCTGCGCAGCTGTTAGGCAGAAAGACCGCCAAGTCACTGGCCTATCCCGAGGCGTAATATTGGCTGGTGAGCGAACAGCCATTCAGAAGTGAATACGTCACTCTAGGATGTATTTAAGCTAGCCGCTTCCGGTTTCTTCCGTCTTTCCACTTTACCGTATCAAGGAGTAAAGACCTTGTTGCAGTATATCCGATTATCGCCTCCTGTCCTTATTCGCGGGCGAAAAGGAATTTGGGGGGCGCGTGTTACAAGACTGAAGAATAAACGGGAATGAATCACACTCTGTCTGGTCTCCATTCTTCAAGTCCATCCTCACTCTCTCTCTTGCTGAACCCCGACCCAAGTACTGGAGCAGCTTGGGGCAGTGCGAGCTCTAACAGTTAGTTGGCAGTGCGAGTTCCAACACTGACAGAACGGTCCAAGACACTTGGGCCCCCAAACATAGAGCATAGTGGTCCCCAACATAGGTGGAAGACAGGTAAAAAGTTTGCTTCTTTGAAGAGACAGGCATTTGTGTTTAACATTTCCTAGATTTCCTGGTGCTGATGGATATGCACAAGGACCTCTTGCCCTCCACAATTTAATTTAGTTGAAGAAAGAATGCAGAATGAGGACACTAAGTATTTTAAAAGAGCAAGTATTTACAAAAAGATTTTGCCCATGTGTAATGAAATAAGTAGACAAATGAACAGAGTGAAAGGCAATAAGATGTCTCACTGGATAAATGTGCCTGCCACCAAGTCAGACAACCTTATCATAAGCCTCAGTCATGTCCCAAATGGGTACAGGAAGAAACACTATTGAAACATGTCTCCCGACCACAACATCTGTGGAGAGATATATATGCATACATATTTTATATGTATATATAAAACCAAAAAGTCTTTAATAAAGGTGTGATACAATTTCAAATGGAATTATTATAGGTTAAAGAATGTATACCTAAATAATCATCAGTAAATTAATCCTAAATCTTAATGATGATGATAATAATAATAACAACAGAGTCCCAACTGGCCATTTTTTGACACTAAATGAGACTTCCATTATCTTGACTGGATTCTGGATTGTATTCAATTGATTTGTTGGCCAGAGGAGTCTTGTGGAAATCCCCAAACAATCCAGACTGTTGCTAAGCAACCTTATAAGTTTCTCTCTACAAACTGATGCCTAAACAGTCATTGAATGAGCTGATGCCTACATCTAATACCTTTGATGCTGGAAGGTACTCTGCACACTACCAACAGAGAAATATAAACATCAACCCAACCATAAAAATCGTAGAATTAGAATCTGTCTTGCCTACAAGATATACTAGGGAAATGGTGGCTCAGTACTTGTGGGAGGAGCCAACGATTGTATGATTTGACTTAAAGCATACTCCACAATGTATGCCCAGACCTGACACTGTGTCAGTGACCTAAACTACAGAGAAGGTAGTGTAGAGACCTTGGGTCAATCAATCCCTCACAGGAGGCTCCTAGTGTTTCAATGTAATTACACAAGACAGTTATACAAACTGTTATAATGCATGAAGGCCCACAGCTGTGTCATATTCTGCAAAGTTAAGACCAAGGCACTAGGTGTGGGCTGTTTCTAAAATGATTTTCTTGGCCCCAGCTAAGCTTCTCAATGCCCGAATTAACCTTACGGTCTTAACTATTCATTGTCACCACATCTATCTCTCCTCTTCCTCAAACATGGATGAAACTTCTAAGCTTATACTGGTTATGCTCAAAGTCTATGCATGGAAGTTTGTTTGAAGGGAAATTATTCCCAGAGTTGATGAACAATTTTCTTCATAGTAGGAAGGGGTTCTACTAAGATACCCCACTAAATATTTCCACATCTACTACAGCATTGATACTAGTGTAAGGATTTATAATTAAAAGTAGTCTTCAGTTACAGTGATAACAAGGTTTCAACTATGAAATAACTTAGCAGCATGATACCATACACTAAATGAGATAAAAGGATCCTAGACACAAAATAGCTCTTGTGAAACAGTTGAAATTAATAAATACAAAAAAATGGCTTATACAAACTATGACTTAAACCTTACCAAGGTTTATCAGTTAAGTTGATTTTGAATATATGCTTATCATGAACAAATGGAAATTAAGCAATGAAAAATGGAAGAAGCAAGCCTGAATGTAATCATGTGGATGTGTCCATGATGTGAGCAGCCACACAAAATCTACATATATTCTGTGCCTCCCTTAGGCTATACCACTAATGGTTTCTACGGAAAAAAAAGAGAAAATAGTACCTTCAAATATTATAATAATACAGATTTTATAACCTATGGATATAAAGAAGAAGAAAAAGGAGAAAAAGAAGAACCATTACAATAATTTCTGCCTTACTTACTTACATGGGACTAAGTAGGCTCTCATGGAATGACTGCCTCAGTACATGTAACTATATAACTGAGAAAATGAAGAGATGAAACTGTCTGTAGAAGTTTCCCAGCTGCATCACAGTTCTCTGATCTAGGAAGATGGAGACAAAATAAATGTGAACTCTAACAAGTACTTGAACATCAAAGTCTTGGGGACCTTTGCAGAACACAGTGTAGGAAGGGATATCCCCAAAAGGAAGTTGGGCCAGCTCAGTTAATGAGACAGAAACTCTTACTCAATGTCACTGAAAGGTGTGAATTTGAATTTAGGCAGAACCTCAATAGTCCTCTGTAAAATGTAAAACTATATACAAATACAAAATTCACCCAAAAACTGTATACCAATACAAAATTCACCCAAAAAGAGAACAAAACCTTACTACAGGTCTGTGATCGAAAAAAAAAAAAAAAAAAAAAAAAAAAAAAAGACACAAGGCAATTTTAAACATGGCCCTGAGTAGTTATAGCATGGAAACTTTATTCAACTTTCCTGTCATTCAGTTCTTATCACTCCAAAAAGCTTCTAAAAACTACTAAGTTCTGAATTTTAATAAAAATTCTAACTACCTATTTGCAAATCACGAAATTCTGTTAGAGAAGCAGGTAAACTTCTGAACTTTAATTAAAATGATTGAGTACTGTAGTCAACAAAAATTGTTTGATAGGCTATCCAATGCACTCAGCAATGTGGGCATACTGACTGTCACAATATTCCAGGTCAAAGGCAGCCATAAACATTGTTTGAAGCCTGAAGTGTGAACAGATGTGGTCCTGAACTGATATCTTTGCTGTCAAAATATGTTGCATCTTATACCCACAGGTCTTGATAAATTAATAGAATCGTCATGACAAGACTGTTATGGGACACCCCTGAGAGAATAGTGCTGAGAACCGCAGCTTTCATCAGTGGATGATGATGCTCAGGCATGAAAACCAAGCATTTAAAAGGAGGCTGAGGTAGCAGAGTCACTATTATTTCATGTTCATCCTGGGTAACAGGGAGTTTTAGACCAGCCTGAGCCATGTAGTGAAATGAAACTACTTCAAAAATGTAAAAAACAAACAAACAAACAAACAAAAAAAACAAAAAAAACCCGTGGGGTCAGGGTAGACAGGGAAGAAGAGGATGAAGAGGAGGTGGGAAGAGGAGAAAGAGAAGGAGGAAGGAAAGGAAGGGTTCAAAGTTACTCTTCTTTCTTTGGACTAAATAATTTTTTATGTGTATAGGGTTTTTTTTTCTTCATTAGAAATATAAGCAGTAAATGTTATTAGGTACAATAGAGAGTTCTTGCACTTAACACTTGAAGCCAACTTGAACTCAAATTCAAAGTTACTGTGGTAATTTATCTAGAGTAATATAGTATGCTATTGATAAAGAGATGATAAATAGATAGATAGATAGATAGATAGATAGATAGATAGATAGATAGATAGATGGAGGTAGAAGTAGAGATGGAGATAGAGATATATTAATAATACTTCCCCATAATATATTTGTCAGCTTTTAATGTGTGACATTTATGAAGTTTCTAGATTTTCCAGCTAGTGTGAATTCAGTGAATATTTCTCTATATGTGAACTCACACATATGTTGGAGGTGTAACAATTCGTGTGCTTATAAGACAGGAATGGTTGATACCTCTGTACTCTGAATACTTGAAATAATTATCTTCTACTATATGTGTATTACAACAATTCATACCCACACCAGCACTATAGAAGGAAATATGTTTCTATCTCAGTGACTCTCACAACCAACACTGATCATATCAAAGCTTCTATATGGCAACTAGTTGTCATATGTATTGAGTTTGGGTTTGATTGGAATGTTATTTTGGTCTCTTCAATAGTCCAAGGAAAGCTCAAGTTTCTCAGAATTTAGGGGTAAAAGTGATGTGTGAGTGTGTGTGTGTTCATAATTATACATACAGTGTGCCTGCACATTTGCTGTGGAGGCCAGAGGATATTCAGATTTCATTTACTGGAAACCATTCACCTTGGTTTTGTTTTGTGGTTTAGATTGTCTGTCTGTCTGTCTTCCTCTCTGTTGAAGCAAGGTATGCACTTGGACCTGAGGCTGTGGTATTTTATTAGAGTGTCTGGAGTAAAAGTACCAGAGACCCTCTTGGCCCCTTTACCCAGCACTGAGATTACAATCAGGTGCAACCATGCCCAGGGTTTTTTTTTAATGGATTCTCAGAACATAATGCTGGTTCTTCCTGATTGTCTGGAAGGCCTTTTACTCACTAAGCCATATATACATTTCCTTGTATATACATACCAGGGAAGTATACATGAATCCAACTAAAAAGTTGTGATAACATGGCAGCAACCTTAAACCCTGGTACCTTAAATTTGTTTTCATGACTACAAGTGTGTGAAAGTTAGATGAGCCAACTGGAATAGCTTGGATATATCAGAAATATTTCACAAAAGGCCAAACTGCAATATGTCAGGAGAGAGGAAACTATTGTTAATATAAATATTTAGGATTTTACCCACGAGCTTGCTCACTGATCCTACTTCATAACACTGGTATCCCATAGGGAAGCTACAGCATCTCAACCTCCCTACTACTACCAAATATTTAAAGAGCTTTTCAAAATCACCAGAAAGAATAATGATAGATGCTGTCCTTCATTTAAATTCATACTGTCTGAATACAGGTAAATGGACTTATCCTCCACAGTGACAAAAAGATATCATATTAGATTAATCAACACAATCACAGTTAAATCCATAAAACATTTTATCCAGATTCAGAAAAAACAAAAGCTATCTCATTTATAATTTTTACAATTAAAAAAAAGAATTACTATGATAAGAAACCTAAAAATTTTGGCTCTGGAATTGATTATAAATAATAAATATCAGAGCATGTCAATGATTTCTTTTCTCACACTTCTCTCCATTTCAGAGAAGAGTGAACCTGGGATCTGGAGAGGTGTCATTTGGTCTAAGACTGTTCACTCCCTTTACTTAGCAACAGGAGTTAATCTTACTCCACCACATTTCCCTTATCATTACTGAGCCCGTTCTCAAGTATGAAAGGCATTAGCTATAATTATATTCAACACGAGACCATAAAATTCCTGTTCTAACAGCCCCACGATTAATGTTACCTTGATCCAGCAAGATCAGCCAAAATAATAGCAAGGACAGGTCAGGAATAACTGGACTCTCTCATAAAAATTTCCACATTCCTAGGCTCATCCCAGAGTATGAAGATGCATTTAAGAAAATGCAGCATATAATTTTTTTAATTATCAAGAAAGCCCTGTTATTTAATAACAGGATAATGTCCTGAACTTTGCAAATCTATTTAAAACAAAGGAATAAAAAAACACTGACAGACTTTGAGTGTCAGTAACCTTGTTTATATTTAGATACTATGTTTATTATAATCCAAATTTGATAGATTTGAGATTTTTTTAGGCAACTGAAAAATATAATTTTCATATTATCTCAGAGAAATTTAAACTTAAATAATAAAGTATAAGTCAAATGACTTCAAACACTGAATCTTAAAACTCAGGCAACATACATTGCCTTTCTTTACAGGGATGTAGGTTTCTGCCTGAAATTGCTTTTTGCTGTCACTATTTAAGGTACTTTTGGCTCAGATTTTAAGCACTCAGATGTGTTAACTGTGCCCACTATTAGATCAATGCACATTGAAGCCACTATTAGATCAATGCACATTGAAGCCACTATTAGATCAATGCACATAGAGGTACATGAACAGCAAGTCTTCTTTATCTATCTTTCCAAGCTGGTGGATTACAAATGTTGACTTTCTTTTAATCTGAAGCCTTTTTTTAACTCATATTTTTTGGGTTGTATTTTGAGCATAGTCTATTCTCTCTCCCAACTTCTATTTTGTTTGATATAGTGTTTTTGTTGTGGTGGTGGTGGTGGTTTTGTTCTTATTCTTCTTTTGTTTTGTTTTTGTTGTATGAGGATTTACTTTTGTACTCTCTGGTTCCACTGAGAAGAAAACACCCTTCTGAGCACTTAAAAAAAAAACTGTGCAGAGATTGAGGGGTTATAGCACATGGTCTTTACCTTCATGTAGCTATTAAGACGAGAATACCCATAGGGTTTTGAAGGAAACCTTGAATACAAAAGCATATGTGAAAGTGTTGTGCTCACTAAGACTTTTGATGTTACTATGTTTGGAGCTGATGATTTCCCAAAAGTTATACTTTTCTCTATCTGTCTGTCTATCTATCTATCTATCTATCTATCTATCTATCTATCTATCTATCTAAAACTCCATATGTTATTCCCCTCTTGGTACATCCTCCAATTGTTCCACATCCCATACCTCCTCCCAACCAACCTGTCTCCACGAGGATGTCACCACTGCACACACCCCAGCCTAACAGACTTCTACACTCCCTGGGGCTTACAATCTCTTGAGGGATATGTACATATTCTCTGACTAAACTCAGACTTGATAGTCCTCTGCTGTATAATGTATTGGGGGCCTCATATCATATCATATGCTGCCTGGTTGGTGGTCCACTGTCTGAGAAATCTCTGGGGTCCAGGTTAATTAAGACTGCCGGTCCTCCTACAGGCTCACCCTCCTCCTCAGTTTCTTCCAGATTTCTCCTAATTCAACCACAGGGGTCAGCAGCTTCTGTCTATTAGTTGGGTACAAATAGCTGCATCTGACTCTTTCAACTGCTTCTTGGGTCTTTGGGAGGGCAGTCATGACAGGTCCCTTTTTGTGAATGCTCCATAGCCTCAGTAATAGTGTCAGGTCTTGGGGCCTCTCCTTGAGCTAGATCCCACTTTGGGCCTGTTGCTAAACCTTCTTTTTCTCAGGCTTCTCTCCATTTCCATCCCTGCAGTTCTTTTAGACAAGAACAATTATGGATCGGAGTTTTGACTGTGGGATGACAACCCTCACTTGGTGCCCTATCTTTCTTCTGGAGGTGGGCTCTATATGTTCCCTATCCCCAGTGTAGGTCATTTCATCTAAGGTCCCCTCTCTTTGAGTCCTGCTAGTCTCTCGCCTCTCGGGTCTCTGATACATTCTGGAGGATTCCCCCAACCTCCTAACTCCTGAGGTTGCCTGTTTCCATTCTTCCTGCTGGCCCTCAGGGATTCAGTCCTTTCTCCTACCCAATATCAGATCATGTTCCCCACTTCCCCTCATTCATTTTCCCTCCCAGGACCCTTCCTCTTTCCGCCATTGTGGTTGATATCTTCTCCCTCCCAGGTAGGACTGAGGCATCCTTCTTTGGGCCCTTCAGCTTGGTGACATATTTTTTATTGGATATTTTATTTACATTTCAGATGGAATTCCCTTTCCCTTTCACCCTGGAACCCTCATCCCATCCCCCTTCCTCCTGCTTCTATGAGGTTATGCCTCCACCTACCCTCACACTCTCACCTCCCCACCAACGATTTTCCCAACACTGGGGTGTCCAGCCTTCACTGGACCAAGGACTTTCTTACCCACATTTGCTTGACACTGTCATCCTCCCTTACATATAGAGCTGGAGCCATGGGTCCCTTCCAATGTGCTCCCAGGCTGGTGGTTTAGACCCTGGGAGCTCTGGTTTGTTGGTATTGTGGCTCTTCTCATGTGGCCACAAACCCTTTCAGCTCCTTCAGTCTTCTCTCTCACTCCTCCATTGGGAACCCCAAGGTCAGCTCAATGGTTAGCTGTGAGCATCCGCTTCTGTATATTTCAGGCTCTGGCAAACCTCTAAGGAGACAGTTATATCAGGCTCCTGTAAGCATGCACTTCCTGACATCCACATCAGTATCTACCTTTGCTGACTGCACAACATATAACAAGGACACATGTTCTACTATGTTCCTAGCAGCCTTATTTATGATAGCCAGAAGCTGAAAAGAATTCAGATGTCCTTCAACAGAGGAATGGATACAGAAAATGTGGTACATTTACACAATGGAATATTACTCCACTATTAAAAACAATGAATTCTAGAAATTCTTAGGTAAATGGATGGAACTAGAAAATATCATCCTGAGTGAGATAACCCAATCACAAAAGAACACACATGGTACGCATTCACTGTTAATTGATTATTAGCCTAAAAGATTGAAATATCCAAGATACAACTCACAGACCACATGAAGCTTATGAACAAGGAAGACTAAAGTGTGAGTGTTTTGGCCCTTCTTAGAAGGGGTAACAAAATACTCATGGGAGCAAATATGGAGACAAAGCATGGGACAGAAACTGAAGGAGGGGCCTTTCAGAGACTGCTCCATCTGAGTATCCACTACTTGGTGAACTTTTTGAGTTCTATAGACTCTATCTTGGGTATTCCTTACTTTTTTATTTGGCTACAATCCACTTATTAGTGGGAAAATACCATGCATGTCCATTTCATGTCCACCTCACTCAGAATGATATTTTCTACTTCCATCCATTTGCTTGCCAAAATCAGGATGTCCTTGTTCTTAATTGCTGAGTAATACTCTATTGTGCAAATTAACCACATTTTCTATATTCATTCTTCTGTCGTGGGACATCTGAGTTGTTTCTAGCTTCTGGCTATCACAAATAAGCCACTATAAACATAGTGGAACATGTTCCTTTGTGGCATGGTGGGACATCTTTTGGGTATAGTTTCAATATTAGTTGGGTCTTCAGGTAGATTTATTTCCAATTTTCTGAGGAACCTCAAGATTGATTTCCAGAGTGCTTGTACCAGTTTGCAATCCCACCACCAATGGAGGAGTGTTCCTCTTTCTCCACATTCTCACCAACATGGGCTGTCACCTGAGGTTTTGATCTTAGCCATTCTGTTTGGTGTAAGGTGCAATCTCAGAGTTGTTTTGATTTGCATTTCTCTGATCACTAAGGACTTTGGACATTTCTTTAGGTGCATCTCAGACATTTGAGATTCCTCTGTTGTTAATTCTCTGTTTAGTTTCCATGCCCCATTTTTTTGATTGGATTGTTTGGGTTTTTTGGTGGTTAGCTTCTTGAGTCCTTTATATATTTTGGATATTCGCCCTAAATCAGATGTGGGATTACGGAACTTTTTTTTCCCAATCTGTAGGTTGCAGATTTGTCTTATTGACTATGTCGTTTGCCTTGCAGAAGCTTTCCAGTTTCATGAGGTCACATTTATCAAGTTTGGATCTTAAAGCATGCACCATTGGAGTTCTGTTTAGAAAATTTCCCCCTGTGTCAATGAATTCAAGGCTCTTTCCCACTTTCCCTTCTGTTAGATTCAGTGTATCTGGTTTTATGTTGAGATCTTTGATCCACTTGTACTTGAGATTTGTGCAATGTGACAAATATGGGTCTATTTTCATTTTTCTACATATTGACAGCCAGTTAGACCAGCACCATGGATTGAAAATGCTCTGGTTTTTTCCATTGTATATGTTTGGCTTCTTTGTCAAAAATCAAGTGTCTGTAAGTATGTGGTTTTATTTCTGGGTCTTCAATTCTATTCCCTGATCAATGTGTTTTGTTTCTATTTCAGGCAAAAGAAATGTAAAATATTGTTGGTGAAATCTAGTGCTCTGAAAGTAATTTGTAATCACATTACAAACAGCAGAAATCATCAGTCTCACAGCATAAAGCACATCATAAAAACATTTCCTGAAGTAAAAGGACAGAAGCAAACAGAAATAGTGAAAAGTGATTTCTGACAGGTATCTAGAGTAATTATGAAAGGATGGTACATGAGTTAGAGCAGGTGGAGGAAAGAACCTTTATATTCTAGTGTGTTTGAAAAACAAGGAAGCAAGTGAGAGATATAATGGGGAAGGAAGACAGAAAGAAAGAAAGAAAGAAAGAAAGAAAGAAAGAAAGAAAGAAAGAAAGAGAGATCTCAAGATATTAAACATGCATCTGCATCTCCAAGTTCACTCCGCCAGTAAGCATGGCAGCCAGCATGTGGAGCAATGCCAAGCAATCATGTAGATGAATGGATGATAAAAATGTAACATACACAAACAACACAGATGCATATATCTGAGTGCAACCTAAGGAGAGCTAGATATGCATTATATGCTGCATCAAAAATGATTCTGTTATTTGCACAAAAATGCATAGATTTGGAGCACAATTTATGAAGAAAAATGAGCCACACATAAAAAAAGAAAGGTTGTGTAATAACATTCACATGAGGTGAATATTCATCTAAACACAGATGAAGTTAGTAATATTGCACCATTCATATTTTTATAATTACCAAAGTATCACTTTCTATCCTAAAATATAATGTTTATATGTATTTGTCAATCTATAATAAAAACTACAATTAAACTGAAATAATAATTATGTCACCTTATTTCAATAAAGACTTCTTTCCTTAGAGAGTACATATTCTACATTCTTTCCTTAAACCTATATCCTAAAAATGCAACATTTCTGAGATCTAATGTTCCCACACTCAGTGAAATAAATTGCCTGTCACACAGCAGCAGTGCTAATGAGTTCTGGCAAAGATTTCAGCTTCTTCCAAAATTGTTCCATCTAGAGTTTTAACTATATGAATAAAGAGTAGATTTAAAAAAAAAAAAAAAGCATTTATTCCAACTTTCTTCTTTCCCAAGCCTTATTATTCTGCATTGCTCTGTGTTGACAGCTAATTTGTTTTTCTTACCTCTAGGAACTGATAAAGGAAATAGGAAGATAGCTCAGAAATTTGGAAGTTGTTTCATTTATACTCAGAGACAAGGCACTCTATGTACTGTTGTGTGCAGTGTTTGATCAGTACAAACAGAGGCAGCTGATATGTTAAATTGGAGGGCTGCAGCCACAGTCTGGTCATGCTAACAAGATGAGGTGTGGGTGATTATAGGAAGACAGATACAGTAACTGTGGGAGTGCTAGGACTTTATCCTTACTTCTTATGCCCTCCTCTATGGATACATCCTGTTCTCCCTGCCTCAATCATTTGTCCACACAAAACTAAATGTACACTTCAGAGAGACCTCTGTGTCACCATACAAGTGATCTGTGGCACACTTTCACTGACTACATGAGATAAAATGTTCAGTGGCATCTTACACAGGGTGAAGCCCAGTCATACTGCAAATGGAAGACTTGCCATTTGTAAGTGTTTTCTTCTCTCCATTGCTATAATAGACAAAGTAACTCAAAACATCTGAGAGCTGACCTTGCAGCTCAATGCTTCCTATTTCATGTAATTCTTTTGAACCAGAGAGGTAATTCTGTATTAAGGAAGTATCTTTCATTGTTCATGTGTCCGAATATTTTCTAGGCTTTTTAAACAATCTTTCCTCTACACTACATACTTCTCCCTTTCAGGGTATAAAGCTAATATTTTACCACACTAAATTAGTAATATAAGTTGTGATCCAATGGTACATGGATGGGTATGTACACACATGGACATCGCCCTGAAAACAACTTTGGTGCTAGTAAAGCTTGTTTAACTAAACCTGAATCGAGAGGTCCTTTGTCTGAAATTCCAAGATATCTGCACCATCATGATTTTAACACACAAGCACTTTTATGCATGAAGAAAGCTGAGTGTTTTCAATTTGGTATTGATAACATTTTATTCCTGTGACAGGAGACACAGAGACTAGAATCAATAACCAAATTTAAGAGCAGCATATATATTTCCCTTGATACTTTTTGTATTTTCATCTGTGATGACAGTTCTATTCTTTCCTGTGTTGACCACATCCCTCTTGAGCCAGGAAAACAGAACTAAGCGTGTCTGACAGAACATTTTTACATGACTAGCTCTAACATAATTTGAAAATCTATTATCCATAATGTTGATCTTTAGAAGCACATCGTTAACTTCTCTCTTATTTTAGAACACCTGCCAAAACTAAGTATTGCTAGGACAATGATCTTTTAATGATCAATAGAAATTGATGTTACAGATCAAAATAGAGACAGATAAGTGGAAATCAAAGAATTTCCCGGTTACTGTACCCTATCAATCAAAACCTTCAATGAACTGAAAGCTTTAGAGAATCTCAGATGCTTTTTATATCTTTCTATGCCAGAGTTAATTTAAGCTTGCTCATTAATAAAATTAGCAAACCTAACACTTACATAATAATACAAGAATAATATTCAAAACTCAATACTTGCTGAAAATTCACTATTACAACTCACTAGTACACCAGTTTTATCAAATAAAGAAAAACAAGATTCACATTTCTAATGAGTCTAAAATAAAGAAATTAGAAGTAATTTTTGAGTTGCTGATGATAGATGATTTAAATATGTCAGACATACTATTCTGACATTACTCAGTTATAGCATCATTAATTTTTCCAGAAGAATGATAAGTTTTATTTCATTCTATAAATTCAATAATATCCAAAATATTTTTTAAAAATATATTTGATTTCTTAAGCCTCTCAAAATTTGATCTTTGACAAAGACACCAAAAATATACAATGAAAAACAAAGCATCTTCAACAAATGGTGCTGGTCTAACTGGCTGTCAATATGTAGAAAAATGAGAACAGACCCATATTTGTCACCTTGCACAAAGCTGAAGTCCAAGGGGATCAAAGACCTCAACATAAAACCAGATACACTGAATCTAATAGAAGGGAAAGTGGGAAAGAAGAGCCTTGAACTCATTGGCACAGAGGAAAATTTCCTAAACAGAACTCCAACAGCTCATGGTCTAAGATCAAGAATTGCTAAATGGGACCCCATGAAGCTGGAAAGTTTCAGTGAGGCAAATGACATAACCAATAATACAAATCAGCAACCTACAGATTGGAAAAAAAAAGTTCAGTAATCTCACATCTGATTTAGGGCAAATATCCAAAATACATAAAGCTCTCAAGAAGCTAACCACCAAAAAATCCAAACAACCCAATCAAAAAATGGTGCATGGAACTAAACAGAGAATTTAACAACAGAGGAATCTCAAATGTCTGAGATGCACCTAAAGAAATGTCCAAAGTCCTTAGTGATCAGAGAAATGCAAATCAAAACAACCCTGAGATTTCACCTTACACCAATCAGAACGGCTAAGATCAAAACCTCAGGTGACAACCCATGTTGGTGAGAATGTGGAGAAAAAGGGACATTCCTCCATTGGTGGTGGGGTTGCAAACTGGAACAATCATTCTGGAAATCAATCTGAAGGTTCCTCAGAAAATTGGAAATAGATCTAAGACCCAAGAAAACTAATATTGGGACTATCCACAAATGGCCCCACTATGCCACAGGGGTGCATGTCCCACTATGTTCATCATGGCCTTATTTGTGATAGCCAAAAGCTAGAAACAACTCAGATGTCCCACAAGAGAAGACTGGATACAGAAAATGTGGTTCATTTGCACAATTGAATACTATTCAGCTATTAAGAACAAGGACATTCTGAGTTTTGCAGGCAAATGGACGGAAGTAGAAAATATTATACTGAGTGAGGTAACTCAGACAGAAATGGACATACATGGTATTTACTCATTAATAAGTGGATATTAGCCAAAAAATAAAAAGTACAGAATACCCAAGATACAGTCCACAGAACTCAAAAAGTTCAACAATACAAGAGGCCCAAGTAAGGACTTGTCATTTTTACTTGGGAGGGAGAAGAAAGCAATTACAAGTGGGGAATGGAGGGATGGAATGAGGACAGGACTTGGGGAGAGAGGGGAACCTGATCTGGTATTGGGTAAGGGAAAAGGATTAATACCCAATCATTTTAACTTCTTCTTACCAATTCTTTGCATAAATTACTTATATATAACATGTTTTAATAACATAGTAAAAATGACTTTTCTCCAGTTTTTGTCTATCACTAATATGCTTACTAAAGGTAACCTATAGTGAAAGTCCAGTTTTGTCTTAAAGATTTCAAAAAGTTAAAGGTTTCCTCTGAAGTGCTGTAGAATCATACTGTTAATTGTCTGCCTAAACTACCTGCATAACATGTGAGACTGTGCATAAATTATATATGTAATTTAAGTTAAATTTTTTCATAGTGTTTAAAATGTTCCTTCAAGAGCCAAAGACAATCTAACAAAAACCTACAAAATCAGACATGAGAAGCCCTCTTTCCAGTTGTTGGTAAGAATTATCCAAGAGCCTGTCACTGTTGCCTTTGGTTTTCACCAGAAGACAAAAGTAAGTCCCTCTTGCTGAAGACACCATGCCTTCAGAAATACAGTATTTCTCTAAGCTCAAACTGAGCTGAATGCCCATTCCTTGAGGATGACCTTTCATGGTACCTGAAAGCACCATACAAGCTTGCAAATGACAGAAAAACCCAACAGTGCTACCCACCCACCTATGGTGCCTATGAACCAGAACAATGACCCACATGGCACAGTAACCCTAATTCTGCCATTGTTGGTAGTAATTAACAGCTCTCTAATTGGACTTACAACCCATTTAACAAGAGGGAAATTATGACTAGTATAAAAAAAAATCCACTAATTACCCAGGACTAGTGAGGTTATGAATTTGAAGGAGAACATACACATTTACTAAGCCATCATAGTCTCTAACTACATTAAATATTTGTCCTTAATCTCATTGTTTAGTGTAGTTCTCACCCCTCATCAAGGAAACTTCTCTTTGAAACAGATGGATAGCATTACCGAAAACCACTGCCAATAAAATTGAATTGTTGCAGAGCCGAATCCCAGTGGATATATCTATAAAGCAAGTCTTGCCCCTAAACTCAGGGATCATTGTGAAAGATGAAGTAGAAAAAATTTAAGAGCCAGATGATAGATGAGTTTCCTGTGAAATTGTGTCTCCAAATAAAGTGAGAAGCCATACCTATAAACTGTCACTAATATATCTGCTTAAGTATGCTCTAGACAAGGATTACATCAATAGGCAGCTAATCTGAGAAAAAGCTGAATCTCAACCCTGTACAACTACAAACAACTAAGGACTCTAATAAATATTTTTATGGAGTATAATGTTTTAAAATTTGATAGCATTTTATATAAACATTTAAATATATGGCTCTGCATTTAAAACATCTTTGATAAATTATTTATTCAAACCAGAAAATAGTTTACAAATGTCTTTCTATGTAGTACACAATTGGCAGAATCCTGGGCTCTGAAGGCTTGCTTTTATTTCTTGTTTTTGCTATGTAATAGTGTGACATTGATCCACATCTAGAGTGCCACATATGCTCATCTCTCAGTTTTTTATCATCTGATCATCACCAAATTTTGTATGTTGGTGGGACCTTGACTGTAATTCTCTTAGTAATATCTGATAATCCTGGGATTTTTAATTGGTCTGTACCAGTCACTTGATTCAATTTACATTTATCTCAGAAAATACAAAATATTGAATAGAAACAAAGTCACCAGAAAAGTAGAGGCATTTGATAAAACATCTGTCATTTAGAGGTATAATAAAACTTCCTGAGCATTCTCTGGACTTTTATGTAGCATGGCAGACACATCCACTGATTGTTTTATTTTATTTTGCTTCCTAGATATGTTTGTGTATTGCTTCCAAAATTTATGCTCAAATTTAATTCCCATTATAACTATGTGAAGAGAAGGGAACTTTGTGGGGTCATGAACTTCTGAGAGTGCCTTCCTTATGAGTACTGCTATTAGAGACACCCTGTGTTGGCAAGATGGGACCTCCATTCTCTGTCTCAAAGACACTTTCCTGCCACATGACTCTCCATCCGCCAAGCTATTGAACAAGAGGGTCCTTGACAGCTGATGGCACTACCCACATGGATTTTTCACCCTTTATAACTGTCAGAAATAAATATCTGATCTTTATAAATTAAGCAATCTTAAATCATTTTTTATCTCAACAATAAAACAGCAATTGGTTCCTCAATTATGGAAGTGTAATTTCTACAACTAAAAACAAAAGTACAAAAATATGCTTACATGCTTAGCTCTGAAAATATTAAGATAAAAAGTATCTCAAAAAATCTTACTTAAGTGTAATTATTTGTAGTAGAATTATGAGTTTCTTAGCAGCAGAGAACAAGAAGAATGTATCATGTCACAGACATATTTTTGGCCTCCATTCTAAAATAATCCCTTCTTGTTTATCCTGTTAAATCCTGAAAATGCATTAAAGTCAAAATTGTTGTTTCAAGAGATTCTATCCTATGGCTATATAGCCCTAACCCATGACCATTTCAGGAGAGATTTGCATTTAAATGACTCATTAATGTCACTATTTGTAGAAATGTGGGGCATTAGATGAGAACACAAGCTGTAACCCAACATTCACGTTGCACAGAGATGACAGACTGCAGACATGAAGACAAAACAATGGCTTCCTCACTGACTGAAATGCTCAGAGTCTTGTGACCTCTTGCTGTGGTGCCCTTCATCAACGGGATTTAGAGACATTAAAAGCTTTGGCACTGGGAGAGTTGCATGGATGTTATGCTTCTGCTGCACCGGTTCAATTAGCAAAGGCACAATATTTATTTAAATATTTTCTTGAAAAAATAAAAGCCTCCATCATAGCAGACACTCTATTGAGCATCTGTGAGTCATTGGCTGATCTCATCATTTTTGAAGACTAAATCCAATTATATACAGAAACCACAATAATTCACCAGATTGAAGTGTTGGATTTCTCTGAATTACCTGTGAAATACCATTTCTAGAACCACAATTTCAACCTAAGTCACTGTATAAATCCATAAGATACTGGAAAACTAAGAGGGCAAGAGCTTGTTCCAAGATATATTGTTTGGATATAAAAAAAAAAAAAATGTGTATTTTGGGCTGTACAATTCTAGAAACTGCCATTCCCAGCCACTGGCTGATAAGCTGTGATCATCCTGATAAGATCATCATAGTCCTCCTCCTTAAACATGGTCTTTAAAAACCTTTACTCTAAACAGGTAAATATGTAATGCACAAATGTTTCCAAATCACTATTCTAATGCTCTTTTTTCTTTACTGCTATATGACAAGCCATTATTAATAATAATCATAGTGCTTAACTCAGCATCTTCTATCTGTTGCATCTTTCAGTGCACCAGTGCAGTAACTGGGGATCAGAAAGTACTCGGTGTAATTTTTCTAGTGGATTAATTTTGTATGAAGTCCTATTTTGCCTTTTCTGATTTGTGGAGTTATATTTTTCAAATGGGACGGTTTCATGAAGCATGGAAAAAGGAGAATTCTAGGTCTAACCTGACAATAAGCAAACTGTTAGAAGTCTGTATTTCTTGTAGTGTGTCATCACATGAGAAACCTTACTACAAATGTAAATATGCTGTCATGGAAAAAACAAACAAATAAAACAGAAGACACATTAGTGTAGGAACCAGCTCCGGATGTGGGTCCCACAAAATCTCCGGCTTGGCAGAAGACAGGGTGCGAATGAATAGCATTGTCTCTGCCGCTGCCCCTACCCTTGGGTGGTCCACGGTAGAGTGTCAGCAGGGAAGGTCCACTGCTGCCTCTGTCACCGTCTCTGCAGCAGAGAGAGGAGAACCCTGAAGGTGCTTCGGGAAAGCCAGCTGAAGTGTTACAGCTCTTTGCTAAGCCGGGAGGTGCCAGCTAGGTAGCAGGGAAGGAGTAGATCTCTCGCCCAGTGTTAACAGCTCTCGCTGAGCCAGTGAGTGGCCCTGGCTAGCTGGTGAAGAGGGGAGGATCCAAGACAGAAGCTCTCAGACAACAGGATGATTCTTGCACACACCTTTACATCTCAATTAAGCTCCATATATACAGTTTGAGGTGGGTTAAGGTTTTAGCAGCAGGTAATCCTTATTGGCTTAGTCTGGGAGTTTGAGGATGCTTCATATGCATGTGGGGAGAGCCTGGGGCACTATTCCAACTTCCAACATGACCAGATGGCCATAGACCTCTCTCTGTGGGAGGGGCTGTGAAGGGCGGAAGCTGAGAGAGCCAGGGGCCCAGGAACAGAGCTGAACACCTTCTGTACCAGGGGGTCTCCAGGGTTCAAACCAGAGCCCGGCTGTCTCTCATAGCTCAGCGCCCCACACATTAGAATATACAATAAAGCACCCTGAAGCAGCTCAATATTATACAAGTCAGGGGACTAAGGAGAATCATCTGGTTATCCAGCATTTCAAATGCACCTCTGTGTTTTTGACTGTGATTATCCTAACAATAAATATTCCCCTTTACCTGAAGAAAAAAAGAATCTTGTTTTAGGAACTCATCACAGAAAGAATCTCTCCTCTCTTTTATTTATAAATAAAGCCACAAACTTTTCTATATTTTCAACATAAAACTTTTCTCTAACAATTAAGGACTACAGAAATTAAAATTATTTAACTTTAGAGAGGAGATTAGGGCTAGATAGATGGCCCAGCTGTTAAAGGCTATGTTCACAATCAAAAATATCAGAGTTGAAATATACATCTTTAACTGTGGTGACTACTGAAGTAGATTGCTACATTTTCCCACTGTATTCTGGTGCTCTGTAAAGCTCAGCTGCAAATTTTGAAAGTGACTTAAAATGATCCAATTGTCTTGTGTCATTTAAAAAACAATTCCTGAAGAAAAAAACAATCCAGTAGCATCTACAGGAGGCAATGGTCACACGCACCTGTCTGTCAGCATCTATTTCTCTCTCCTCCCTGACCATCAAAGCCAGTGAGGTCCTCACAGGCACTGCAAGTCATATGTAGTGTTGCATGATGGGACTTTGGCTGCAGAGGTGTGCTTTTGTATTGATTCTACCTCATACAGGCATTTACCTCTCTCCCAGTCCTACATTACAGAGATTGGGAAAACTCATTATTGGTATGGGCTTTCTCAAAGCTTCTGAGAGAAGTGGATTAAAAACAAGATGATACAGAACTGGCCCAAGTCTCTGACAAGGTCACCTGCTCTCCAGCTCAGGGGCAAGATGGCAGCGACCCCCTAGCCTCCACTTTGCCCATCCCCCCCAGCTCCACAGAGAGGATTTCTTCACAGCTAACAGCTGTCTTTCAGGCTGCAGTGCCTGCTGCAACCCTCGTTCTAAGACTCTTTCCCTTGGATGAGAGATTCTTCTTTTGTTTTGAGCTCTCAGGAGCCCTGACTTCAGTCTTTCTGGACTGCCTGCTAACCTAAGTTTCTTTCTCTCTTTCTCTCTCCCCATGTGTTCTCCGACTGACAAGATGACTGTGACTCCCTAATCTCCACCCTCTGCCCCTCCCCCAGAAGTCAGCTCTCAACCTTTCACAGGCAGGATGGATAAACTACAGAGAAAAATGTCAGTTTCTGTAAACACATTGTGAAAGAATAAATACAAAGCTCCGATGACACCATATATACATTTGAAGAAAGCTTTCTTATGTGATGACTAACAATGATTATTAGTGACTTTTTACACTGCCAGGTTAGACCCAGAATTCCCTTTTCTTATGTCTCATGGTATGAGAATAGTCCCATGCTCTTTTCCCCTGTATATACTGTGTCCTGTTCATACTGGCCTTAGTTGGTCTTCTTTCTTCTGTGTGGTAATTCTACTTCATTCTCTGCTTTCTTTTCATCTGTTCTTTATAGGCTTAGAAACCCAAACATTAATTTGATGTTCTAAATAAATAAATAACTGAAGATTCCCTCAGTGACACCGTGTGAGGACGATACAGCTTCTGACAGCAACTGTTCACCAAGTCAAAGGATTTGAACTACTTCCATCTCCTCCCACCATCACCCATCATCACCACACCTCGAAAGCATCCATTCACTTCCTCACATTAAAAAAACTTGATCAGTATACCTTGGTGAGAACCTGCCATTAGGGTGAGTGTAAGGGAAAATCAGAGGCTTTAAGCTTGTTTAGAAAAGAAATATCTAATCTAGAAATCACAGCCTCTCAGTGTCCTGAGCATTGAAATTTAATATTTATTTATTTATTTATTTATTTATTTATTTATTTTTATATACTGTTTTTTCTTATTCACTTCACACCCACAATCCTTCTCCCATTTCTCTCTCCCCTTCTCCTCTAAGCAAATGGAGGACCCTGGAACTTCAAGTCTCTGCCAAGGTAGGTGCTTCCTCTCCCACTGAGGCCAAACAAGGCAGCCCAACTAGCAGAACATATCCTACATATGGGCAAAAGCTTTTGGGATAGCCCCTGCTCCAGTTGCTTAGGACCCACATGAAGACCAAGCTGCACATCTGTTACATATATGTAGGGAGACCTAGGTCCTGTGTATGTTCTTTGTTTGGTGGTTTAGTCTCTGAGAGCCCCAAAGGTCCAGGTGAGTTGATTCAGTTGGCCTTCCTGTGGAGTTCCTATCCCTTTTGAGGCTGCAACCCTTCCTGCTATTTGTCCAACGTCTACTGATTGGCTATATGTCTGAGTCAGTTGGTGGGTCAGGCCTCTCAGAGGACAGCCATGCTAGACTCCTATGTGCAAGCAAAACAAAGTATGATTAATGTTAGGGATTGATGCTGGCCCATGTGATGGATCTTAAGTTGGGCGTTCTATTGGTTGGCTGTTCCACCAATCTCTGCTCCATCCTCAATCTCTGTATTTCTTATAAACAGGATAAGTTTGAGGTCAAAGCTTTTGTTGATGGGTTGGTCTCCCTATTGTTCTACTGCGGTTCCTGTTTGAACACAGAGACAGCCTCCACTGAGTCTATATCCCCAATGCTATGAGTCACAGCTAAGGATACCCTCATTGAATCTTGGTTACCTCCCCTATTGCAAGCCTCTGACTCTTTCTGGAGATGCCTCCTACATTCTCACACCCCCATCAGTAGCAGATTTCCATTCATTCTCATGGCCATCTGGCCATCCCCCTGCCGCTGCCCCTGCCCCTGCCCCTGCCCCTGCCCCTGCCCCTGCCCCTGCCCCTGCCCCTGCCCCTGCCCCTGCCCCTGCCCCTGCCCCTGCCCCTGCCCCTGCCCCTGCCCCTGCCCCTGCCCCTGCCCCTGCCCCTGCTTCTGCCCCTGCCCCTGCCCCTGCCCACACTAGACCCCCTTCACTATTTCATCTTCCACCCAGTTTCTTCCCTCCATCTGCCTTCCATGATCATTCATTCCATCCCCCTTCCAAGTGAGCCTCAAGCATCCTTGTGTGTACCCTCCTTCCTCTCCAGCATTCTTGAGTCTGTAGAGTGTAGCATGAGAATCCTGTATGTTATGACTAATATCCACTTATAAGTGAATACATACCATGCATGTCCTTTTGGAATGTTACCTCACTCAGGTTAATATTCTCAAGTGCAGGATGTATTTGCCTGTAAAATGCATTCTCTCTCTCTCTCTCTCTCTCTCTCTCTCTCTCTCTCTCTCTCTCTCTCTCTCTCTCTCTATCTCTTTATAGCTAAATAGAATTCCATTGTGTAGATGTACCAGATTTCATTTATCTATTCTTTAGTTGAGGAACATCTAGGTTGTTGGCAGTTTCTGGCTGAAAAGAATAAGGCTGCTGTGAACATAGTTGAGCAAGTGTCTTTTGTCCCGGAGGACCGCTCTGCCACTTAGATCTGCCCATCAAGGTCTAGCAAGAGAGAGAGTGGGGATAAAAGGGAAGACACACAAAGAATGGAGACAAGACAGAGGTTCTGATAAAGTCTCGTTTATTGAAGGAAAATCTAGGTTATTTATACGGTTTTTCCACATGCCTTGTAGGCATGGATATAACGTAAGCCTTACAAGCCTGTATAGTGTGGATAGCACGTGCCTTGCAGCTGTGGGCACTAAACAGCAAAACAAGATATGTGGGATAAACAAGATATTTATCAGGGTGTGCTCATCTGTTGAAAAACAAGTCTCTTGTCAGGGTATTTGTCTCTTGAGATGGCTGCAAAGCTGATAGCCACATTCTGCTAAGAGTCGGCTCCCAACAGTCTTTTGGGGATGGTAGATCACATTTTGTGAATGTGCCCAAGAGAGGTATAACTGGGTTTTGAAGGAGAGGTATTCCCACTTTTCTCAAATAAATCATCAAATTGCTTTTCAAAGTTATTGTACAAGTTTGCACTCCCACCAGAAGTGGAGTGTTCCCCTTGCTCCACATCCTTGCCTGTATGTGCTATCACTTGCATTTTCTTTATCTTAGCCAATCTGACTGCTGTGAGATGGAATCCCAGAATTGTTTTAATTTGCATTTCCCTGATAACTATGGACTTTAAACATTTCTTTAAATGCTTTTGGGCCATTTGAGATTTCTCTGTTGAGAAGTTTGTTTAGCTCTGAATACCATTTTGAATTGGGTTATTTTGGTTGTTGGTGTTTAAATTCTTGAGTTTTTGTAAATTTTGGATATTAGCCCTCTTTCAAATGTAGGGTTGATGGAGATCCTTTCACAATCTGTAGACTGCCATTTTGTTTTATTGACACTGTTTTTTTTTTTTTTGCTTACAGAAGCTTTGCAGTTTCATTAGGCCTATTTATCAATTGTTGTTCTTAGAGCCTGAAAAGTTTGTGTTCTCTTCAGAAAATTGTCTCCTGTACCAATGAGTTCAAGGGTGTTTCCGATGTTCTCTCCCATGAGATTTAATATACTTGGATTTATGTTGAGATCTTAGACTCACGTAGAGTGGAGTTTTGTGCAGGGTGATAAATATTAATCTATTTTCATTTTCTACATGTAGACATTCAGCTAGTCCAGCACCATTTGTTGAAGATGCTTTCTTTTTTCCATAGTATGGTTTTGGCTTCTCTATCAAAAGTCAAGTAGCAATTGCGTGGGTTTATTTTTGGGTCTTTGATTTGATTCCATTGATCAACATGTCTGATGCTATACAAATACCATATACAAATACCACAGTTTTTATCACTATTGCTCTGTAGTACATCTTGAGGTCAGGGATGGTGATTTCTCCTGGAGTTATTTTATTATTCAGGAATGTTTTGACTATCCTGGGTTTCATATTTTTCCATATGAAGTTAAGAATTATTCTTTCAAGATCTGTCAATAATCATTTTGGAATTTTGATGGTGATTTCATTGAATCTGTAGATTGCTTTTGGTAAGATGGCTATTTTTACTATGTTAATCCTACCTATTCTTGAGCATGGAAGATCATTCTATTTTCTGACATCTTCAGTTTCTTTCTTCAGGGAATTGAAGTACTTGTCATACAGATATTTTTTCTTGCTTGGGTAGATTTACACCAATATATTATATTATTCATGGCTATTGTAAAAGGTGGTGTTTCCCTAATTTTCTCAGCTTATTTACTTTTGAATAAATGAGAGCTACTGATTTCTTTGAGTTACTTTTATATCCACTCAGGTTGAAGAAGGTTTTTATCAGCTCTAAAAGTTTCTTGGTGGAATATATACATATTGTGTGTATATATATATATATATATATATATATATATATGTATGTATGTATATATATATATACATGTGTATGTATATACATATATATACATATATATGTATATATATATACACAAATAATCATATTGTCTGTAAATAAGGAAATTTTGATTTCTTATTTTCCAATCTTATTGCTCTGGCTAGAACACAAATAGCATATTGAATAAGATGGATTGAATGGGCAGCCTTGTCTTTTCACTGTTTTTAATGGAATTGCTTTAAGTTTCTCTCCATTTTGTTAAATGTTGGCTATTGGCTTGCTGTATATTTTTTTGATTATGTTTGGGTATGTGCATTGTAACCTTGATCTCTTTAATACTTTTACATGAAGATGTGTTAGATGTTCTCAAAGGCTTTCTCAACATCTAATGATACGGTCGTGTGTGTTTTACTCTTTCAGCTTGTTTGTATGGTACATTATGTTGACAGGTTTTCATATATTGAACCATCCCTGAATCCCTGGATTGAAGCCTACTTGATCATGAAGGATGATGTTTTTGATGTGTTACTGGATTCTGTTTTGAGTATTGTATTGAATATTTTTGCATCTATGTTCTTAAAAGAAATTAGTCTGAGTCTCTATGTACTTTAGGTACCAGGGTGACTGTGAATTCATAGAATGACTTTAACAGTGTCCCTTCTGTTTCTGTTTTGTGAAATAGTTTGAGGAGTATTGGTATTAGCTTTTCTTTGATAGACTGGTGGAATTCTGCACTAACACCATCTGGGCCTGGGATTTTTTTAATAACTACTTCTGTTTATTTAGGGGCTATAGGGCTGTTTAAATAGTTTACCAGATCTTGATTTAACTGTGGAAATTGTTGTCTATCTAGAAAATTTTTCACTTTTATGGAATACAGGCTTTTAAATGAAACCTAATCATTTTTTGAATTTCCTTAGTATTTGTTGATGTTGATATGTCTTTCTTTTTATTCCTGACTTTGTTTATTTGGATACTGTCTTGCTGTATTTTGATTAGTTTGGCTAAGAATTTGTCTATCTTGTTGATTTCCTCAAATTACCAGCTCTTAATTTCCTGCATTCTCTGTAATGTTTTCTTTGTATTCTAATTGATTAATTTATCCTCTGATTTATTCTTCTTTGGTGTGTCTTCTTCTTCTTCTTCTTCTGATTTATTCTTCTTTGGTGTGTCTTCTTCTTCTTCTTCTTCTTCTTCTTCTTCTTCTTCTTCTTCTTCTTCTTCTTCTTCTTCTTCTTCTTCTTCTGCAATGTAACAAATATTCTATAAATAACTGTTGGTCTATTTCATTCATAGTTTGTTAATTTCATTATTTCTCTGTTTAGTTTCTGTCTGGAAGACCTATCAATTTGTGAGATTAGGGTATTGAAGTCTTCCATTATTAATGCATGGGTTTTAATGTGTGACTTCAGCTTTAACAATGTATCTTTTACAAATGTGGGTACCCTTGTGTTTGGGGCATACATGTTCAGAGTAGAGATATCATCTTGGTAAATTTTTTCCTCTGATGCATATGAAGTGTCCTTCCATGTCTCATTTGATTAATTTTGGTTGAAATACTATTTTATTAGATATTACAATGGCTACTCCAGCTTGCCTCTTGTTTCCATTTGCTTACAAATCCTTTTACAGCCTTTTACAATGAGATAATGCCTGTCTTTATTGTTGACATTTTTTTTCTTTTTGGTATGAAGCAGAATGATGAAACCTGTTTTCACATTCGTTCTGTCATTTTATTGGGGAAACGGCTCCATTGATGTTGAGATATATTAATAGCTAGTGATTATTATTTCCTCTTATTTTGATTTGGTGATGTTAGTATATGTGATTGTGTGTGCCTTTTCTGCTTCTGCAGTATGGAATTTTCTGTTTTTATTATTATTATTATTATTATTATTATTATTATTATTATTTAGTTATCCTTCTTGGGTTGGAATTTTTCTTCTAGTTTTTTCTGCAGGGCTCAATTTATGGATAGATATGTTTGAATTAATTTGGATTCTTTGAAATATTTTATTTTCTGCATCTATGAAAATTAAGAATTTTGCTGGGTATAGTAGTCTAGGTTGGCATCTACTTTTTTTTTTTTTTTTAAGGCTGCAAGATATCTATCCAGGCTTTTCTTGCTTTCTAGCTTTAGGATCTCTGCTGAGAAGTTGGGTGTAATTCTGATAGGCCTGCCTTTGTATGCTACCTTCTCCTTTTCCCTTGGTATTTTAATATTCTTTCTTTGTTTTGTAGATTTTCTGTTTTGATAATTATGTGCCAGGAGGATTTTCTTTTCTGGTCCAATCTAGTTGATATTCTATCAGCTACTTGTATGCTAATAGGCATTTATTTTTTATGTTGGGAAAGTTTTCTTCTATGATTTTGTTGAAAAGGTTTTCTGGGACTCTTCACCTTCTATTCCTATTATTTTTAGGTTAGGTCTTTTCATGGTACTCCAGATTTCCTGAACATCTTGTGTCAGGAATTTTTTTTAGGTTTAACATTTTCTTTGATCAATGTATCAATTTCTTCTATTGTACCTTCTACACCTAAGATTCTCTCTTCTCCTCCTGTGTTCTGTTGGTGATGATTGCAACTGTTCTTCCTGTTCTCTTCCCTAGGTTTTCCATCTCCAGGATTCTCTCAGTTTGTGTTTTCTTTATGGCTTCTGTATCCAGTTTTCAAGTCTTGCACATTTTTATTTATTTCCTTCAACTGTTTAATTGTATTTTTCTATATGTTCTTAAGGTATTTATTTGTTTCCTCTTTAAAGACTGCTACCTGTTTGATTGTATTTTCTTGTATTTCTTTAAGAGATTTATTCATTTGCTCTTTAAAGGCTTTTATAATCTTTATAAAATTAGATTTTAAAACATTTCCTTGTGCTTCTGTAGTGTTAGGATATCCAAGGCTTGCTGTAAAAAGGTATATGTGCTCTGAGGCTATTATATTACCCTGGCTTTTGTTAATTGTTTTTTTTTTTTTTTTTTTTTTTTTTTTTTTTTTTTTTTTTTTTTTTTTTTTTTTGGACCTTAGTTCATCTGAATGGCTTTGCTCCCTGAATGTTCTTGTTGTTGTAGGTATTGGGTGGAGGTTAAGCTCAATGGTCCTGATTTCTCAGCCTATGATGTGTATCCTTGGGGCTTATGACTCTGAATTTGCAGGTGTATAATGGTCAGGATCTGCAGACCTATATGGTTTAGGAGCTGCAAATCTTATTGAGATGGACAGAGGTGATGGGAGAATGGATATCTTCCTGGATGAGGAGGCTGATCAGAGCATCTTGGCATGGCCAAAGCACTCACACAACAGGGAAGATGGGTGTGGGAAGGGAATCTTACCTATATGGTTCAGGCTCATCAGGTCTAATGAAGGTGGGAGGAGAGGTGATAGGGAATAAAGATCCCCTGGAATAACAGACTTCTCAGGGACAGGATCATTATTTTTAGCCAGCTAACATTGCTAGACTTGTGTCTGGCTGTGATGTTCACTGAGAAAAGCTGAGACTATGAGTGTAGCTACGAGTGTTACACCTGTACTACCATGCGAATGTTTTCTAATAGCAAAAATGAACCTAGTGTTTAAGACTTTTGTCCTAAAACACATGAAACAATCTTGTATCTAGAGATCTAAATCTGTTTAAACACAAGCACCAAACCAGCTTATTTCTACACTTAATAATAACATTGATAAAATAAGAGCAGTAAGCTTCCTACATCATAAAAGGTTATAACTTTAATTGTGTCCAATGATGTAAATCATTGGCTTTTAAGGACAACAGCCGGAGAGGATGCCCAAATGAGTAAGCTTTCATTTGTTAAAGTGTAAGTGGCAAATGAAGAAAAGTGTTGACTCAACAAATGGGAGGGGAAAAATAAAACTCGAGGTCAATTTGACACCACAGAGCATGTGACCATTGCATATTCTCCTTGCACTTCTCTGGGAAATGACACACACATGCAAAGCTTGTGCGTTTTTAGAATGAAGCTGAGTAACTCTTTATGTGATTGCAACTCCTTGTGCAGAGTGCCTACTGGGGGATGCAGAGATTAAGAGTACTGATGACATCCTCCTCAAATGTCACTCATTCAAGGAAGACATGAAATAACACAAACATCATGATGAGAAGAACCCCACTAAGGGATACAGACTACTAAAACTATCATTGGATTTTTAAAGTAAAGAAATTAAACATTCAAGGGAACATACAAGAAGCTTCGGTGAATATCTGGTATCAATATTTGTCTTAGGAGGGACTACCATAGCTTGACGACTGGCAAAGGGGGCTGCTGAGAAAAACTAGTAAAAATATTCTATTTCTTAAATATGTCTGTATCCCAATCAAGTCAATATTATCCATTTGCCAAATAATACTTAAATTCAGATGCACCTTGAAGAATGCTACTCCATAGATGCTTTTAATTTCAGCTTTTCAAAGCCTTGCTGTCACCTTATTACCCTCTCATAGAACAGCTCCTTTTGCTACTAAATGGACATATTTATAATATGTTGTAGCCCAGTCCAAAAAAAAAAAAAACAAAAACATTTTATTTAAAGCCTTAGCAGCCATTTCTTCTTCCTTAAAAATGACTGTATCCCACTGGGTATGTTCCTTACAGTTTCTGAAGCTCAGTATTTGTATGAACTGCTGCCTCATCTTTTTCACCTAAAAACTTGAGGTAGTGGTGCTTTCTGCATAGCAGTGTTAGAAGGACTATATATCAAAGGGCCTTGCTGAGGTAATTAGTGTTGCTACCTTTAAAATCTTTCCCCTTTTCTATTTAACCATGTCCACAATTTATATTAATACACTAAGCAACTGATACATTACTAGGTTTATTTTTTATTGATTCCACATGATTTAATTTATTATATTTGTTATTGCTGTTGTGTTATTGTTGTTTTGTTTTTAAAGGAATACCATGTATCTCAAGTTGCCTTTAAACTTACTGGGAAGGCAAGGATGATATTAAGCATCTGATCTTCCTGTCTTTACCAGCTGTGTGCTAAGATTATAGCAGTGCACCACCACACTGGCTTCCCAAGATGCACTGTTATTAAGAGAACGTGGTGAAGACCTAGTTGCACAAGGATTTAACATTTTCACACTGTGCACAGGCAAGCTAATGTTTATTGGTTTTATTTTCACTAATTTTTCTCAACTCAATTTGATATTAGGTATAGCAAGTTCCTCAAAAGATACTTTATGAATGTTAAAAACAAATGGATGATTAACAGATTTTACACCTTAAGATGTAGTAAGTCTCAAGCAATGGCAACTAGAGGACAGATGTGAAACAGGATGAGTGATATACATCACCACTTAGCATTCTACACCTGAAGATTGAGAAATATTCCTGAGAACCTTTGTCTCTACAGAAAGTGTTCTGTATCTTCTAGTCTCATACATTCAAGAGCCTAAAGGAATCCTCATGAATTATGATGATATCTATAGTACATTCTCACACCATGGGATTGAAGTTAGCATTGTATTTTACTAACCAAAATTAATTCTGTATTTAATATTTAAAGAAGAAATTTATAGTCAAATAATCTAACACAATCGAAATATATACTAATTTGATAAATGCTGAGGAATGATGGTAAGAAAATGTTTAAGGTTAGGTATTCCCTAATTAAACAATTATGTTTTAAAAGAGCAGAAAATGTTATCAGTACAATAAAAATATTACAGTCTGTAATGGGCTCAGTATGTACTGAGAAACTTCAAGAAGTGTCTACTTGCAGTGCACATTGTGGTTACAACCCCCCAGTGCAAAGTGAATATGTTGTCAGACACAGCTCACTCAAGTAGAAACGCTGTAGTTTCATTATAGCATTTGATATGAATTAAGTTTTGCTAGTAGTACATTCAGAAATCTCTTA
This sequence comes from Arvicanthis niloticus, assembly GCF_011762505.2. Classification (NCBI taxonomy): domain Eukaryota; kingdom Metazoa; phylum Chordata; class Mammalia; order Rodentia; family Muridae; genus Arvicanthis; species Arvicanthis niloticus. The sequence goes on along the minus strand of NC_047658.1, from coordinate 24,926,366 downwards.
TTGTATTCAAGTTATTCACATGAGCGAGTGTGCTGTCCCAGTTCACATTTTGAGATGCTAAATATAAGACTGTCAAAAAATCTCAGGTAATATAAACATAAATTGACATGGTCATTTTAGGGAGTGGCAGTTTCATATAAAACTAATTATGCAATAACTGTATCACTTAACTATTGTCCCCTTAGATCTCTATAAAACTATATTTGTTCATAGAAGATCCTGCATGTGGCTATTCATTACATCTTTACTGAAAGAATTCAAATACTGAAAACATAAATAGCCCTTAATGGTTGAGAGAAACCTAAATGTATTAATAGCACACTATAGTACTCTGGATTAAAAATAAAATATATTTGTCTTTACAGAATTAAAGCTTTCTGAATAGATATTTCTGAAAACTTGAGATCCTTAGGCTAAGAGCAAGATTTTCATATTTAGTTTATAACTCTTAAGACAATGCAGTGCCACAGAGTGAATTTTCTGACTACTAAGCTGCACATTTGCATCTCAAAGTAGAATACTGATGTAGATCTTGGAGACATCTGGGGGTCACACAGCCAGGAACATCAGAGATGCTCTCACTCAGAGAGAGATTATTTACACTTCAAAGGCTGGAAAAGAAGTCAGGAGGTTTTAATTTCTTTTGGAAGATTATTTCTCTGACAAAGTAAACAGCAGAGCCTTTCTGCCAAGAGATCCAGAGGAAGGAAGGGAGAAGGTGGGAGGAAGTCCATTCTGGAGAGAAGAGTGAGGATGGCTGAAACCAAACAGGAGGGAAAGATGATTTAAGAAGGTTGGCAGATGTCACATGTGTTTTTATAAAAATTAAAAATGTTCTCAGTTGTAATTTATTGGCACAAAATATACAGACCAAAAATTTTGGAAATTTAAGTAAATGTTAAAATTCAGGGAAAATCAGATGGCAAGGTGCAGGCAGAAAAAAGCATGCCCTTCCCAGGGACATGACAGATATGGCACAGAAATCTCATCATCACTGATTAAAAGAGACCCAGACCCAGGAGACCAAAGAATATGAGAAACTGCACAGAGCTGAGGTGTAGCTCATCCTCCCTGTGCCCTGTTGAAGTCAGGCAGAAACTGATCAGGCCACACTGTCACTTATCCAACATCCAGCTTTATAGTCCCTACATGGGACCTTGTCCTTCACTGAGGCCAACACAGATTTTTACATTTTACAATCGTATTTCCTATTCCTGAGTTGGACTTTTGATGGAGGATTGCAAAATATACATACAGGTGGTACTGAGTTTAATGGTACATGCCTGCAATCCCAGCACAGAAGAGGCTGAAGGAAGAAGATATCTGTCTGGCTGTTGGCTCTATGCTAACCCAGGGCAACATAGTTCCAGTCTACATTGGTATATGGGTCATGACTGTTTGAAATGTCACAAAACAAACAATATCTACAAATGAAAAATAGAAGAAAAATAAGAGAGATGCTAAGAAAAAAGCATTCATTTCTTTTTTAAAATCTCTGGTTTGACATAGTTACTATGGCATTATAGGCAATAATGTGCAAAAACCACATATGACATCTCACACCATGACATCAAATATTCCAGATTAAACAAGCTCCCTGGAACCACCTACAGGAGTGTGAGGAACTCTATGTGATGTTTAACTGGTATCAAAAATATCAAGTATCAAGGATCAAAATCTTCTGTATACCACACCTGCTCAAATGGGATTCTTCTATTTCTGTTTTTGTGATTGATGTGTTTTATAAAGACAGGGATATGTTTTATAAAGCACAGTGTAGTGTGTTGGGAATGTAGAGTGAAAAATTATAAAGGCCATCTTATGAAATATGTGTAAATTTTTCGCCTTAGACCTTGGGCAGAAAAGCACCTGCCAGCAGGTTTGGGTCCATCTAATTAGTTACAGAGGAGGGGGGAGTTACAGTACAAAGGCCTGTTAAGAACATCCCAGAAACTGACTGGCCAAGGGAAGAACTACACCCTGCCCCATGGTACGGCCTACTAGTGTTCAAAAAAGGTAAAACAACCAATCCTGTGCACCCGCGCGAAAGTTCGCTTTTTCCTTCCCCGCCCATATATAAGCGCTATGCCCCTGAGCCACGAGGTCAGTCCCTCTATCCCCTATGTGAGATATGGGGATATGGGCTGGCCCAGAGCTCTGATTTAATAAACCACCTCATGTGCTTTACAGCAAGACGGTCTCTCGTGTGTCCTTTGGGTGCGTGCTATCCTGTGACTTAAGTGGACCCCCTTTCTGGGGAGTCCCGGACCTTTCAGGAGGAAGTACCTAAACAGGCCCATGCTGAGGCATTCCCCCACCAAAAGAGGTGCCAGCCACAAGAGACATGTAGTATAGATAGAGTTTATTTCAGGGCATAAGAATGGGAGTTGAGAAGGGAGTAGAGGCAGAGAAAGAGAGAGGACATGGACAGAAAGAGAAAAAGAGAGGGGGAGGAAGAAGGGGGAGGGAGAGGGGAGGGGAGGGGAGGGAGAGGGGAAGGGAGAGGGAGGGGGAGGGGGAGGGAAAAGAGGCCAGTCAGGGGCATATGAGGAGCAGGGAGGGAAGTGGAGAGGAGAAAGGGTTCTGAAAAAGAAAAGGGGCAGAGAGTCAGAGAGAGATGGAGAGGCCCAGTAGGGACTGTTTCTGCCCTGGTTTGGGCCTTGTGGACAAACCCGAGCCTGGCTCAAGTTTCTGCGGCCTTATGGGAGAGTCTAAGCCTGGCTCTAGTTTTGAGACCTATCTAAATCACTTCTGTACTGGGGTGATTCAACAAGACCTGTTTGGCCCAGTCTCTGCCTGCTATTGCTGATCTAGAGCTTTGCCATTGGCCCTGTAAGTCAACCCATATCCTCAGTCACCCTTCCCCACCTCCTTATGGCATCTCACCCCACCAAAACTTCTCCTCCCTATGCTCCTCTCCTCCCTATATAACTGCTCCGGGTTATATAAGCGAGAGGCTGATACATTAAAGTTGAGTTCCTGCTTCATCCTGGTGTGTCTCTTTTGGGCTGTCAACACTCACCATCCTGCTCAGCCCCAGAGAAAAACCCAGTAGGACCAGGATCTCTCCCCTCACCTGGACCTGCTGGCAAAAAGCCAACAAATCTCTTTTATACCTGGCTGTTTTTAGGTAACTGTTGTGTAAAACATTAAAGGAATGCTGACAGTGATCATCTTATTGATTAACATTTTATTGAATGCCACTTCAAAACCTTTAGGAAAAGACACAATAATGTCCAGTGTATACACATTAGCAACAGAAAGCTAGCACAAGCCAGTCTCTCCTTGCCACTTACTGTGAAATACCAGTTAGCTGCTTTAGATCCATATACTCCAAGTTCTTAAGAGCAGGTCAACACGCAAGTGACACCAGAAATAACATCTGCCTTTTAAATGCTGATGTCTTTAAAATATACATTTTAAATATACATTGATGATTTTAAAATATACATTTGGTTTTTTTTTTTTTTTTTTCACTTTATGTTACTGTGTATGAGCTTGCATGTGTGCAGGCCCAAAGACATCACCATATCTTTTGGAGCAGAAGTAACTGATGATTGTCACCTACCATGCATGTCCTGAAAATCAAACCTAGGCCCTCTGAAATGTTGGCAAGTGCTCTTAACCACTCTCTATTCCCTGTATTAATAATCTTGTCAACATCAGCTTACCACCACCCCATTCTGTTCACAGCCAGAAAAATGGCCCTGACTTTCTCTTACTATATGTCTGAGAATGAGCAATTTCTTTGTGAATGAAACTTGTAATAACTGTTTATCTTTGTTTTTCTTTAATAGCGTTTCAGATCAGTGAGGAGATGAATCCTATTTCCTACCTGACCAAATAGCACTTCAAATTTTTGAACCAGCCTTAAGGGCCTTTAGGGAAATATGTTTCAATTTGTTGAAGCTACTTCACTAAGGGTCCTTTGTAACCTTTGACAATTCTATCATAACATCAAAATATACATTCATCTAAACATCAGGAAATAATGGATGTAATCTTAGGGAACTGCAAAGGAAATGTATTATAGGTACTGGCTTAGGCAGGTTGTTTCTCAAGAAATTTCAGTCTTATCTATCAGAAATGGAAAACAGAGAAAATTAGTCTTGTTGCCACAGCTCGTAGGCAGCAGCCGCAGGCTCCATTTTTTTTTTTTTTTTTTTTTTTTTTTTTTTTTTTTTTGCTGCCCTCCATATTTACTATTAGTAGTTTAAAAAATTATTGCATAACAAAAATCTCAAACCCTATGATTTATTCTGCCTGGATCTTCTAACACATTGCTGGAGATGATAACAGTAGAGACAGAGTGAACCTCCTATCTCACTTGTAGATTCGAATAAGGCTCTCTTAAAAATTTATCTTGGTGTCAGCTTAAACTTTTCAAAACCTGCTTTATTTAGGCTTCTTAAATGCATCAGCCTCCTTTCTAGCACACAGACCCGAGGCAGGGAAAAAAGAAGGTTAACAAGAAAAATGAGTTGTGGACCTGTTTTAGAAGTAGTTCCATTGGGGGCAATTACATTATTCATTGTCAGGATACCAGTAGCCAGTTCGGTAGCAAACACCAAATATGAGTCTGTCGCAGAGGCTTGATACAGCACAACCAGCAAGTTTCCATAGACTTGGCATGAGTCAACTGAAATGGCCAGAATCAGCCCAAATACCATGAGAAGTTCTTCGGCTTGTTTCTCTCTACAAGATGAAGACCAGCAAAGACCAGTGAAAAACACTGAAACTTGCATGGTGTAGCAATGCAAAAGCGCCTTCTCATTGTTTTGGGGGATATGTGTGTGTGTTTGTATAAATATCTGTATCTATATATCTATATCTGTATCTGTATCTATATCTATATCTATATCTATATATATTTTTTTTCTAAATATCACACATGTCTGTCTGTTTTCAGCAAAACATCACATGTCCTCTCAGAACACAGTTTCCAGAAAAACATCACATGACAAAACTAAATTGTTAAAGAAACCAGAAATGTCCACTTCACTTTGGGCTGTTAACAATTAAACCCAGGGTCTTGGGAATGTTAGATAAACACTCTGCAAGTGGCCTATACCCCTGCCTGACAGCTCCTTTCGTGAAATTTAAAATACATCTTTTCAGTTGAATTTATAAAAACCATTTCTATTTTGAATGAAGCTATTTTTAGTTATTAATATTGTATTTGCTTTCAGCAGTACCTAAAAGTCAAAGCTATAGTGTGATCAGGTCATACATTCCATGTACATCATGTTATATTGATAGCTCAACAAAAAAGATTTGTGTGCAAAGAATAGGAACAGAAAGCTCACTATGAACTATTTCATGGGAGGAAGGAGATGAAGGCAATCTAAAAAACTTCACATCTTAAAGCAAGACTGTAAGAGGAGCTAACATGGCAGGAGTATGGAGAGGAAGAGGAGGAGTAAGGAGAAGAAGAGGAAAAGGAAGAGGAGGAGATAGGAGTGGAGATGAGAGGGAAACATGAAGTAGGATGTTCACATATCTGCCGCAGTCAAAGGTAGTTGGTATATCTAGGTTGGGTATTGGTTTACACCTCTGATTGAGTGGGCATCTTGTTATTGATCATGACCAAATATATAAGCCTTTGGATAATCTAAACATTTAGAGTCTCATTTGTACTGAGCCTATGTGGTTGGTTGGGTGGTCTGGGCAATGTCCAGCCTTGCGGAGACAGTGTGGAAGATTGGCAGAGCCATCTCCCATGCTGGCGTCTTGTGGGTGGCAGGGCTGGTATTTCTGGCTGGCTGTTTCTAGCTGAGGCTTGCTCTTGGCCTTTGGCCACGGAACATGTTAGCTGAGCTAGGCAGAGCCACTGCAACTTAGATAGCTTACTGGTGGCCGTTGTTTTACATAATTACAACAACACAAGACAATAATTTAAATATAAATCTTTGATGAGGAAGTAGAAATGGGGAAGGTTCTAGAATATTACTTGGTTTTGACTGAAATATTCATATGAATTAATGGCAACTATTAATTGGTAAGTGACATTGTAGTCACTGTGACTTGATTGATTCCTTAAGTTCTTTTAGGCTAAGCAGAAACTTAACTCCTAGTTTATTTCTCTTGGTATTTTAATATTTTAGATACTTTAGATGTCCGCAATATTTATTAATAAAAATAAAAGCAGAACACTTCATAATCTACCCACAAATTTGTATGAGAGAACTTATTCTTGTCTAAAACAGTAACACATGGAGGTCAATTACAGTTATATGCTATCTATATTACCTAGATTTCTACTTGTTGTGACAACAGCAGCCTAAAGAATGGGGAGCTTATTTTGGCTGATGGTTTGACAGTAGAGTCCATCATGCTGAAAAAGGTGTGGTGGTAGAGCATGAGATATGTTGGGAGCCACAGTGAGCATGTCAGTATCCGCCATTCCAAGATGACTCGGACATCGCGTCCTCCCAGTAGTAAACAATTAACTGCGCAAGTGCAAAGGCAGAAAGCACGCCAAAGTCACTGGCCAATCCCGAGGCGTAATATTGGGTGATGAGTGAACAGCCAATCAGAAGTGAACACATCACTCTAGGGTGTATTTAAGCTGTGCCTCTTCCTGTCTTTGCCCCTTCCGAGGTCTTTCACGTCTGCTGATACAGATTAAAGCCTCGCTGTGGTGTCTCTCTTCCATGGGCGGAGGGGACACGGGAGGCGCGCGGAACAACTGGAGCCGAAACCCGAGAGTTTCAAGGCGACGCGGAGGCCCCCAAGTTTTGGGGCAGGTTAAAAGACTACAGGATCGAGGTACACCTCTGGAAGATATGCCTGGGGTGGAAGCATTTGTGGCAAGCGGATTTAAACTCACTGCTGCCGCTCCACTAGCTAGCCTCTTGCTTACATTACATTTGTTTTTTAACTTATTTGTGTTGTGAGAAAGAGGACCACTCTAGCATACCAGAACCAGGGCGTGTTAGCAGGCATCAGGCCAAAGGGGCTGGGGGTCAGGCCAAAGAGCCTGGGGAGACAGAGTACTCAAAAGGAACAAGGGCTATTGCAGAACTCATTAAGCTTAAGGAACCTTCATCGGCGGGTGGAGAGAGAGCGGAGGACAAAAGGATCCTCCTTTATGACAGAATCTTTGGGGAAGTGTCTGCGCTCTGCTACCTGTGTTGGCTTGCAGCCCGGCAGAGCGAGAGCAAGAGAGCGTGGCTCGAAAGACAGGCAGAGGAGGGAGACAGTCTGCCCTGGGAAGCGGCTTCCCAGCGGGCACACGGGGAGTGCCCCTCGAACTTAGAGCAAGCAATGACATTAATCGAACAGA